>NC_054382.1:127912942-128279608 GCF_017654675.1 Xenopus laevis | reverse complement strand
TTTTTTACTGTACTGCACTGAGCAATACAGCATTGTGATATATATAACTGTCCAACGGCTGCTTTAAAAGATGATGAAACCCTAAAAAAACTCATCCTAGTAGACGTGATCAGAAAAAAGGAGTAAAAATCGCTGTTGAGAAGTCCTGCGACCTGCAGAACCGCCAACCCGCGTCTATAACTGCACCCGGAACTTCAACCCGCAGGGTACCATGGGTTTTTGCGTGTAACCCGCGGGTACCCGACCCCCTGCAGGACTCTACCTTGGGGGGCCCTTTCTGTTTTTACTGGGCCTTTAATTTATTGTTGGGGGAAATCAGTTTCTCCTGCTTCAATGTGTTTGGTAAAAGTGATTTGAGGGCAACAGAATGAGCGTCAGTGGGGAGCTGTGTGTACTCTTGCTCTTTACTACACTCGCTGCTATAATTTGTTGTGTGAGTGTAGTACAAAAGCTGTGCCGATGAATAGAGCGGCTGATTGCTGTTATTAGCAGCCTCATTATGTTTAGTGCCGGAGCTTTAGGGAGGGAACAATAGCACTGCTACATCTCAGGCAGACACAATGCTTCGCTCTAACTTGCGGCAAAGAATGTTTTACTATTACTCCACTGTTTTTACCATTTCATTAAATGCCACAGTGGTTGCCCAGCGTGGGAATACTCTGTTTAATGCCACACAGGCTAAAAAATACATGGCTGCTATTAAATGGACTTATAGTGTTAAAGGAGAACTAAACCCTAAAAATGAATGAGGCTAAAAATTTCATATTTTATATAGTGAACTTATTGCATGAGGCTAAAGTTTGAGCTTGTCAATAGCAGCAATGATCCAGGACTTCAAACTTGTCACAGGGGGTCACCATCTTGGAAAGTGTCTGTGACACTCACATGCTCAGTGGGCTCTGATTGGCTGTTGAGAAGCTAAGCTCAGGGCTCGTCACTAATTATCCAGCAGAAAATGAGCTTCCCTGGCTGTAATATAAGCTGATGCTACAGGTTTGCTGATTATTCAATTCTGATGCTAATTGCACTGGTTTCTGTGCTGCCATGTAGTAATTATGTGTATTAATTACTAATCAGCCTTATATTGTGACATTTCTATTCTATGTGTACTGTATATTGTGAGTGGCTCCCTAAGCTCAGTAAGTGACAGCAGCACAGAGCATGTGCAGTGAATCAGCAGAAAAGAAGATGGGGAGCTACTGGGGCATCTTTGGAGACACAGATCTTTACTGCTAAAGGGCTGTGGTTTCCTTGGGCTGGTACAGAAGCACAAAACATCATGTACAACATTTCTAGCTACTTCTTTAGTTAGGCTTTAGTTCTTCTTTAAATGAACATATAGGGGCAAATTCACTTAACGTGCGAAGCGCCGAACGAGTTAATTCGCTAGCGTTTGGCATTTTCGCTACTGCGCAAATTCACTAACGAACGGTGGCGTAGTTTCGCTAGTGTTACCTTGCAACCTCACGCCAGGCGAATCTTCGCTAGCGACGAAACTACGCAAATTCAGTAACTTGCGCAGTGTAGCGAACGCTACCTTTTACGCTAGACTTCCTTCGCCACCTCAGACCTGGCGAAGCGCAATAGAGTAGATAGGGATTGTTTCAAAAAAAGTCAAATTTTTTTCTAAGTGAAATGGATTTCAGTACAGAATTCTGCTCTAGCAGCACTATTAACTGATCAAAATTACAAAAAAATCTGTTATCTGGAAAACCCCAGGTCCCGAGCATTCTGGGTAATAGGTCCCATACCTAATGAAGTTCCCTGTCAGGTCCAGCACACTCACCAGATAAGGTTTGTCTGTGAACCTACATTGTAAAGTAAAGTGCTGAATGATGAAGTGGATTGGCTGGGGCTAGATGGCTTTTAATGTACCGTATATACTCGTGTATAAGCCGACCCGTGTATAAGCCGAGGTACCTAATTTACCTAAGAAAACTGGAAAAATGTATTGACTCGTGTATAAGCCTAGGGGCCCCATGTCAGATTTCAAAATGTGAATGTGACCCGGCCGCAACAATTGGGGGACACTGGGCAGGTACCTGTTAAAGGGTCCTCTGTCTACCCCTATTTCATGTTTGCTTCCCTCTGCCACTTCCCCCCCCCTGCCCTCCCCATCTGTCGCTCTCCCCACCCCGGCCCTCACGTCTGCTGCTCTTCCCTCTGTCACAGTAAAACGTGACCCGGCCCCAGCAGGACTGTCTGTGACTGACTGTGTCGCCGCCCGGAGCAGGTCCAGGAGCTCCGGGCGGCGCGTCCTTCCCTGCCGGAGTTCGCTCCCAAAATGGGCGCCGCCATTTTGGGAGCGAACGCCGGCAGGGAAGGACGCGCCGCCCGGAGCTCCTGGACCTGCTCCGGGCGGCGACACAGTCAGTCACAGACAGTCCTGCTGGGACCGCGGAAGGAGGTATGACCCGCGTATAAGCCGAGTTTGAGTTTTTCAGCACATTTTGGGTGCTGAAAAACTCGGCTTATACGCGAGTATATACGGTATATGTTAATAAAGATGTACAAAGAGCAACTTTAAAGGCACATCTCTTCTATTTTTAGAGATGAATAATGCAATGACAAATGCTTGTTCTTGACATATGTCCCCTTTAAATTGTTATGAGCTGTGAATTTTTAAAAGTTTTTTTTTTTCTTCTTTTTTTCAGGCCTTAGATCAAGATAGGACATCTTTACAAAAAGTGAAAAAATCAGTGAAAGCAATTTATAATTCAGGCCAAGGTAAGAGTAATTATTGTTGCACATAATAATTAATTATATTTTAGTTTTGGCAGAATCCATGCCCTCTGGCTGTTCTGTATTGCAGCTCACAGAATCCTTAAATGTGGTTGTAGTTAACTGCTGGAGGTATGCAGGTCTAAAATACCTTTTTTATATATTAACAAGTGCTTTAAAATATAAAATATATCTGCCACACTCCCTTCCCAGAGACTTTTATCCCACTGTTACTATAGGCACCATCTCTCCCTACTGTACCTGCTATCCCACAGTCACACTCCCTTCCCAGAGACTATTATCCACTGTTACTATAGACACCACCTCTCCCTACTATACCTGCTATCCCACAGTCACACTCCCTTCCCAGAGACTATTATCCACTGTTACTATAGGCACCATCTCTCCCTACTATACCTGCTATCCCACAGTCACACTCCCTTCCCAGAGACTATTATCCACTGTTACTATAGACACCATCTCTCCCTACTATACCTGCTATCCCACAGTCACACTCCCTTCCCAGAGACTATTATCCACTGTTACTATAGACACCATCTCTCCCTACTGTACCTGCTATCCCACAGTCACACTCCCTTCCCAGAGACTATTATCTACTGTTACTATAGGCACCATCTCTCCCTACTATACCTGCTATCCCACAGTCACACTCCCTTCCCAGAGACTATTATCCCACTGTTACTATAGACACCATCTCTCCCTACTATACCTGCTATCCCACAGTCACACTCCCTTCCCAGAGACTATTATCCACTGTTACTATAGACACCATCTCTCCCTACTATACCTGCTATCCCACAGTCACACTCCCTTCCCAGAGACTATTATCCACTGTTACTATAGGCACCATCTCTCCCTACTATACCTGCTATCCCACAGTCACACTCCCTTCCCAGAGACTATTATCCACTGTTACTATAGACACCATCTCTCCCTACTATACCTGCTATCCCACAGTCACACTCCCTTCCCAGAGACTATTATCCACTGTTACTATAGACACCATCTCTCCCTACTATACCTGCTATCCCACAGTCAAAAACCTTTCCCAGAGGCTATAACAACATTTATGGGTTGCCAGTTCCCACTGCTTGTGCCTACACAAGGAAACTCTGCCTTCTATGTACAGTAGTAGAGTGTTCTTTGAGCACAGTAAGATATAGCCTCATTTTGTATTGTCTCTTTAAGGATTATTTCCTTGCCAACCTAACTTCTCTATAGTGTTCATTTTATACAGTTCTTTTTGATTTAGTCTTTGGCATTTCATGTCACTTGACTTTCTGAATTATAGTCACAAAACAATATACTAATAGTATGAAAGGGATGTTTGTACAGTGTATTTTACATATAAAACAGTTCATAAATAAATAATATGGTCATTATTTCAGCTTGGCTTGATTTTTGTCCACATTTATCATCCGTAAAGCTATTGTTACCTTTGTTTCTTTTGGACTTTCTCACGGCAGCCAAATGCCAATGGAATAATGACTTTCACATGGATTACAGTGTGTTGGGAAGATTTGAGGAGAACTCTGTGGGTTGGGGTTATTTTAATGGCCAATTCTTCTTTTGTGAATGCATCCTTAAAAATATTGTTGCTGTTGGCAAAGTAATGTGGGGCTACTGGAGAGTCTCATTTCTACTGCAGGAATGTGGATACAGGTATAGGATTCGTTATCCGGAAACCCATTATCCAGGACGCTCCAAATAGGGAATGGACGTCTCCCATAGACTCCATTATAATCAAATAATCCGGATGTTAAAAAATAATTTCCTTTATCTCCGTAATAATAAAACCGTGCCTTGCATAATATAATTAATCCTTATTGGAAGCAAAACCAGCCTATTGGGTTTATTTAATGTTTACATGATTTTTTAGTAAACTTAAAGGGATTCTGTCATAATTTTTATGATGTTGTTTTTATTTATAAATGACAGTGTTTACACTGCAAATAATTCACTCTACAATATAAAATTTCATTCCTGAACCACAAAAAGTGTATTTTTTTTAGTTATAATATTGGTGTGTAGGTGCATCTCAGGTCATTTTGCCTGGTCATGTGCTTTCAGAAAGAGCCAGCACTTTAGGATGGAACTGCTTTCTGGCAGGCTGTTGTTTCTCCTACTCATTGTAACTGAATGTGTCTCAGTGGGACCTGGATTTTACTATTGAGTGTTGTTCTTAGATCTACCAGGCAGCTGTTATCTTGTGTTAGGGAGCTGTTATCTGGTTACCTTCCCATTGTTCTCTTGTTAGGCTGCTGGGGGGAAAGGGAGGGGTGATACTCCAACTTGCAGTAGAGCAGTAAAGTGACTGAAGTTTATCAGAGCACAAGTTGCATGAATGGGGGCAGCCGGGAAACTGACAATATGTCAGTTTTCATGTCAGATTTCAAAAATAAATATAAAAAAATCTGTTTCCTCTTTTGAGAAATGGATTTCAGTGCAGAATTCTGCTGAAGCAGCACTATTAACTGATGCTTTTTTAATTTTTTCCCCCATGACAGTATCCCTTTATGACGATCCAAATTATGGAATGATCCATAATCCGGAAAACCCCAGGTCCCAAGCACTCTGCATAACAGGGTCCCATACCTGTACTAGAATATCTTGTCTTACACTTGCCATATTTCACTGTGCCATAAAATATACCCTATTTGCAGTGTATCTAGCTTGAAGCAGGCATGGATACCCAAGATGGAACCCGATATTCCTTTTCTAAATGTGCAGATGATAAATCAAGCTCTATAAATTCTTTAAAATATAATCCGCTTGATTACTTGTCAAGGAAGGTAAATTATTTCCCCAATTTTGACTTCCTCTTCTGCCAAAATGTTGTCTCCCTGTTCTAACGTATATCTGTTATGGCGCGAGCCTTTGAAAGAAATGACTTGTCACAAGTCCTTGAGGCTAATGGATATAAAAAGGGCCACTTGGCTGAATTTGGAAAGCACAAAACTATTGATCTGTAAAGCATTGCTGGCTGTTTAGAAGCAATATCGTTTAACCTTGAGGAAGCAGATGCCGGTACAACTGCGGGTGCATGGAGCATAACCATTTCATTTGTTGATTTTGATTTATTTGGAATTATTTGATAAATGGTGGAACTGGCACAGTGAGAAATTGGTTCAGGTCCAATTCAGAGAAGCTGCTAAAGACGGGAAGATTATCCAGCATGCTTAGGTAACATAGTAAGTTAGGTTGAAAAAAGACACACGTCCATCAAGTTCAGCCTTTTAACTCTAGTTAAAACTGCCAGTTGATCCAGAGGAAGGCGAAAAACCCATTTGAAGCCTCTCGATTTTGCCTCAGTGGGGAAACAATCCCTTCCTGACTCCAAAATTGGACTAGTCCCTGGATCAATTTATGCTATGAGCTATCTTCCATAACCCTGTATTCCCTCCCTTGCTAAAAAGCCATCCAGCCCCTTCTTAAAGGATAAGTAAACCTTTAAAATAAGTGAATGTAAAATTGAGGAGGGGGATTTAGTTAAGGAAGTTGTCAGGAGAAAGAAAGATGCTGCTCTGATGTTGCTTTTTTCCAAGTGATCTTTTCCCATGAAACATTATTTAACACCTATTTAATCTTTTGCTCTCAACTGGACTGTTTCCCTCTCAACTAAAACATGCTCTTGTCACCCCCATTCTGAAAAAAACCCTCTCTTGATCCGTCCAATCTTGACAACCTCCGACCTATCTCTCTGCTACCTTTCATCTCTAAACTACTTGAGCGCCTAGTCTACAACCGACTGACCTCATTTTATACAGGCCATGGAACTCCGAGGTAACTTCTAATATCCTCATATTTTGCAACTGGGGGTACTTTATTTATTATAATACACAAATTTTAATGAGTCATGTGACTGAAATGACATCAGAACTCACCATTTATAACTGATGACATCAGAACTCACCGTTTATAAGGATATAATTTAAATATAAGATATTCATGGCTTTTGTGTATTATATAGTGAATAAAGTACCCCCTCTTGTAAAATATAAGGATATTATTAGTTACCGAGGAGTTTCATGACCATATAAAAACACGAGGCCGAAGGCCGAGTGTTTTTATACAGGTCATGGAACTCCGAGGTAACTTCTAATATCCTCATATTTTACAACTGGGGGTACTTTATTTATTATAATACACAAAATTTAGTGAGTCATGTGACAGAAATGACATCACTACTCACTGTTTATAACTGATGACATCACTACTCACCGTTTATAAGGATATAATTTACAGGATATTCATGGCTTTTGTGTATTATAAAATAATAATAAACATTGGCCTGCTGAAATCTCTAAAACAGTTTAGGGTACACGGAGGAGCCATCAATGTGAACTACTGTCAAGTCTGGTGTTCAAGGGATCCACTTGTTTGACGACCTTGAGTGGCCCATTAAATGTATGACCAGCTGTGTATTGGAATTTGCTGGCTATTGTCATACCAATGTTTTATCTAATGACACAAACATAAAGAAGTGCTGCATGCTTTATACAATGAACATCGTCCCTTGCTTTCAACTGGTGCAATGACTTGCTAAGCACAGCTGTCCCATCCAATGTGGAGCTTGTTGAGTTATGGAACGGAGTTGCAAAAAAAAAAATCAGGTTTAAGTTTATTGAGTGGAACACTGAAACGTATATATTAGGACATATCTAGTTTGGGATAGAATATGTCAGGCGTTCCCATACTTTTCTAATAAAAGCATTGTTAGCATTCTGTTCCATGGAAAATATTATTCTGATCACCAGCTAAAGATCTGTCGGTAGATCCTGATCTACCTTTTGGGCACCCCTGGAATAAGCATTGATGCTTCCTGAGGATATACCTTGTAGAATTTCTAGGGTGCAGGTACCAGAGGCAGTCCAACATGCTAACAGTCCAACTTTCACACAAACCAGTGCAATAAGCAGAATTTAAAGGGTATGTAAAGGCAAAAAAAAATAAAATCCCATTTTTACTTTCTTTAATGAAAAAGAAGCCTATCTCCAATATACTTTAATTAAAAATAATGTGTACCGTTTTTATAAGAAACCTGACTGTATGCAGTGAAATTCTCCCTTCATTTACTGCTGTGGAAAGTAATTGTCATACGGTCCCTAACTGCTCTGCAGGGAAACAATCATACTTATGTACAGCAGGGGGAGCCCCCGCCTTACTTCCCAGCCATGCAGAACTCAAGCAGCTTTGTTTTTTTTCGGATACTGTGTAGAGATTTGTATTGGATTTTATTTTTGCCTTTACATCCCCTTTACTGTTTCCAACTCCAGCTGCAGGGACAAAGATCATGGAGCCAGATTTAAACAGAAAAACTGGGATTCTATTTGGAGGATTATTTTGCTGCAGTCACTGGTTCTGCAGAGTTGGAGAAAGTTTGTATAAAATAATACAAAAACTATAAAATCCACATTAGATTACATGACAACACAGGACCCAGTGCAGTCTGCATATTCTGATTATTAATTAATCTTGCTGAATCAACTTCTGGCAGATATTATTTGACTTGTGCTGTTTTGATAATTTATGACGATCCATAAGCAGCCCAGACCACACTGAGCATGTGCACAGTCTTGGTCTTGCAAAGATGTATAACAAAGTTACAAGATGGTGACTCCCTGTGGCCAATTTTGAAAGCATAAATCATTTGTTTGATTAGGCTTCTGGTGCAGTAAGTTCATGTTTTTGTTTAGTATATAAAATACAGCATTTCTAGCCTGATTCTATTTTATACTTTACTTCCCCTTTAATAATCATCCCTTTAGCATCAGCTTATATTACAGGGGAAGCTCATTTTCTGCTGGATAATTAGTGACGAGCCCTAAGCTTAGCTTCTCAACAGCCAATCAGAACCCACTGAGCATGTGAGTGTCACAGACACTTTCCAAGATGGTGACCCCCTGTGACAAGTTTGAAGTCCTGGATCATTGCTGCTATTGACAAGCTGAAACTTTAGCCTCATGCAATAAGTTCATTATATAAAATATGCCATTTTTAGCCACATTCGTGTTTAGTTCTCCTTTAAGGGTTGATCAGTAGCCTGAGCATGTCATGTACCTGCTTTCGTTCCTGTATGGTGGCTGTGTAACCTGTAGATGACACACAACTTGCTCGCTCTGTACTCGGTGACAATGACAAGTGCCTCATTATTTCTATCAGTGTTTGGTTCATCTGTAATGAGAATATATCATGTTCCCAGAGGGGGAAGTATCTGAGTTTGCAGAACTATGTAGATCTCAAGCAGGGAAAGCCGGCTTTGATTTCTTCTGTCTGACAGGGACATTATACGTATTAGAAAAGACTTCTGAAAACAATAAAGATGCTGCACTGCATTTCTTTCTGACTAAGACAAGGACACTCCTGCGCCTGTGAGATGCCAGTAATGTTCCAATAAATCTTCCCAAGCTTTCTAACAGTTTCTCTGACATTTTGGTCATTATATCTGAGTTCATAGGCTTCCTTTTTTTAAATCATTTATATTTATATTAGGGATGCACCGAATCCAGGATTCGGTTCGGGATTCGGCCTTTTTCAGCAGCATTCGGATTGGCAGAATTCTTCTGCCCAGCCGAACCGAATCTGACTCCTAATTTACCTATGCAAATTAGGGGCGGGGAGGGAAATTGCATGACTTTTTGTAACAAAACAAGGAAATAAAAAAAAGTTTCCCCCTTCCCATCCCTAATTTGCATATGTAAATTAGGATTCGGTTCGGTATTCGGCCAAATCTTTCGTGAAGGATTTGTGGGTTTCGGCGGGATCCCTACTTTGTGTGTAGTACATAGATTTGCAAGTCAACGAATTACAGCTATGGGTCCTGTTATCCAGAATGCTTCGGAACTGGGATTTTCCGGATAATGGCAAATTAGGGGATTGAAAGGAAACAGTGGAAAAAATGTTTACTTCCTTGTTGTAAGGGATAACGTAGGGGGCGCTGTGGAGGCAGCAGGAGGAAAGCGAGTCTTTCAGGCAAGAGCTGGCTGAACCCACGGGACTCCGAAAAGGGAAGAAACAGGGTGACGAGGGCGATGAATCGGACTGGAACAGATTCAGGACAGATAGGCGAAGGTCAGGACAGGAACCGACTGGATCAGAACTGGATGGTGCGGGCGTAGATCAGATCAGGAGGCAGGAGCAGACTAGCGATCGGGAACAGGAAGACTGGATAGCGGAAAGAGACTGGAGGAAAAGGCAGGGCAAAATGCAGAGCGAGACGATGGAGGATATAGACAGGGTACAAGTCAGAACAGGAAGCAGGAACCAGAAAGGCAAGGTCAGGTCAAGGCAGAATAAGGTTAAGGCAAGATCAGGTTTGGAGTGAGGAGCAGAGCAAGATTCAGAATAGCAAGGAAAACTGGGCAGGGCAAGGTTAAGCAAGGAAAGATCAAGGTTGAAAGCCGGCCTGGAGCAGAACTGGAAGGGGAAGAAAAGACAGGACGTGGTTTAGAGCCAGGCAGGACAAGACAGGGAAGGGTTCAGACAAAGCAAGGCAGAATATCAAGGAGGCTAGAACAAGGAACCCTTAGCTAGGGACAATGCTGCACTGCTAGGATAGGGACCAATGCTCAGGCAAGGAGTGTTGTGAGGTCTGGCCTTAATTAGGGCAGAGTCAGCCCTGATTGGAAACCAATCAGGCTACTGCTGGGCTAGGGCTGCAAAGGCCAGGTAATATATAGTGAGAAACCCTACAGGCTGCTCACCTGGCCCAGTGGTTAAGACATTGAACCAGAAACCCAAAGGTCCCTGGTTCGAATCGCAGCAGTGCCTGAAACTTGTTTTGTGATGAAAAGTCACATGATTTCCCTTCCCACCCCTAATTTATATATGCAAATTCGGATGCAGTTTAGCCAGGCACAAGGATTCGGCCGAATCCCAGTCCTGCTGAAAAAGGCCGAATTCCAAACCAAATCCGAAATCTAATTTGTATAAGCATATGCAAATTAGGGGAGCAAAAGGAAATAGTGGAAAATGTTTTTACTTGACATCATTTCCCTTCCCGCCCTTAATTTACATATGCAAATTAGGATTCTGTTCGGACGGGCACAAGGATTCGGTCGCATCCCAATCCTGCTAAAAAAGGCCTAATCCCGAACTGAATCCTGGATTCGCCGCATCCCTAGTTAATAACATTACAACACTAACCTGCAAATTAGTAATTGAATGTTCCTGGAGTTCTGCAAGACTGGACGCAAATTAATGTGAAACTGTTACCCAGTGTAATAACAACCTTGCCCATTGTCTTTTAAATCTAAGCGCATAGATAATTAATGTGCAAAGCGATGGAAGATACATTCAAGGGGGCCTTCCCCCCCAGAGTGCTGCAGAAGGACAATGCAAAGTTGATTGCAATATCCATGCAGCTCTGTATTGTATAAATAGCTCTTCAACATTGTAATTATTCATCAGAATAAAAAATACAATCTCTCTCTCTCTGGCACATAGGCCTTGCACGGGTGCCAAGACATTTGTTAAATAATAGATTAAGGCCATATGCTGCGAGAACACATTTTTAACTTCACAACACGTATACGACAAGCAAATCAGTGTAATCACAAGATTGAATGTTTGGATTGAGGCCTTGGGAATGTAACTTGCGGCATTCAGATGATATTATTATAAATGTGAGCGTGTGCCTCGTTCAATTAATGAATGGGATCTATAGCTAGAGGTAATTTGCTTATTGCAGGGGCACTCTTAAGTTTTTCTCAAGTATTAATATAAATGGTTTCTTTCATTTGCTGAGCTTATTGGGAAGTGCTTTAATTATTCTGAATATAAAGGACCGGGCAGGGGTACACCCATTATGTTCCGGTAAATAAATCAGGCCACTGTGACAAGACTCCCCTATAATTTAAGTTTTTTGGGGGGTCGGCGGGTGGGGAAAGTGTGGGAGTGGACCAGGGTCGGACAGGACCGGCGGGACACCGAAAAAAAAACCCCAGTGGGCCCCACCTGCACAGACCCACTATTAGAGGTCCCCGGTTGTTGCTGCCAGCAAAAAAAAAAAAAAAAAGTAGGTGCGTGGGGGGTGCTGGAGGGGGGATTGCGGCGTGGTGGGGCCTGATTTGTCTTCAGTTCTTAGGCGGGGGGCCCAAAGAGGGGTTTGGGGGCCCTGAAGTAGCAGCCCCGGTGGGCCCCGAGCCCCCCAGTCCGACCCTGGGGTGGACCGAAACCTGGACCTGGGGTGGACCGAAACATGGTATGGCAAAATATATATTGCATCAATGGCATTCAAAACAAAATGTGTATTAGCCAGCTGATATTCATAAGCATTAAAGGGATACTGTCATGGAAGAAACTTTTTTCAAACCGCATCAGTTAATAGTGCTGCTACAGCAGAATTCTGCACTCAAATCCATTTCTCAAAAGAGCAAACAGATTTTTTTATATTTAATTTTTAAATTTGACATGGGCTAAACATATTGTCAGTTTCCCAGCTGCCCCCAGTCATGTGACTTGTTCTCTGATAAACTTCAGTCTGTACAGAGGAATATCTGCTGTACAGAGGAATATCTGCTGTACAGAGGAATATCACCCCCTCCCTTTCCCCCCAGCAGCCTAACAACAGAACAATGGGAAGATAACCAGATAGCAGCTCCCTAACACAAGATAACAGCTGCCTGGTAGATCTAAGAACAGCACTCAGTAGTAAAATCCAGGTCCCACTGAGACACAGTCAGTTACATTGAGTAGGAGAAACAACAGCCTGCCAGAAAGCAGTTCCATCCTAAAGTGCTGGCTCTTTCTGAAATCACATGACCAGACAAAATGAGCTGAGATGCACCTACACACCTATATTACAACTAAATACACTTGTTGGTTCAGGAATGACATTTTATATTGTAGAGTCAATTATTTGCAGTGTAAACAGAGTCATTTAGATATAAAAACAACATCATAAAAATCATCAGTCAGAATCACTTGAACAACATAAAGCTCATATTTATTCATTATATGCAGTGTCTCAGAAAAACTCTTCAGTTCTAGAATATGTTAAAGCATGCTCGGCTCTCTGCATCAGATGCACCATTAAAGGACCAGTAACAGCAAAACATTTTGTAAAAAATTTGTTAGTATGCTACGAAAAAAAGACACCAAACACATATTAAACTTCAAAGTTGCTAAGTCTTTATTAAGAAATAACTTACTGAAACTCCGCTTGCGCTCCTCTTCAGAAAAGGCGATCGGCAATCCATTGTTTGGCGCTCCATTTCTCCTCCCTGCCTTCCTTATAGGAGATAGGCAGGGAGGAGAAATCGGGCCCTGCATGATGGATTGTCGCCTTATCTGAAGAGGAGCGCAAGCGGAGTTTCGGTAAGTTATTTCTTAATAAAGATTTAGCGATTTTAACGTTTAATATGTGTTGGCGTCTTTTTTCGTAGCATACTAACGAATTATTTTTAGAACATTTTTGCTGTTACTGGTCCTTTTAAGTTACAACGAGATCAAGGGATGCATAACACGGCTGCCTTAAACCAGTTCCTTGCTGCTGTAATGTGGGGTTGCACTGAATCTAAGATTCGGCCTTTTTGAGACGGATTCAGATTTCAGAAGTGCCGAACTGAATCCTAAAAATCACATGACTTTTTGTCAAACGGACAAGCTAAAACATTTTAAATCCTTAATTGCCCTCATTTGCATATGCAGATTTGGTTCAGTATCCGGCCGAATCTTTCATAAAGTATTCAGGATTCTGCAAGTATTGTAGTACAGTGAGTGCTTGCTATAGCCTCCAATTGGAGCATGGTGAATTGGGGGTAAAACATAGCCAATTAGCATAAGAAGTTCTTTCTCCATTTATTACATCTGAAATAGAAATCATTTTCTCTTATTATATTATTAGTTGGGTTTAGTTTCTCATTCTTGCCTCTCAAATGAAATAGCATTTGCGCCTTAGTACATTTTCCTTCAATGCATATTCATGTTCTTACCGGTTTTTGAATTCTTTCCAGGTCAATAAATCTTTTCTTGTTGAGTTGCCAACGCTAGATTTTATAGCTAAGGTGCGCTCATAGCAAAGGTCTGTTTACCCACCCACCCATCAGAGCTTTACATTTCATGCCCCGTCATGCTTAAAGGGATTTTAAACCCACAAGTAACATTTTGTATAATCAAAGAACATGTCATTTCTAAGCAGCGGTTTGCAGTTTTTATTGGTTTTAAAGTTATTTATGAAATATTAAGAAACAGGCTGTTTTCTTTAAGGACAAGGAAAGCCCCATTCACTACAGGGAGCCAATATATTAGGCATCCCCTCAGAGAATTTAATCGTAACGTTTTTTTCCCCCAGTCTGGTGCTCCTTTCTTGAAAAGATAATGCAGTTGATAAGTAAGACCAACGCACACAATAAACTGTGGAGCACAAAGAATGTTTTCATATGCCCTCAGACCATGACATATTTCACATTTTCCCAAGTTGATGCAGCATGGATTGAGCATTTCAGAACAAGCAAGCTGTATAAGTCAGTACTAACCTACCCACGCAGTGGACAAATGTTGCACAAAAAATATTTGTCCCTCCAATTATTAAAAAAGTAGACTGAACAATAGTCAGATGCTGAAAGTATGTGTCTGCCAATGATAACTTTTTTGAACTGAGCTATGTATACATTTACAAAGTGGGTCCTGTTGCTGTGACTCCTCTACAGTGTACATCAGGGTAGAGTCCTGGACCCGCGACCCGCATACTTACCCGCTACCCAACCCGCAAGTACCTTATACGCAACCGGCTGACCATCAAGAAACAGGAAGTGCTGTCATTGCAAACCGGAAGTGACATCGTTAGAAGTAGCCATGATCAGAAAAAATTTAGTAAAACAGGAAGTGCTGCCATTGTAAACTGGAAGTGACATCATTAGAAGTAGGCATTATCAGAAAAAAGGAGTAAAACAGGAAGTGCTGTCATTGTAAACCGGAAGTGACATCATTGGCAGTAGGCGTGATCAGAAAAAAAGAAGTAAAACTCGCTATTGAGAAGACCCGCGACCCGACCCGCAAACCTGAAGAACCGCTGACCTGCGTCTATACCTGCTCCTGAAACTTCTACCTGCAACTCGCGGGTACCTGACCCGCTGCAGGACTCTACATCAGGGGATACAACACTTTAAGCCCATTTGCTTTTTCGGAGTTCCCTGTAACCAAATATCTTTCTTTTTATTTAATAAAGCTGCACTCTCACTATTCATCTTTTTACTACAGATATACCTTTAAAAATGTTGTGATTAGTCTTTGCAAGTGAAGCAATCTGTTCCCCATTTTCTATTTTTGCCTGCTTGAATACTGCTTTACAATAGAAGCATCTGTTTCTTGATATTGGATTCCCCATTCATGATTCCACAAAAGTTGGTGGAAATTTAGACATCACATGGTCTCACCGTTTCATCTGTTAACATCTTTACCCAGCCAGTGCCATCGCATCATGTGCAGGTCTATATTATGTCATTAAATAAACAGGCTAGCTGAAGTTTCTTGGTACAGGTAGTGGACCTATTAGCCAGAATGCTAAATCATTTGCCAACAAGGGCATTGCTTTAATATGAAATATATTTATGTTTTGATTTCAAGATCATGTTCAAAATGAAGAAAACTATGCACAAGCCTTAGATAAATTTGGAAGTAATTTTCTAAGTCGTGATAATGCAGATTTGGGCACCGCCTTTGTGAAATTTACCACTCTCACGAAAGAACTGTCAACTCTACTTAAAAACCTGGTAAGTGTCATGTAGCCAGTATCTATCATGTAGACCTCTGTTGTGGATTCTTATAACTTTATTGCTTATATTTTGTAACATATATATTTTGTCTGTGGTTGGCTATAATAAAATAGCAAACTAAGATAAAACAACTTAATTTTAGTGATAAGTGCAAATAATAACCCCAAAATACTAGAGAAGTCTCCTACTATATTTTAGTGTGATCTACTGATTACATAACAAATATAATAATAGCGCTGATTAATGAGAAACTGAAGGTATTATAACAAAATATTAATTTATGAAAAATAAAATAAAAAAAAATATCCCTTGTAGAAATTAACCATGTTTATTCACTTGCATTGAAAGTGTGACCCTATTTAAACACTATGACACATGATGCTCACATGATGTTCACGTAACCCTGAGGAAGTTTCCACTACACAGGTACGAAACACGTAGGTTATCATTACTGCACACCCACTGTTATTATGCTTTCGCACTGTATGATATAATAAAGCCGACTTGATATTACCCAGCGTCTTCCTTATGGATGGTCAGCGATACAAGCAAGCATCATTTCAACAGAAAACATAAGCTATGATGTCTTCAAAACCCTATATCCAATGCCAACTGCTAAACAAGCTGGCCAAATCCTATGGGCAGCCATCATGCTGTAGTCATTGGGTTCAAGGATTTCTTATTACGGTTGTTAAATGTGCAAGGGATATAAGGCACCCTGAGGTGCAAACACTGCTCATTCATGTTCCCATATCTTAAGATAGTAATGGCCTGCATGCACACAGTCAAACAAATCCAGCAATAGCTTCTTGAAGACCAGGATCAAGTCAAATGGCTTTCCTTAGCCTCCTGATTATCAGATGTTACACTAAACATTTATGAGAAGTTCTAGATCATAGATTTCTGGTTCCTTCATTCTTCAAAGTGCTGATTGCTTTTACTCTTAAAGGAGAAGGAAAGGTAAAAACTAAGTAAGCCTTCTTAGAAAGGTCTATATAAATACACCAGTAATGCTGCTCTGAGTCCTCAAAAGAAACACCACATTTCTTTCCTTCTATTTTGTACTCATGGGCTTCTGTATCAGACTTCCTGTTCTCAGCTTAAACCTCCAGGGCTAGGGCTTGAGCATGCTCAGTTTGCTCCTCTCCCACTTCCTGCTGTAATCTGAGCCCAGAGCTATGAGCAGGGAGAGACTCAGGCAGGAAGTGATGTCACACCAAGTTAAAGGAAAACTATACCCCCCAAACAATGTAGGTCTCAATAAAAAGATATTGCATAAATCAGCTCATATGTAAAACCCTGCTTCATGTAAATAAACCATTTTCATAATAATATACTTTTTTAGTAGTATGTGCCATTGGGTAATCAGAAATAGAAAATTGCCATTTTAAAAAATAAGATCGTACGATTCACGGTGCACACAAACACACCAACAAACCATACTTGTTAGGTCGCATGAGCCAATTAACAGACAGATTTCTGTCTTTTGCTTCAACACTTCTTCCTGTTACAGTTAGAGCTGCAGTATTTCTGGTCAGGTGATCTCTTCCTGTTACAGTTAGAGCTGCAGTATTTCTGGTCAGGTGATCTCTTCCTGTTACAGTTAGAGCTGCAGTATTTCTGGTCAGGTGATCTCTGAGGCAGCACATAGACCATCACTATAGGTGTTCAAGGCAAGAGATGTAAAAGGGCAATATTTACTTTAATATATATTCCAGTTTGGTAAGATTCTTTAATATGCCACTTAATATAATGTAAACTATCTGTTGCTTAAGTGTTCATTTGGGGGGTATAGTTTTCTTTTAATATGGCAGCTTTATCCTAAAGAAATAGAGACAGTGGGGGTCATTTATCAACATTGTGCAAATTTTCCTATGGGTAGTAACCCATGGCAACAAATCAAATTGCTGCATTCATTGTTCTACTTGCAGCTGTCTTTAAAAAGCGAATCACTGATTTTGGTACTTTGGTAGATTGGTTTTAGTTTTCATTATTTAATTTGAAATTAAAGTAAATTCTAGTTTAAGCACATCACCTAAGATTAGGGATGCACCGAATCCAGGATTCGGTTCGGGATTCGGCCAGGCTTCTGCCTTTTTCTTCAGCAGGATTCGGCCTAACCGAATCCGAATCCTAATTTACATATGCAAATTAGGGTCGGGAGGGAAATTGTGTGACTTTTTGTCACAAAACATGGAAGTAAAAAATGTTCCCCCTTCCCACCCCTAATTTGCATATGCAAATTTGGATTCAGTTGGGTATTCGGCTGAATCTTTCCCGAAGGATTCGGGGTTTGGCAGAATCCAAAATAGTGGATTTGGTGCATTCCTACCTCAGATAAATGAAGTCATAGTTCCAACTGAATCCCAAGGTTCAAAACTGGATCTTTAGGTTGTGTAGGATTTTCTGTTTGGCTAATTATTAGGTCTACTATTAAACGCTGTTCTGTGACCTTCATTTCTTTTTCTCTGTCTTGTTTTGATATTTTCTCTCTCCTTTGTTTAATATTCTTTTGTCTCTTGTCTTTTCTCTAGTTCTTGCTTTTTTCTCATTTTCCATTCAATTCTCTCTGCCCATTGTTGTCTTTCTCTATGCTACAGCTGCATTTCTTTTGCTTCTTAGAATTGTCATTATCTTCGTAAAATTGCACCATCATCCAATTAGTAATGTTCCCTTTCAACAAATGGCTTGCGAATCTGTAGGGAATCACCCTCTGCCTTTTCACTTCTAATATTAACAGTTAATTGTTTCTTGTTGCTTATTCCCAAGAAGTAGTTTGTGCACACAGAAAAGGAAAAAAGGAGGCACTAGTCCCTCTGCTATCCCTTGTGTGGCTAAAATATTAGTTTCATTAGCAGAGTGTAGCTAAATTTCTCTCCCCAGAGGGAGCAACAGATTATGGCTCCATAGTGATATTCCCATTCCTTTGTCATGTCATATTATGGTCAGATTATGGCCACATTATTTTTTCACCAGTTTTCCATATAACATCCAGTGCCACATTTTGTAGCCTGCCCAGAGTATGACCGGGCACATAAAGGGCAACATGGTCATCGAGAAGGCGTACTGAATCAGATGTCCAGTAGATATAATGTTTATTGGCACTGCATTTCCCATGGGAGGTGACTGCAGATTAGAACGGGTGCAAGAGGGTAACCGTTTTGGTGTCAATGTGCCCATATTGCAGCCCATATTTCCTAGGCCTATGGGGTATATTTCTAAAGCAGTGTAATTGGCTTTATATCACACCAAACACACCACCGTGCAATGCATAAAACCATGCCCAGATGGGGAAAAGAGAGGGTTGTCTTGGAACAGGCTAGGACAGTACCAACCAGACAGCGCAGTACAGAATCAGGAGCCAGAAGTGTAGTCAGTATGAACAGGCAGGATCAGTACCAACCAGACAGTGCAGCACAGAATCAGGAGCCAGGATCAGGAGCGTAGTCAGGATAAACAGGCTGGATCAGTACCAGTCAGACAATGCAGTACAGAATCAGGAGCCAGGAGTGTAGTTAGGATCAACAGGCTGGATCAGTACCAACCAGACATTGCAGTACAGAATCAGGAGTGTAGTCAGTATAAACAGGCTGGATCAGTACCAGTCAGACAATGCAGTACAGATTCAAGAGCCAGGAGCATAGTCAGGATAAACAGGCCGGATCAGTACCAGTCAGACAGTGCAGTACAGGATCAGGAGCCAGGAGTGAAGTCAGGATAAACAGGCTGGATCAGTATCAGTCAGACATTTCAGTACAGAATCAGGAGCGTAGTTAGGATAAACAGGCCGGATCAGTATCAGTCAGACAGTACAGGATCAGGAGCCAGGAGCATAGTCAGAATAAACTGACTGGTACTGATCCGGCCTGACAGTGCAGTACAGGATCAGGAGCCAGGAGTGTAGTCAGGATAAACAAGCTGGATCAGTATCAGTCAGACAGTACAGTCAGGATCCAGAAGAGTGGTCAAACGGGCAAGGGTTGGTTCAGGCAGCGATACAGCAGTAGGTCAAAAACAGGCAAAGGTCAGGAACAGAAAATCAGGCAAAAATCACACACAGGAACGATTGGGAAATAATGCTAAGTTGGCCAATGGGTTGGTGCAGTGTAGGGAGTTTATAGGCCGCTTATTGGCTTACACTGATCACCTGTGGCCAGATTGACAACAGGTGAAACATATGAAGTTGTGGAACTACAACAATACAAATAGTACTACATTACAAAATCCTTGGTTTTTTTCCCTTTTTTCCATTATACCATTTCTCCATTTCTCCCTGAGCTTTTCTAGCGCTGACCCTTATAAGCTTTGGAACAGGTGAAACAAGCCAAGCCTACTTGCAATTACATGGAAAGCAATAGGATTGAACCAGGGCCTTAGTTGTCTGCTCACATAGCACAGCAGAGAAACACCAGGTCCTTGGTTCAACTCCAGGCAGGTTGTTACAAATATGTCTCGTTGACATTGAATGGTTTACAGCAGGTCTGGGGCAGTGTTAAATAATTAATAAAAATAAATTGCATTGTGGTTTAGCTGTTTACAATGGATAATTGTCCAGACTCAGAACGCACGATGTTAATTCATGCATACGGATAAAAATGATGTTTTGCGTATGTGACCTATATTTTACACCATTTTCCGCTATAAAACAACCTCAGTCCTGTTACATATTGTTCAATAAAGGCAATTCAACTAGACATGAGGAACACCTCAGATGAAGTATGTGTTCAGTGGAGATGAGAGGCTCTTGTTAGTAGAACTGCATTATGATTAATATACTGAATATACTAAAAGTATTTTTCTCCAACCAGTTACAGGGATTAAGCCACAATGTTATCTTCACCTTGGATTCTCTCTTGAAAGGTGACTTAAAGGGAGTAAAAGGGGTAAGTGGCCACACAAACAATGTATTTTCTATACTTTTTAAAATTATTTTGCAGTGCCGTTAATTATTACCTTATTTTACCTCTGTCAGGACCTCAAGAAGCCATTTGACAGAGCTTGGAAGGATTATGAAACCAAATTGTAAGTATGTTTGCCCTCCTCCCATTTTATGGAAACAATTAAGGACTCAACCTAATTCCCCTTGGAGAATAGCTGTATACTCACTACAGCATTGCATATTGTCTGGAGACACAGGTTTCCCAGAGAGTCAGATCTGCAACGTATTTGCCATCTGTTTAGTTACTGAAGACGGGAATAAATCATAAAGATGCTCCTGCTTGGTGCAGATTTCATTTAAAGCAGCAGCGTACAGACGTGATCTTTCCAGTCAAAGGACTAGTATGGCTAAAAATGTACTCTTATGAAATAAAATACCTGTTATTTTTATCTTGTATGTTTAAAAATCTGGGGAAGGAAAGAGACAATCTTGTAAACTGAGAGCATCTTCTTCAATTTAGCACGAAAATCGAAAAGGAGAAAAGGGAACATGCCAAACAACATGGGATGATCCGCACAGAGATTACCGGGGCCGAGATTGCAGAAGAGATGGAGAAGGAGAGGCGACTGTTTCAGCTGCAGATGTGTGAGGTACAAAGCATTGGGGAACTATGGTGCAAATGAAAATGTAATATAAGCTTCATTATACTGAAATAAGAAAGTTTCTAAATACAATCCATTAGTATTCTGCATCGTTTCTGAAATAATCAAGTTTATTTTACATTGTTAGTTACATAGTTAAATCGGGTTGAAAAAAGACAAAGTCTATCAAGTCCAACCCCTCCAAAGGAAAACCCAGCATCCATAAACACACCCCTCCCTGATTTCACATAAATTATATATACCCAAATCTATACTAACTATAGAGCTTAGTATCACAATAGCCTTTGATATTATGTCTGTCCAAGAAATCATCCAAGTCCCTCTTATAGTCATTAACTGAATCAGCATCACAACATCACCCGGCAGTGCATTCCACAACCTCACTGTCCTGACTGTGATGAACCCCCTACTCTGTTCCTTTAAATGAAAGTTCTTTTCTTCTAGTCTGAAGGGGAGGCCTCTGGTACGTGATTCTCTTTATGGGTAAAAAGGTCCCCTGCTATTTGTCTATAATGTCCTCTAATGTACTTGTAAAGTGTAATCATGTCCCCTCGCAAGCGCCTTTTTTCCAGAGAAAACAACCCCAACCTTGACAGTCCAATCTTCACTATTCCTCTCTCAGCATCTGTTTCTCTTTATTCTCTCTTCATTGGGTGTCAGATAATCAGTGACAGTTAGATCCAATATATCTTATATGGGGGCTCCTTTTATCTAGAAGATGTATTAGAGCTAGGGTATGTATTCCGGCTGGTGGGGGCGGGTCCAAAAAGGGGGTGTGGTGTGATGTCAAAGGGGGCGGGGCTGTGTCACAAAGGGGCGGGCCACGGCGCGGCCAGGACAAGAACCGAAGGACAAGGTAAGTTTACAGGGGATTGGGGGTGGGCCGAGGGGGTCTTTTTAAGGGTATTACAAATTTACCAGCAGCTACATTGCCGGTAAATTTGTAATACCGGCCCCGGCCTTGGCAGGTGTTTTCCCGGCTAGGCCGGTAAAATACTGGCCGGGTGGCAACCCTAATTAGAGCTCACTCTGTTAAAATCACCAGACATCTTGTCTCTCTATATGCAGGATTTGTGCAAAAGGCAGCTATTTTGTTAGATTTTGGGTGTCAGATATTCATTGACATTTAGATCCAATATATTTTATGGGGGGGGGCTTCCTTTCCTACCACATGAATCAGAGCTCACTCAAATAACTGTTTCCAGTACAAACAAAATCTAACAAAATAAACTGCTGGTCAGTTTCCCACCAGTCTGACCACCAAGTAGTCAAGGAAGTTGTCAGGAGAAAGAAAGAGGCTGCTCTGATGTTCTTCTGCTTAGGAAAAAAAATAGAAACCATTCTCAAATCTTTCCTAAGCAGAAGAACATCAGAGCAGCCTCTTTCTTTGCAAAAGTTCTTAGAATAGCTCCCTCATCAATTTTACATTCACTTATTTTAAAGGTTTACTTATCCTTTAAGTAAAGTGTTATAGGCACAATTAATACGCTGCTTTATAAGGGCCACATCTATCTAAAACACACTGCCAACTCCTATTTTTGAGAAATAAAGGGGAAAGGAAAGAGAAGTGACTGCCCCAGGTCCACCCATTTCTGCATTTTAGTGGCTTTGTGGTTATTCTTACTAATGGGAATTCTATTTTTCACTTAAAGGAAAACTATACCCCCAAAATGAATACTTAAGCAACAGATAGTTTATATCAAATTGAATGACATATTAAAGAATCTTACCAAACTGGAATATATATTTACATAAATATTGCCCTTTTACATCTCTTGCCTTGAACCACCATTTCGTGACTCTATCTGTGCTGCCTCAGAGATCACCTGACCAGAAATACTACAACACTAACTGTAACAGGAAGAAGTGAGGAAGCAAAAGGCAGAACTCTGTCTGTTTATTGGCTCATGTGACCTTACATGTGGTTTGTATGTGTGCACAGTGAATCTTACGATCTCAGGGGGCGGCCCTTATTTTTTAAAATGGCAATTTTCTATTTATGATTACCCAATGGCACATACTACAAAAAAAGTATATTATTATGATAATGGTTCATTTTCCATGAAGCAGGGTTTTACACATGAGCTATTTTACTCAGTATCTTTTAATAGAGACCTACATTGTTTGGGGGGTATAGTTTTCCTTTAAGGGTCATCTTTCTCTTAAAATATCAAAATGTCATATGAATTTGTACAAAAAAAAGTAAAAATCACTACTTGTTATTTAAATCCTCTCCCAGCATTCACAGTGAGCTTCGAGACTTATTACTGTGTCCCTATATCTATACCAGACCCAATCATGACCCAAATCCATATAAGAATGTGTGTGTCTGACTTGCCTGTTCCTATTGTTTTCCCAAAACAGAAGCCCTGGATCTTTTCTCCTATTAACATAATAACCAGGGGGGATGATTATTCAATTAGCTGTTCAGCTCAGAAAGGAAGATTCCTAACGCTAAAGCACAGCTTGAATACCCAGCGTGCAACGTGTAATTATCAACAATGCTCTCTCTTTTGTTTTGGCAGTATCTCATTAAAGTTAATGAAATCAAGACTAAGAAAGGCGTGGATCTGCTGCAGAACCTGATAAAGTACTATCACGCGCAGTGCAAGTAAGTGTCTTCTTGTCCTGGGGTGGAAGAAAGTGATCCAATAAGAAGTTTATATGTTCGGCAAAAACATTGGGTATATTGGGATTTTCACCATTGGAGGAGAAAAGGCTAAAAGCACCCAGAGCTGCCTCATTTGTTAAAGGATAAGTAAACCTTTAAAATAAGTGAATGTAAAATTGATGAGGGGGCTATTCTAAGCACTTGAGCCATGTACATTCATTATTTATTTTTCTTTAATTCCAAGATATTAAGGGATACATGTGCTGTTAATATGAATGAATTTTGTTACAACAGCGCCACCTGCTGGTCAGTTTCTGACCATTTTGACCACCAAGTAGTCAAGGAAGTTGTCAGGAGAAAGAGGCTGCTCTGATGTTCTTATGAAAGGTTTCTATTTTTTCCTAAGCAGAAGAACATCAGAGCAGTAGTTTTATGGGATCTCTCTGTACAGACTATGAGCAAGCTTAGGGACTGTTCCTGCTGAATTGTGCTTAGTACAGGGAATACCTATGCTGCCATAGTTTTATGGGATCTCTCTGTACAGACTATGAGCAAACTTAGGGACTGTTCCTGCTGAATTGTGCTTAGTACAGGGAATACCTATGTGTCATAGTTTTATGGGATCTCTCTGTACAGACTATGAGCAAACTTAGGGACTGTTCCTGCTGAATTGTGCTTAGTACAGGGGAATACCTATGCTGCCATAGTTTTATGGGATCTCTGTACAGACTATGAGCAAACTTAGGGACTGTTCCTGCTGAATTGTGCTTAGTACAGGGGAATACCTATGCTGCCATAGTTTTATGGGATCTCTGTACAGACTATGAGCAAACTTAGGGACTGTTCCTGCTGAATTGTGCTTAGTAATGGGGAATACCTATGCTGCCATAGTTTTACGGCTTCTCGCTTTACAATATTAACAAAGAGATCATCACTTTCCATATGTTTCTCCTCTCATATTCACGTTGATATTTAAGAACACTGCACTCTAGTTTCTTCCAGGACGGATTGAAAACAGCTGACAAGCTCAAGCAGTACATAGAGAAATTGGCTGCAGATTTGTACAATGTAAGTGAGGCATCATTTTACCACGGCGGTGGGATGGGGGGTTTGAAGTTGTGAATTTGTGAGTGTCGCGGGTTTTTTGACGTTTTAATTGCTCAGCTGAGAATATGAACTGCCCACTATTTATTTGCCTTTATATTTTCCACTTACACATGTTTAACATCCCCACTTTTTACATGATTTAAAGGGATAGCACCACCTTAAAGCTATTGCCACACTGGGGCTAAAATCAGTTGCTACATTGGCATTAGCCTCCTCTCCTGCCCGGAACAATTGTGTGGGGTTTGTGCAGGGACATAAGGCTGATTTTGCAGAAGAAATGCGTTCTCATGCCAAAATCTAATACTTGTGCTTGAACACAAGCCCACACAATGGTTCTGGGCAGGAGAGCAGGCTAATACTTGAGATGGGGCCGATTTTTGGCCTCTGTATTTCATCAGACTGATATCAGCACCCGTGAGGAACTAGCCTAATACACAGTGTTTACTTGTACTTGAAAGCTCGGAAAAGAGAACAATATTGACTTTCCATTAAAGGGGAACTATCGCAAAAATGAAAATTCAATATAAGCTTTATCATACTGAAATAATACGTTTTCTAAATACAGGTATGGGATTTGTTATCCGGAATGCTCGGGACCTGGGGTTTTCCGGGTAATGGATCTTTCCATAATTTGGATCTTCATACCTTAAGTCTACTAGAAAATCATGTAAACATTAAAGGAACAGTTCAGTGTAAAAATAAAAACTGGGTAAATGTATCTAATATAGTTAGTTATCCAAAAATGTAATGTGTAAAGTAGTGATGTGTGGGTCAGGGTTTCCAGCACCCGACCCTAACCCGCCCTGCTATGACCCACGCCCGCCCGCACGCACCCGCTTCCAGAGGTCCTTTTATAGACCTGACCGGCCCTGCCGATGATGTCACAAAAGGGGCGGGTGAGCAAACGCGAGACTATAAAACCGGAAGTCGAATGCCGGCATTTGAAGGAGGCGAGGAGCACTGCAAAGGTCGACCCGAACCCGCCCGACCCGCTGGTATCGAGTCGGCCCGCACATCACTAGTGTAAAGGCTGGAGTGACTGGATGTGTAACATAATAGCCAGAACACTACAGTCTGACTTAAGCTGGCCATGGATGTGATGATCCGATCGTTTGAATCCTCAAACAATCGGACTTCCCCATCTCCCGACCTGCCACTAACCATTCAGATCAAATAAAGTAGAAAAGTAGAAAAGAACAGATCAGCTCATGTTCTGCCCCTGACAGCAGTCGTACGATAGTTATCTCTGATCAAAATGTTTTTGCTTTTCTGTCCTTAAGTAACCTCTTAAAGAAATATCTGCACCAGGAGAGGGGGGGTATCTTTTAGTGTGACTGGGCACACCATGTGCTTCTACATTGTGTGTAAATATTTATAACTGATGACATCACTAAGCCGTTTATAATGATATAATTTACAACAAGGTCTACCCGATTTATTGTAATACACAAGTTTTAGTGAGTCATGTGACACAAATGACATCACTAAGCTCCATTTATAACTGATGGCATCACTAAGCCATTTATAAGGCTTTAATATACAAGGGCTACTCGATTTATTATAAGTTTTAGTGAGTCATGTGACAAAAGTGAAATCACTAAGCTCCATTTATAACTGATGACATCACTAAACCGTTTATAAGGATATAATTTACAACAAGGGCTACCTGATTTATTATAATAGACAAGTTTCAGGGAGTCCGAACTCACTGTTTATAACTGATGACATCAGAACTCACTGTTTATAAGGATATAATTTACAAGATTCATGGCTTTTGTGTATTTTCACTGGAATTTGTGTATTATAATAAATAAAGTCCCCCCAGTTGTAAAATATGAGGATATTAGAAGTTACCTCAGAGTTCCATGACCTGTGTGTATATATATATATATATATATATATCTATATATATATATATATCTATATATATATATATCTATATATATATATATATATATATATCTATATATATATATATATCTATATATATATATATATCTATATATATATATATGTATGTGGTCATGAAACTCCTCATTAACTTATAATATCCTTATATTTTACAAGAAGGGGTACTTTTTTCACCATATAATTTACAACAAGGGCTACCTGATGTATTATAATACCCAGAAGCATCGTCTCCGCTCGGGTGCAGGCAAACACGGTGGATTTCGACACCAACATTTTGTATTTCTTGCCGAAATCTGCCCTGTGGATTGGGGATCATCAGATCATCAGATTCTCCTCCTTCAGAGATCCGCAATCGTCTGGCCCTAGCCTAAATGTTTGTGCAAATCAGAAGTGGGAAGATCCTTCTAAATAAAAAAAATATATATTTATGAGATTTAAAGATGTATCAGAAAAAAAATGTGTCCGTATGCTTTTTTTTTTCCAGATTAAGCAGACTCAGGATGAGGAAAAGAAACAGCTCACTGCCCTGCGAGACCTGATTAAATCCTCTTTACAGCTGGATCAGAAGGAGGTAGGAGCAATTTCAGGTTTCACACTCATTCTATACAATAGTGATCTTCAGCCTGGCTCTCTCCAGCTGTTGCTGAACTGCTACAAGATCACTGTTGTATGTTGTGGCTTTAGCAGTAGATAGGGTTGCCACCTGGCCAGGATTTTACCGGCCCGGCCGGTAATAATGCAGCTTGTTGACAATGTTATAAAAAAAACATAAAATATAGGATTTTTTTTCCAGAAATGGTGGCAACCCTAGCCGTAGAACCATGTCTGTAAGGGTCGGCATGGCTGGTGCAGCAGTGGTGCCATGTATAAGGTCCTGGATCCTTGTGGCCAATCAAATGCAATTTAGTTTGATACACTAGGCCTTTTGTCATAGTTCAGGTTAATTGTATGTTTCCTGAAGAATTTTTACTTCGCTCTTCCTATTACCGACTGCCTGCTGATTTAAAGGGTTACTATCATGGAAATTTTTTTATTTTTTTTTCAAAATACATCAGTTAGTTCTGCACCAGCAGAATTCTGCACTGAAATCCTTTTCTCAAAAGAGCAAACAGATTTTTTTAAAAAATTCAATTTTGAAATCTGACATGGGGCTAGACGTATTTTCAGTTTTCCAGCCGCCCCCAGTCATGTGACTTGTGCTCTGATAAACTTCAGTCTCTCTTTACTGCTGTACTGCAAGTTGGAGTGATACTACCCCCCCCCTTCCCCCCCCCCCAGCAGCCTAACAACAGAACAATGGGAAGGTAACCAGATAGCAGCTCCCTAACACAAGGTAACAGCTGCCTGGTAGATATAAAGGTGGCCATAGACATCTGCTCGTTTGGTGATGTTGCCAAACGAGCGGATCTCTCCCTGATATGCCCCCTAGGGCCCAACGATCGGATCATAATGTATCCGATATGGGCAGTCGGATCGTGGGACCGCATAGATGCGGCCGCAATCCGATGGGATTTTCTAACCTGCCCGATCGGCATCTGTCTGACTTTTGGAAAGATATAGATTGGGAAAGCCCGTCGGGGCTCTACACACGGGCCGATAAGCTGCTGACTTGGTCTGTCGGCAGCTTTTATCGGCCTGTGTATGGGGGTCGTAAGAACGGCACTCAATAGTAAAATCCAGGTCCCACTGAGACACATTCAGTTACATTGAGTAGGAGAAACAACAGCCTGCCAGAAAGCAGTTCCATCCTAAAGTGCTGGCTCTTTCTGAAATCACATGACCAGGCAAAATGACCTGAGATGCCCCTACACACCAATATTACAACTAAATACACTTGTTGGTTCAGGAATGACATTTTATATTGTAGAGTGAATTAAACAGTGTCATTTAGAAATAAAAACGACATCATAAAAATCATGACAGAGTCCCTTTAAGGTTCTGGATAACCAAATCTGGAATCTGAGTAAAGGAGGCCATAGATGCACCGATAATATTGAACGAAACGAATTTTCACACGATATTTGGTGCGTGTTTGGTGGAAGACAAGCCGACCGGGCTGGCTGCAACATTTTGATCGGGTGACTTTGAAGGCTCCCAAACATCTGCCTTTATTAGTGCTGAATCGTCAAATACAGGTAGAATTCTATTGTTTCTCTCTGTTTATCTGACCATTCAGCTCTACACGTGTGTATTGAAACTAACGATCTTTCTTGGAAACATCTTTTCCAAGAAAGATCATAATTGTATCGTCTATGGCCACCGTAAGTCTGCATACATTATTTTGTAATCTGTTTCTTTGGAAAGCAAGTGGGAACATCTTTTTAACAGAGGTCTGTCATACTGCCACAGTATGCAGCAAACAAATTCTGTACATCTGCTTTCCTTCCAGTTTAGGGAATTTCTGTGTGGGAGCTGTCAGTGCTGTACCATGCTGGTAACCAGTGTAATGAAAGTTGCTCCTGGCCACCAGTGTTGTGCTACCCTGGCTGCTCAGTGTGTTTGTCTCTTAGTTTGAGTGTGAGGGGGCTGGTCTTATCACAAGGTTAGGGATCTAATGGGGTATATCGTGGGAGGAGGGGATACAAGCTTAAGGAGTAGGTGAAAATATTAGTGGGATATGGAAAAATGGTTGCATTTAGCATATACCCAAGGTATAGGCAACTATAGCACTATTGCTGTACTATAACTCTTATAGGTATATACTTAGATGACTGCAAACGATAAACTCTGCCTCCCTTGTGTCCTGCCTATAAAACACTCACACACGTATTCCCTGTGTGTCTGCATACCATATTGCCTTTAAAGGAGAAGGAAAGCTACCGAGGCAGTTTATTGCCAATAGATTAACCACAATAGCTAGAATGCTATATTTATTCTGCAGAATGCTTTACCATACCTGAGTAAACAGCTCTATAAGCTCCCTCTGTTTGTTTAGGAAAGCAGCTGCCATATTAGCTTGGTGTGCCATCACTTCCTGCCTTGAATCTCTCATAGCTCTGGGCTCAGATTACAGCAGGGAGGGAGGAACAAACTGAGCATGCTCAAGCCCTAGCCCTGGAGGTTTAAGATGAAAACAGGAAGTCTGATACAGAAGCCCATGAGTACACAATAGAAGGAAAGAAATTTGGTGTTTCTTCTGACAGAGGACTCAGAGCAGCATTACTTTGAGGGTTTACTGGTGTATTTATATAGACCTTTCTGATAAGGCTTACTTAGTTTTAGCCTTTCCTTCTCTTGTAACATGTATTCGCTGTGCTTCTGCCTATAACGTGTATTCTTTTTGCTTGTGCTTCTCTTAGATACTCTGAGCCCTTTGCTGCCCCTGTTACAGACACATTTGTCTCCTTGTGTGTCATGTGCTGCCCACTTTCCCTTGTTGAGTCTGTACCTGCCATATGCTGTGTGTGTGTCTTCCATCTGCTGCTTACTGATCTGTGCCAGCCCTGTGTCTGCCTGACTTTTCACTCTTCATGTGCAAATGTTATGATTACAATACACAGTGCGCCCCACAGACCCAGTCATTTCATTTAGGACTCTGTGTTGGTGGGTCAGGAACCCCATCACTAATACAATAAATGCAGCCGCTGATAACAGGCATGTGCTGTGTGCTTGTAATGTGTTGTTACGTGTCTGCCAGGTGATGAAGCCAGGGTTTCAAGCCAGCATGCCCTTAAAGGAGAACTAAAACTTAAACTAAAGAAGTAGCTGTAGCTATGTTGTACATGATGTTTTGTGCTTCTGTACCAGCCCAAGGCAACCACAGCCCTTTAGCAGTAAAGATCTGTGTCTCCAAAGATGCCCCAGTAGCTCCCCATCTTCTTTTCTGCTGATTCACTGCACATGCTCTGTGCTGCTGTCACTTACTGAGCTTAGGGACCCACTCACAATATACAGTACACATAGAATAGAAATGTCACAATATAAGGCTGATTAGTAATTAATACAGATAATTACTACATGGCAGCACAGAAACCAGTGCAGTTAGCATCAGAATTGAATAATCAGCAAACCTGTAGCATCAGCTTATATTACAGCCAGGGAAGCTCATTTTCTGCTGGATAATTAGTGACGAGCCCTAAGCTTAGCTTCTCAACAGCCAATCAGAGCCCACTGAGCATGTGAGTGTCACAGACACTTTCCAAGATGGTGACCCCCTGTGACAAGTTTGAAGTCCTGGATCATTGCTGCTATTGACAAGCTGAAACTTTAGCCTCGTGCAATACGTTCACTATATAAAATATGCCATTTTTAGCCACATTAATTTTTAGGGTTTAGTTCTCCTTTAAGCACTGTACCTGGCATAAGCTAATAGATTGTCTTCTTCACTATATCTCACTCACATACTGCAGCTGGGACCCATTCCCCAACAGTTACTGAGATCCTGTCTCCTAGCTGTGCTGGCCAAAATATTGCACTCATTGCTATTCTCATAGACCTTTTATACATATGGTATTGCCCTCAATAATAACTCTATAATCACACATGGGGCCGATTCACTATGGGTCGAATATCGAGGGTTAATTAACCCTCGATATTCGACTAGGAATTAAAATCCTTCGACTTCGAATATCGAAGTCGAAGGATTTAGCGCAGATAGTACGATCGAACGATAAAATCCTTCGAATCTAACGATTCAAAGGATTTTAATCCAACGATCGAAGGAATATCCTTCGATCAAAAAAAAGTTAGCCAAGCCTATGGGGACCGTCCCCATAGGCTAACATTGACTTCGGTAGCTTTTAGGTGGCGAACTAGGGGGTCGAAGTTTTTTTTAAAGAGACAGTACTTCAACTATCGAATGGTCGAATAGTCGAACGATTTTTACTACGAATCCTTCGATTCGAAGTCGTAGTCGAAGGTCGAAGTAGCCCATTCGATGGTCGAAGTAACCCAAAATTTTTTTTCGAAATTCGAAGTTTTTTACCTTCGAATCCTTCACTCGAAGTTAGTGAATTGGCCCCACATGAGTTTCCATTTAACCCTTAGAGCATTGGGAGTGGGTTGCAGAAATATAACCCTAGAAAGTACAGGTATGGGATCCGTTATCCGGAAAGCCATTATCCAGAAAGATCCAAATTACAGAAAGGCTTTCTCCCATTTTATCCAAATAATCCAGTTTTTAAAAAATGATTTCCTTTTTCTGTGTAATAATAAAACAGTAGCTTGTACTTGATCCCAACTAAGATATAATTAATCCTTATTGGAAGCAAAACCAGCCTATTGGGTTTATTTCATGTTTACATGATTTTCTAGTAGACTTAAGATATGGAGACCCAAATTACAGAAAGATCCATTATCCAGAAAGCTCCAGGGCCTGTTGGGGTTATTTAATGTTTAAATGATTTTTTAGTAGACTAGAAAACCCCAGATCCCAAGCATTCTGGATAAAAGGTCCCATACCTGTACTGCAAATTATATTAGCACTTTATACAGAATACTTTATCCGGAAACCCATGATCCAGAAGGCTCCAAATTACGGCAAGGCCTTTTCCCATAGACTCCATTGTAATAAAATAATTCAGATTTTGAGAATTGATTTCTTTTTTCTATTTAACAACGAAACAGTAGTTGATCCAAACGACGATATCATAAATCTTTATTAGGAGCAAAGCAATCCTATTGGGTTTATTTAATGTTTAAATTAATTTTAATCAGAATTAGAGGGTTATTTATAATATGGATTTTACTGATATCTTGAATAAAAAAAAAGTCTGACCAAACTAGAATCCACGATTTGACCTTATTTATTATTTAAAAAGCATGATTTCATCGGTTTGGGGAAAAGATTGTACGAAAAATCGCATTATACGAGTTTTTTCTCAAATTATATGATTTTTTCAAGCTTTTTCCAGAAAAGTCTGAATTTTTCCTGATTTTTGCCCGAAATAGCCGGATTTTTAGGCTAATTCCAGCCCAGACCACAGAAACTTCCAAATAGCATAGGGACCTCTCCCATCGACTTATATACGACCTTGACAGGTCTGAGATTTCGGAGATTCTGCAGCCTTGGGGTATAATAAATCTTGAAAAATTCTATTTTTTTTTCACTAAAATTTCAGATTTTATAGTAAAAAAAAAACTCAATTTTTTTTTTTAGATTTATTATACAGGTATAGGATCCCTTATCCAGAAACCCGATATCCAGAAAGCTCCGAATTACGGAATGGCTGTCTCCCATAGACTCCATTTTATCCAAATAATCCAAATTTTTTAAAATGATTTCCTTTTTTTCTGTAATAATAAAACAGTAGCTTGTACTTGATCCCAACTAAGATATAATTAATCCTTATTGGAAGGAACCCCAGCTTATTGGGTTTATTTAATGTTTAAATTAATTTCTAGTAGACTTAAGGCATGAAGACCCAAATTACGGAAAGATCCGTTATCCGGAAAGCCCCAGGTCCCGAGCATTCTGGATAACAGGTCCCATACCTGTACCCTGAGGCTGTAAAAAGTCTGAATCTAATAATCCTCCATCTCAGACATTCGGACTGTAATAAATAACCCCCTTTAATATATGGAGATCCAAATTATGGAAAGATCCCTTATCTGAAAACCCCCTATGCTGGATAATAGGTCCCATAGCTATAAATAAAGGCTAACACTATATGGTGGGGAAGGAGGGAGTAGATGAGCTGATCTCCAGGTTAGACCTGATTGTGTTCCAGTATAGTGTTGCCCTTTCCTTTATATACTGCACTGTCTATGCATCAATACACAATAAGCTGGGTGGGAATACGTAGAATGTGCTGGATGCTATTCCCTGTGTAACGTATAGGCCTGCAGCATATTGCACCTACTTTATTGACGCTATACTCACACAGTGAGCTTCTACTTGAACCATTAAAGTGCTGGGGTTACCTGGTTAATTCTGATACCCTCGGGCCTAGGAATTAGTCTGTGGGCCCCCAGCATATTTATTATGGTATGCCAGGGTGTTAATGAATCAGCATTTGTATAATTGCCTATCACATGCTTTTTATTACATCAGAGGCACAAGAAATAACACAGAGCTTACCAGCAGAGTCATCAAGCTCCCTCTAGTGGGCAGACGTAATGCTGCGGATTTGCTGCAGTTTCTCTGACCTTCAGCTTTTGTCTGAGAGGACACAGTCACTATAACAAGAGAAATAATGGGGGATTTTACTGGAAATTTCGGACAGCTTCTGCAAATAGTTTCTTAGCAAATGACCGTTATTTTGTAGTTAAGTGTGTGAACCCTTAATAATAAACTCATGCTGCACTGACTGATGTAATCATACTGCACTCACTGATGTAATCATCCTGCACTCACTGATGTAATCATCCTGCACTCAGTGATGTAATCATCCTGCACTCACTGATGTAATCATCCTGCACTCAGTGATGTAATCATCCTGCACTCACTGGTGTAATCATCCTGCACTCACTGATGTAATCATCCTGCACTCAGTGATGTAATCATCCTGCACTCACTGATGTAATCATCCTGCACTCAGTGATGTAATCATCCTGCACTCAGTGATGTAATCATCCTGCACTCAGTGATGTAATCATCCTGCACTCAGTGATGTAATCATCCTGCACTCACTGATGTAATCATCCTGCACTCAGTGATGTAATCATCCTGCACTCACTCATGTAATCATACTGCACTCACTCATGTAATCATCCTGCACTCACTCATGTAATCATACTGCACTCACTGATGTAATCATCCTGCACTCAGTGATGTAATCATCCTGCACTCACTGATGTAATCATCCTGCACTCACTGATGTAATCATCCTGCACTCACTGATGTAATCATCCTGCACTCACTGATGTAATCATCCTGCACTCAGTGATGTAATCATCCTGCACTCAGTGATGTAATCATCCTGCACTCAGTGATGTAATCATCCTGCACTCAGTGATGTAATCATCCTGCACTCAGTGATGTAATCATCCTGCACTCACTGATGTAATCATACTGCACTCACTCATGTAATCATCCTGCACTCACTCATGTAATCATACTGCACTCACTGATGTAATCATACTGCACTCACTCATGTAATCATACTTGTGTCATGCTGGAGTCAACGGTTTGGGACCCCCATGGCCCATTCTTCATTGTTCAGCTTATTCATTATATTTAATATTATCCATCAGTACTTCACTATACCCTAAACAAATAGTAAACTGATTATCCATCAGTCCTTCCCTATACCCTAAACAAATAGTAAAACTGATTATTCATCAGTACTTCCCTATACCCTAAACAAATAGTAAACTGATTATCCATTTGTACTAGTCTATACCCTAAACAAATAGTAAACTGATTATCCATCAGTACTTCCCTACACTCCTCTGCTTCCTCTTTAATCATCTCAGCCCTTGACTTTGCAGTGAGCTTTGCCTTTCTTTGTCTCGGGAGTCATAAGCCATAATGATAAAGTATTACAGTGTAGTTTAACCAAGCCTGTGACCTGTATGTTTCTTGCCGTTGAATAAAGAAACAATCTTTGACTGAACTGTGGGAGCTGCCATAAAGACTATTGTTTAATTGCTGCTTTGCTTTTCTTCCCTTGTTTTCTATTTTGCTTTCCCTGATCGAAGTCTAGGAGAGTAAGTGTCACCTTTATTTATTGTCAATTGCTCTACAAGTCTCTCATTGTTATCACCGCCATAAATCCCTCATTTTTGATCACCTTGCCTTCTGATGGTCAAACAAATGCCTGGTTGCTAGGTCAGCGACCCCGACAACTACAGTGGTGTGAAAAACTATTTGCCCCCTTCCTGATTTCTTATTCTTTTGCATGTTTGTCACACTTAAATGTTTCTGATCATCAAAAACCGTTAACTATTAGTCAAAGATAACATAATTGAACACAAAATGCAGTTTTTAAATGAAGGTTTACGTTATTAAGGGAGAAAAAAAACTCCAAATCTACGTGGGCCTGTGTGAAAAAGTGATTGCCCCCCTTGTTAAAAAATAACTTAACTGTGGTTTATCCCACCTGAGTTCAATTTCAAAGGTTATAAAGCCATTTCTAAAGCTTTGGGATCCAGCGAACCACAGTGAGAGCCATTATCCACAAATGGCAAAAACATGGAACAGTGGTGAACCTTCCCAGGAGTGGCCGGCCGACCAAAATGACCCCAAGAGCGCAGAGACAACTCATCCGAGAGGCCACAAAAGACCCCAGGACAACATCTAAAGAACTGCAGGCCTCACTTGCCTCAATTAAGGTCAGTGTTCACGACTCCACCATAAGAAAGAGACTGGGCAAAAACGGCCTGCATGGCACATTTCCAAGGCGCAAACCACTTTTAAGCAAAAAGAACATTAAGGCTCGTCTCAATTTTGCTAAAAAACATCTCAATGATTGCCAAGACTTTTGGGAAAATACCTTGTGGACCGACGAGACAAAAGTTGAACTTTTTGGAAGGTGCGCGTCCCGTTACATCTGGCGTAAAAGTAACACAGCATTTCAGAAAAAGAACATCATACCAACAGTAAAATATGGTGGTGGTAGTGTGATGGTCTTGGGTTGTTTTGCTGCTTCAGGACCTGGAAGACTTGCTGTGATAGATGGAACCATGAATTCTACTGTCTACCAAAAAATCCTGAAGGAGAATGTCCGGCCATCTGTTCGTCAACTCAAGCTGAAGCGATCTTGGGTGCTGCAGCAGGACAATGACCCAAAACACACCAGCAAATCCACCTCTGAATGGCTGAAGAAAAACAAAATGAAGACTTTGGAGTGGCCTAGTCAAAGTCCTGACCTGAATCCTATTGAGATGTTGTGGCATGACCTTAAAAAGGCGGTTCATGCTAGAAAACCCTCAAATAAAGCTGAATTACAACAATTCTGCAAAGATGAGTGGGCCAAAATTCCTCCAGAGCGCTGTAAAAGACTCGTTGCAAGTTATCGCAAACGCTTGATTGCAGTTATTGCTGCTAAGGGTGGCCCAACCAGTTATTAGGTTCAGGGGGCAATTACTTTTTCACACAGGTTTGGATTTCTTTTCTCCCTAAATAATAAAAACCCTCATTTAAAAACTGCATTTTGTGTTTACTTGTGTTATCTTTGACTAATAGTTAAATGTGTTTGATGATCAGAAACATTTTGTGTGACAAACATGCAAAAGAATAAGAAATCAGGAAGGGGGCAAATAGTTTTTCACACCACTGTATATAGCAATTTAATCATCAAACTGAAAAGCCACAAAAACATAAACATTCATTCCAAATCCAAAAAGATCAGTTGCAGATTGTAGCAGTCATGTTCACCTGTGCTCAATGCTCATTACAGTCCGATATTTACCTACAGTTGTTATTTATACCCTTCTACCCCTACAGTTGTTATTTATACCCTTCTACCCCTACAGTTGTTATTTATACCCTTCTACCCCTAAAGTTATTTATACCCTTCTACCCCTACAGTTATTTATACCCTTCTACCCTACAGTACCCCTACAGTTATTTATACCTTCTACCCCTACAGTTATTATACCCTTCTACCCTACAGTTGTTATTTATACCCTTCTACCCTACAGTTGTTATTTAACCCTTCTACCCCTACAGTTATTTATACCCTTCTACCTACAGTTATTTATACCTTCTACCCTACAGTTGTTATTTATACCCTTCTACTCCTACAGTTGTTATTTATACCCTTCTACTCCTACAGTTGTTATTTATACCCTTCTACCCCTACAGTTATTTATACCCTTCTACCCCTACAGTTGTTATTTATACCCTTCTACTCCTACAGTTGTTATTTATACCCTTCTACTCCTACAGTTGTTATTTATACCCTTCTACTCCTACAGTTGTTATTTATACCCTTCTACCCTACAGTTATTTATACCCTTCTACCCCTACAGTTGTTATTTATACCCTTCTACTCCTACAGTTGTTATTTATACCCTTCTACTCCTACAGTTGTTATTTATACCCTTCTACTCCTACAGTTGTTATTTATACCCTTCTACCCCTACAGTTATTTATACCCTTCTACCCCTACAGTTGTTATTTATACCCTTCTACTCCTACAGTTGTTATTTATACCCTTCTACTCCTACAGTTGTTATTTATACCCTTCTACCCCTACAGTTATTTATACCCTTCTACCCTACAGTTGTTATTTATACCCTTCTACTCCTACAGTTGTTATTTATACCCTTCTACTCCTACAGTTGTTATTTATACCCTTCTACTCCTACAGTTGTTATTTATACCCTTCTACCCCTACAGTTATTTATACCCTTCTACCCCTACAGTTGTTATTTATACCCTTCTACTCCTACAGTTGTTATTTATACCCTTCTACTCCTACACTGTTATTTATACCCTTCTACCCCTACAGTTATTTATACCCTTCTACTCCTACAGTTGTTATTTATACCCTTCTACCCCTACAGTTATTATTTATACCCTTCTACCCCTACAGTTATTTATACCCTTCTACCCCTACAGTTATTTATACCCTTCTACCCCTACAGTTGTTATTTATACCCTTCTACTCCTACAGTTGTTATTTATACCCTTCTACTCCTACAGTTGTTATTTATACCCTTCTACCCCTACAGTTATTTATACCCTTCTACCCCTACAGTTGTTATTTATACCCTTCTACCCCTACAGTTGTTATTTCTACCCTTCTACCCCTACAGTTGTTATTTATACCCTTCTACCCCTACAGTTGTTATTTATACCCTTCTACCCCTACAGTTGTTATTTATACCCTTCTACCCCTACTCATCCATGTGTCCCTTCCCCAGGATTCCCAGAGTAAACAGACAGGCTACAGCATGCACCAGCTCCAGGGCAACAAGGAGTACGGGAGTGAGAAGAAAGGCTACCTGCTGAAGAAGAGCGATGGGTACGTTACATACTGCTGTTATTCTGTAGTACAGGTATGTGATCCGTTATCTGGAAACCCGTTATCCAGAAAGCTCCGAATTACGGACAGGCCATCTCCCATAGTCTCCATTTTATCCAAATAATCCACATTTTTAAAAATGATTTCCTTTTCCTCTGTAATAATAAAACAGTCGCTTGTACTTGATCCCAACTAAGGTATAATTAATCCTTATTGGAAGCAAAACCAGCCTATTTAAAACTGTGTATTATACTGTGTCTGGCTACTGCGATGTATATATATATATATATATATATATATATATCAATACATTAGATTAGGGTTATAACTTTATCTTCTTGAATCCTTTGAGATCAGGAGATTATTGACAACCGGTTCTCGGCATTGTACATTTCATAGCTACTTTTAATAATTCATTTATATATATATTTGTGTGTTTATGTTATAGGATCCGGAAAGTTTGGCAGAGGAGAAAGTGCACTGTGAAAAACGGGATCCTGACCATTTCCCATGCAACGGTATGTCACTGGTTAAAGGGAAACTCGAAAATGAAAATTTAATATAAGCGTCTTCATACGGAAATAAGAAACTTTCTAAATACAATCATTTAAATAGTCTGCACTGTTTCTGCATCCATACACACACCCCTCTCTATTTTTAATTAAATTCTATATACCCATACCTATACTAACTATAGAGTTTAGTATCACAATAGCCTTTGATATTATGTCTGTCCAAGAAATCATCCAAGTCCCTCTTATAGTCATTAACTGAATCAGCATCACAACATCACCCGGCAGTGCATTCCCCAACCTCACTGTCCTCACTGTGATGAACCCCCTACGTTGCTTCAAATTAAAGTTCTTTGAAGTTTATGTTCACTATCCCTCTCTCAGCATCTGTTTCTCTTCATTCTCTCTTCATGCAGCAGTTGGGTGTCAGATATTCACTGACAGTTAGATCCAATATATCTTATAGGGGGGTCCTTTCTTAGCAGATGAATTAGAGCTCACTCAAATAACTGATTCCAGCACAAACAAAATCTAACAAAATAACTGCCTTTTGCACAAATTCTGCATGTAGAGAGACATGATGTCTGGTGAGTTTAATAGAGTGAGGTCTAATACATCTTCTAGGCAAAAGGAGCCCCCCTATAAGATATATTGGATCTAACTGTCAATGAATATCTGACACCCAACTGCTGCATGATAGTATACGTAACTAAATAAATCTGCTCATCTGCTTGTATAACAGGTGAGGAATGAAAATATATTTACTTTGTGTCACCCAGTATTGTAGCAAGTGCAGATATTGGCTGATGAGACTTACCAGCTGGTGCTTCAGTGAGTGCAGCAATTAGACACTTGCTCATGAGATCCAACTGCTTGGAACTGTCTGTGTTCCCAGATGCTCTTCTCTACAAAATCCAGTACAGTTAGGCCTACTGGGAAATGAGCCTGTGTGCTCTGTCAGGTCATTTTTAGAACATAAATAAGATAAAATGTAAGTTATCAAAATAAAATAAGGGTTATTCCAGCTAGCCCAATCCGAGTCTGAAGAAGCCACAGACCCACGGTGTGGAACCATGTGCAGAGCAGTCAACTGCCAGTTTGGTGAAGAGAGACCACGTAGGCCAATGCCTACTCGTTTATGGGCACCTTAAAGGATTAATAAAAATAAATGAGTGTAAAATTAATGAGGGGGCTATTCTAAGCACTTTTGCAATGTACATTCATTATTTATTTTTCTTTAATTCCAAGATATTAAGGGATACATGTGCTGTTAATATGAATGAATTTTGTTACAACAGCGCCACCTGCTGGTCAGTTTCCCACCAGTCTGACCACCAAGTAGTCAAGGAAGTTGTCAGGAGAAAGAAAGAGGCTGATGTTCTTCTGCTTAGGGAAGATGTGAGAAAGGTTTCTATTTTTATTCCTAAGCAGAAGAACATCAGAGCAGCCTCTTTCTTTCTCCTGACAACTTCCTTGACTACTTGGTGGTCAGAATGGTCAAAAACTGACCAGCAGGTCAGTTTGTACATTATTGGTTTAATGAATTGGCTTGTACAGGATCCGCAGGCATGATACATAATATTTCTATCCTACTTCTTTGCTAGGGGTTAGTTCTCCTTTAAATACATTTGTATAGGGAGCTATTGTTTGCATTGAAAGGACGTGATCTCCCTCTATTAATGCCAAGGGTGTGATACTGTTGCTGAGAAGCAAGGAAACCAGCCAGTCTATTGAAATGTGTCTGTTGACTGAAATTCCTCAAACTTTATTTTATTTTCTCATTCCAGTCGAACAGGCCACCGGCAAAGCTGAACCTGCTCACCTGCCAAGTCAAGCCGAATGCTGACGAGAAGAAAAGCTTTGATCTCATCTCACGTATGTGCTCATTGTGTGGTCCCCCATTTATCCCTATTGTACACAATACATAAAGCCTATCAGGTTCAGCTCTGGTTTCTCAAATTTGGATCTCCATACTTTAAAGGGGAGGTTCACCTTTAAGTTAACTTTTGGTATGTTATAGAATGGCCAATTTTTCAGTAGGTTTTCATTGTTTAATTTCAAATTATTTTCCGCCTTCCTCTGACTCTTTCCGGCTTACTGATAGGGGTCACTGACCTCATCTAACAAACACAAATGCTCAGTAAAGCTACACATGTATTGTTATTGCTACATTTTACTACTCCTCTTTCTATCCACGCCTCTCTTATTCATATTCCAGTCTCTTGCTCAAATCAGTGTGTAGTTGCTAGGGTAATTTGGACACTAGCAACCAGATTGCTGAAATTGCAAACTGGAGAGTTGCTAAATAACGCAAAAAACACAAATGAAAACCAATTGCAAATTGTCTCAGAATGTCATTCTTTACATCATACTAAAAGTTAAAGGAAAGGTAAACAACACCTTTAAGTCTACTAGAAAATCATGTAAACATTAAATAAACCCAATGGGCTGGTTTTGCTTCCAATAAGGATTAATTATATCTTAGTTGGGATCAAGTACAAGCTCCTGTTTTATTATTACAGAGGAAAAGGAAAAAAAAACATTTGGATTATTTGATTATAATGGAGTCTATGCGGGACAGCCGTTCTGTAATTTGGAACTTTCTGGATAACGGGTTTCCGGGTAAAGAAAGGCAATGTTGTGATTGACTGCGAATTACAGGTATAAGATCCGGTATCTGGAAACCCGTTATCCAGAAATCTCCAAATTACAGAATAGCCTTCTCCACTAGACTCCATTTTATCTAATTAAGCCAAATTTTTTTCAAATTATTTCTAGGGATGCACCAAATCCACTATTGGATTCGGCCGAACCCCCAAATCCTTCGCTAAAGATTCAGCCTAATACCGAACCGAATCCGAACCCTAATTTGCATATGGAAATTAGGAATGGAAAGGGGAAAACATTTTTTATTTCCTTGTTTTGTGACAAAAATTCACACGATTTCCCTCCTCGCCCCTAATTTGCATATGCCTTTCTGTAATTCTGAGCTTTCTGGATAACGAGTTTCCAGATAACGGATCCCACACCTTTATAGTTGTCATGAGGGCAAGACAGTATTTTAAATAGGGGTGCACCGAATCCACTATTTTGGATTCGGCCGAATCCATCTTGGAAGATTCGGCCGAATCCCGAACCGAATCCGAATGCTTTTTTGCATATGCAAATTAGGGGCGGGGAAGGAAAAAGTGGAAAAAAATTGGTTTACTTCCTTTTTTCGTAACAAAAAAATCACGTGAAATCCGGCTGAAAAAAGCCAAATCCCGAACCGAATCCTGGATTCGGTGCATCCCTAATTTTAAAGAATAAATAAATCAGTGTCATGCTGGACTGCCTCGATGGGCCGCAGCTAAAGATCATTTCAATAACTCCTTATTTATTTCAGTCATTGGTGTAAGTAAAACATTTAGCCCTGTCTACATCTAATGATAAAGCTTAATGAGGCAAAGGGACCTGTACACATAATTACATTTTTGTCTAATAGTATTGTATTTTTACATGTTTTACAATGAATTTCTGTGGTTTACCTATTTTTTAATCAGTTATTTCTTTTTTCCCTTTGCAGACAACAGAACATACCACTTCCAAGCTGAAGATGAACAGGAATACATAGCGTGAGTGAAAAACTGGTTTCCACTCAGTAACTTAAAGGAACAATAGCAGCAAAAAATTAAATTGTTTAAAAGTAATGATAATATAATGTACTTTTGTGCTACACTGATAAAAACTTCAAAAACGCTATAATAGTTTATATAAACAAGCTGCTGTGTAGCCATGGGGGCAGCCATTCAAGCACAGGATACACAGTAGATAACAGATAAGTACTACTATAGTTTATATAAACAAGCTGCTGTGTAGCCATGGGGGCAGCCATACAAGCACAGGATACACAGTAGATAACAGATAAGTACTACTATAGTTTATATAAACATGCTGCTGTGTAGCCACGGGGGCAGCCATTCAAGCACAGGATACACAGTAGATAACAGATAAGTACTACTATAGTTTATATAAACAAGCTGCTGTGTAGCCATGGGGCAGCCATTCAAGCACAGGATACACAGTAGATAACAGATAAGTACTACTATAGTTTATATAAACAAGCTGCTGTGTAGCCATGGGGGCAGCCATACAAGCACAGGATACACAGTAGATAACAGATAAGTACTACTATAGTTTATATAAACATGCTGCTGTGTAGCCACGGGGGCAGCCATTCAAGCACAGGATACACAGTAGATAACAGATAAGTACTACTATAGTTTATATAAACAAGCTGCTGTGTAGCCATGGGGGCAGCCATTCAAGCACAGGATACACAGTAGATAACAGATAAGTACTACTATAGTTTATATAAACAAACTGCTGTGTAGCCATGGGGGCAGCCATTCAAGCGCAGGATACACAGTAGATAACAGATAAGTACTACTATAGTTTATATAAACAAGCTGCTGTGTAGCCATGGGGGCAGCCATCCAAGCATAGGTTACACAGTAGATAACAGATAAGTACTACTATAGTTTATATAAACAAGCTGCTGTGTAGCCATGGGGGCAGCCATTCAAGCACAGGATACACAGTAGATAACAGATAAGTACTACTATAGTTTATATAAACAAGCTGCTGTGTAGCCATGGGGGCAGCCATTCAAAGGAGAAAAGGATCAGGTTACACAGCAGATAACAGATAAGCTCTTACAACAGATAGGGCCATCATAAAAATCGAGACCACATTCCTGGTTTCCCTGCCTTTCTTCGCTTTGTGGTGTCCCAGGCATAGTAAATACAATAGGTAGAAAGTTTTGGGACAACTCCACCTCTTCGTATATCAGTTTTCTTACTTCTATATTGGGTTTGAGTTGCTGGACAATTGATTTATCCTTAATTAATTTGGTTCATGTATTAATTCTTATTTTCTTCTAAGTCCTAAACTGGACTAATGCACTTGCACTTTAGGTATTATAATTCATTAATTTATTGTATTCTTAACACTTATGCACTTCAGGTAGTGGATTAATTGCAATTGAATTAATTGTTAATGAATGGTAAGCCTATAATAGATTCTAATTAATTAAGTCTGCCTTTTTTTAAAAAATTCGATGAACTAGCACTTTAATTTAAAAGCCATAAACTCTGTAATCAAATAATGAAATTTTAATGAATTGATCTATCCACCTTTATATTTATACTTCCAAGATCAAGCAGCAATATAGTTAAAGTGAATTCACGTTCATTTATATTTATTAAGCAAGTTGATTGATTCATTTGATTACTAGAAATGGACCATAGGATTATCGGATAGAAGAGGGGTTCTTTTCTTCTCTGTTATTACTAAGGGGATTAATTTCAGTTATCCACATTTCCTGCAATTTTATCTTTATATGGGCAAAGCAATTCCCCTCAAAGGGTTTATATGCAATGACTTTGAATAGCAGTTAACCCTCAACAATCTTTGTACAAGCTAGTGACAGAAGTGTCTATATAGCTTTGGCTCCGAATTCTTTCTTTTAAAGGAGAACTAAAGCCTAACTAAAGAAGTAGCTAGAAATGTTGTACATGATGTTTTGTGCTTCTGTGCCAGCCCAAGGCAACCACAGCCCTTTAGCAGTAAAGATCTGTGTCTCCAAAGATGCCCCAGTAGCTCCCCATCTTCTTTTCTGCTGATTCACTGCACATGCTCTGTGCTGCTGTCACTTACTGAGCTTAGGGACCCACTCACAATATACAGTACACATAGGGGCAAATTTACTTAAGGTCGAATATCGAGGGTTAATTAACCCTCGATATTCGACTGTTGAAGTTAAATCCTAATTTAGCACTATTCGTTGATTTTAATCCATCGATCGAATGATTTTTGTTCGACCAAAAAAAGATAGGGACCGTCCCCATAGGCTAACATTGACTTCAGTAGCTTTTAGGTGGCGAACTAGGGGGTCGAAGTTTTTTTTTTTTAAAGAGACAGTACTTCGACTATCGAATGGTACAATAGTCGAACGATTTAGTTCGAATAGTTCGATTCGAAGTAGCCCATTCGATAGTCGAAGTAGCCAAAAAAAACATTCGAAATTCGAAGTTTTTTTTCCCTCTATTTTCCTCTATTCCTTCACTCGAGCTAAGTAAATGGGCCCCATAGAATAGAAATGTCACAATATAAGGCTGGTTAGTAATTAATACAGATAATTACTACATGGCAGCACAGAAACCAGTGCAATTAGCATCAGAATTTAATAATCAGCAAACCTGTAGCATCAGCTTATATTAAAGGGGAAGCTCATTTTCTGCTGGATAATTAGTGACGAGCCCTAAGCTTAGCTTCTCAACAGCCAATCAGAGCCCACTGAGCATGTGAGTGTCACAGACACTTTCCAAGATGGTGACCCCCTGTGACAAGTTTGAAGTCCTGGATCATTGCTGCTATTGACAAGCTGAAACTTTAGCCTCGTGCAATAAGTTCACTATATCAAATATGGCATTTCAGCCACATTCATTTTTAGGGTTTAGTTCTCCTTTAACCCTTCTAGATTTGATGTCTGGACATTCACTCTTAACATAATATTAAAAGTTACGTTTTAACTTACCTTTGGTGGGACTCTCTGACTATATCATGGGTGGGTGCAACTAAATGGGTGATTCTTTTTCTAATTTTTCTGTTTAATAAGTATCCAACTGGACCCTGCACCCCATATATGTTTCTCTCTCTATCCAATGGAAGCTGCTCCCAATTGTATACTTTGTGTTTACAGATATTAACATAGCAATGTGTTTTTCTGTTACAGGTGGATCTCTGTGCTGACGAATAGCAAAGAAGATGCACTGAATATGGCTTTCCGGGGAGATCAGAGCACTGGCGAGAGCAGCCTGGAGGATCTCACTAAAGCAATTATAGACGATGTACAAAAAACGCCTGGCAACGAAGTTTGCTGTGATTGTGGGTCACCAGGTATTTAGCAATGCTCTTCTTTATATTGTTTTTAAAGAAATTTCAAAACCAAGAGGGTTCAACATTATTATGATGGCGTGAGCAAAAGGGTCACACAGTGTACAGGTGACTTCTAATTTTATAACTGCCTGTAAAATCAGAGATACCACCTCGTGTGAGATTTGCCTTTAAAGGGATACTGTCACTGGAATTTTTTTTTCTCAAAACACATCAGTTAATAGTGCTGCTCCAGCAGAATTCTGCACTGAAATCCATTTCTCAAAAGAGCAAACAAATTTTTTTGTTTGCCGTATTGTCAGTTTCCCAGCTGCCCCCAGTCATGTGACTGGTGCTCTGATAAACTTGTTCTCTGATAAATTTAAGTCACGCTTTACTGCTGTACTGCAAGTTGGAGTGATATCATCCCTCCCAGCAGCCTAACAACAGAACAATGGGAAGGTAACCAGATAGCAGCTCCCTAACACAAGATAACAGCTGCCTGGTAGATCTACGAACACCACTCAATAGTAAAATCCAGGTCCCACTGAGATTAAGGAAGCACCGAATCCACTATTTTGGATTAGGCTGAACCCCAGAATCCTTTCCTAAAGATTCTGCCGAATACCGAATCCTAATTTGCATATGTAAATTAGGAGTGGGAAAACATTTTTTACTTCCTTGTTTTGTGACAAAATGTCATGCAATTTCCCTCCCCGCCCCTAATTTGCATATGCAAATTCGTATTTGGTTCAGCTGGGCAGAAGGATTCGGCCGAATCCTGCTGAAAAAGGTCAAATCCCGAACCAAATCCTGGATTTGGTGCATCCCTAACTATGACACATTCAGTGACATTGAGTAGGAGAAACATCCTGCCAGAAAGCAGTTCCATCCTAAAGTGCTGGCTCTTTCTGAAATCACATGACCAGGCAAAATGACCTGAGATGCACCTACACACCAATATTACAACTAAATACACTTGCTGGTTCAGGAATGACATTTTATATTGTAGAGTCAATTATTTGCAGTGTAAACAGTGTCATTTAGAAATAAAAACGACACCATAAAAATCATGGCAGAAATCCTTTAAGCTACATCCAATGAAGTAAGGGATTTAACAGTACCTAGAATGTGGTATTTAATCATTTAAAGGGGACCTGTCACCCAGACATACAAATCTGTATAATAAAAGTCCTTTTCAAATTAAACATGAAATCCAAATTCATTTTTTTATTAAAGCATTCATAGCTGTTGTAAACTCATTTAAACATCTCAGCTGTCAATCAAATATTGCCTGCCCCTCCTCTATGTCTTAAACAATTACTTTTCACTTTCATGCAAAATGAATCAGCATTGGTGTTGGTATTGTACCTCCTTCATCCTGAAGGTTTGTTCAAATCAGTTCAGGCAGATGAGCAATCGCTGCATTTCAGTCTAAATAAACTTGGCAACTGCCAAATCCATTACTTTGCTGAATACCACTTAGTGCCTGCTTTGGGGTGTCCATTGATGATGAGTTACTGGAGTCTCTTGAGAGATTAGGCGCAGAAAGGACTGTATCCCTTTAATTATACTGCATGACACACCAGGCATTCTGATGCATGTTATATAGTGAATAAAGTACCCCCTCTTGTAAAATATAAGGATATCATAAGTTACCGAGGAGTTTCATGACCATATAAAAACAGGAGGCCGAAGGCCGAGTGTTTTTATACAGGTCATGGAACTCCGATATTATTATTTATTTATTATAATACACAAGTTTCAGTGAGTCATGTGACAGAAATGACATCAGAACTCACTGTTTATAACTGATGACATCAGAACTCACCGTTTATAAGGATATAATTTACAAGATATTCATGGCTTTTCTGTATTATATCAGTATTCCCACTGACAAGATCAATGGTCTTCTGCAGTGTCTACTCTACACCTTCCAAAATTGTTTGAGCTTGTCTGGGAATTCAGTCGGGCATGTAAGAGCTAGGGTTGGGGATATGCTGCCATCTGCTGATAGTAGCCATTCATTACTCCTCACAATTCATTATGCTCTGTACCTTTTTGGGCTGACTGCTGTGTTCCTTGTAAAGGATAAGTAAACCTGTAAAATAAGTCAATGTAAAATGGATGAGGGGGCTATTTTAAGCACTTTTTCAATATACATTCATTATTTATTTTTCTTTAAAGGAGAATTCAACCCTACCCTGGGTAGACCCTCCTCCCCCCATGCTACCTGCCCCCTCCGAGCAAATGCCCCTAATTTTTTACTCACCCCTCCGTGCAGATTCTGGCCTTGGCGTTCACAGCAGCCATCTTCTTTCTTTGGTCTTTTTCAGAAGTTTCGTCGCATGCGCAGTTGGAGTAAATTTCCTGTCCCGAACCACTGCACATGGGCCGAAAGTCACCAAAAATTGTTGGCATTTTTTTTTAATATGAATGAATTTTGTTACAACAGCGCCACTTGCTGGTCAGTTTCCCACCAGTCTGACCACCAAGTAGTCAAGGAAGTTGTCAGGAGAAAGAAAGAGGCTGCTCTGATGTTCTTCTGCTTAGGAAAGATGTGAGAAAGGTTTCTAATTTTATTCCTAAGCAGAAGAACATCAGAGCAGCCTCTTTCTTTCTCCTGACAACTTCCTTGACTACTTGCTGGTCAGACTGGTGGGAAACTGACCAGCAGGTGGCGATGTTGTAACAAAATTCATTCATATTAACAGCACATGTATCCCTTAATATCTTGGAATTAAAGAAAAATAAATAATGAATGTTCATTGCAAAAGTGCTTAGAATAGCCCCCTCATCTATTAAATGTACATAACATGAATGTAAAGAAAATGCTAGTTCGTATAGTTTAATGGTGCCATTCAGAGGTTTATACATTGGATATTATTAATCCAGTTCTGTTGTGTTTTTCATATATTTTCACAGACCCAACATGGCTTTCCACAAACCTTGGGATTTTAACCTGTATAGAATGTTCGGGGATACATAGGGAAATGGGGGTTCATATCTCTAGGATCCAATCTCTGGAGTTAGACAAATTAGGAACTTCTGAACTCTTGGTAAGTACTATAAATTGTGCTCTGTTAATGTTATCATCTCCTTTGCTTTCTCCCCTTTATTCTCACCACCTATCCCAATACTCATTCCGTATTAGTTCGAGGCAGTTTTTGTAGCCATGTCCTAGTAACTATCCTACCGGTGTAAAAAGAACTTTAAAAGTCAGTACAGGAATGGGACCTGTTATCCAGAATGCTCAGGACCTGGGGCTTTCCTGATAATGGATCTTTCCGTAATTCTTAAGTCTGCTAGAAATTCATATAAACATGAAATAAACCCAATTGGCTGGTTTTGCTTCCAATAAGGATAAATTATATCTTAAGAAAAGTGAAAATGCTGGCTCAAACGTTCCAAATATTAAAGTTCGTGCAGCTGTAGTAGTTCCAGGAGTCTGTTTAACCCCAAAAAGTATTCACGAATAATGATAAAACTTGGAATAAACAGCTTTCAGGCAGTGATTTTCAAACTGCAAATTTCCATTTATTTTAGCAGTGTAAAACACTACATGTTTCGGGCAGAACCTGAAAATCACTGCCTGAAAGCTGTTTATTCCAAGTTTTATCATTATCCGTTAATTATATCTTAGTTTATTATTACAGAGGAAAAGGAAATCATTTTAAAACATTTGGATAAAATGGAGTCTATGGGAGACGGCCTTTTCTGTAATTCAGATCTTTCTGCATAACGGGTTTCCGGATAATGGATAAGTGTTAATTGAACCTCATCAGGCTGTTGTAGTTTTATATGGGGCTCAATTTTCGTGGTCTTGCACCCAGAACTAATTGTCTACATCAGTGATCCCCAACCAGTGGCTCATGAGTAACATGTTGCTCTCCAACCCCTTGGATGTTGCTCCCAGTGGCCTCAAAGCAGGTGATTATTTTTTAATTCATGACTTGAAGGCAAGCTTTGGTTGCCCAAAAAACAGGTGTACTGCCAAACAGAGTCTCCTGTAGGCTACCAGTACACATAGGGGCTACCAAAGAGCCAGTAACAGAGTAGTAGGGGCTATCCAAACGCACTGCTAGTTCAATCCAGTATAGGAGTGCAACGTTCCCCGATCAGCTCACAAATATCCTGATATATGGACTTTAGAATCTTGAAAATTGAGGAGAGCTCTCAAAAATCATATTAATGCTGTGAATAGTCTTTTATTGCCGACTACTGAAACACGACATGTTTCGGGCCTGTGTGCCCTTTATCAAGTATAACATAAAAAAACAGAATGTTCAGGCTTTTTAAACACACCCCTTCCATCCCCCCACCAGTGCTTGAATGAGCAATTAAAACAAAAAAGAGGGGGTATGTGCAGAATCCAATTATTTTCCCAGGCCATATGCAAATGTCCAATCAGTATGTGAGTCCCAGTATTTTAAAATAAATCCATGTAGCAGTGTCCATAATGCATATTTTTCACACCATTGAGACATAGTAATACATTTGTAACATCCGTGTTCCAATACATTATTGTATCCAATCTGCTAAAAAAAGGAAATAGTTACCACATGATCGTTGCTACGTGATACAAAGTAGAACTAGTTCTGCACATTTCTGGGCCTACCATAGACTAGAGTCCTGCGCAGAACCAATTTGTTAAACCCGGACCCGCTACCCGCTTCCACCCACTACCCGACCGCAAGTACCTTATTCACAACCCGATCCGCAACCTGCTGACCATCAAGAAACAGGAAGTGCTGTCATTGTAACCCGGACGTGACATCATTAGAAGTAGGCGTGGTCACAAATAAAGGTGTAAAACTCGCTATTGAGAAGATCCGAAGAACCGCCGACCTGCATCTATAGCTGCTACCGAAACTTCTATCTGCAACTCGCAGGGTACCGCATGTTTTTGAAGGTAACCCGCGGGTACACAACCCGCTGCAGGACTATAGACCGAAACAGCCAGTCACAGCTCAAATTTAGCCCCCAAGAATTTTTTTCATTCTTGTGTTGCTCTCCAACTTTCTTTACATTTGAATGTGACTCATGGCTACAAAAGCTTGGGGACCCCTGGCCAGGGCCGCTATTAGAAATCACGGGGCCCCATACAACAAAAACCCTGGTGCCCAAGCCCCACCCCTGATCCTGCCCACTCCACATCACAATTAAAAGACCACACAGACATCAGCGCTAAAAAAGTAACCCCCCACACACATATTGATGGTCAGGGCCCCCTTATAAGGTAAAAAAAAAAAAAAACATTGGCGCCAGGGCCCCACATAAAAGTTTTTTTTACAAGTTAAAAAAAATTGGGGCCCCAAAAATTATTTTTTAAAAAAACATTGGTGCCAGGGCCCCCCTTAAAAGTTAAAGTCTTTTCGCCGCTTCAGGACTTCATTGTCTGCTCCTTTCGTGACTTCAGGTCTTTCCGCCGCTTAGGACTTCGTATACCTGGCACTTCCGCATTCTGCCTCTTCGGGACTTCGCAAGCAGAGGCACGGCTGCGGAGCGGTTAAGAGGGGCCCGGCTCTTCGAAAAGTGCAGCACTGCCGGGCCCCCCTTCAACCCCGGGCCCGGGATACTTGTCCCCCCTCAACCCCCCTGATGGCGGCCCTGCCCCTTGCCTACATCATTGAGTGAGTGTACAACAGTAGGAGGGCTAATTATATTACAGAATGCTCACAAGAGTTATGGGTCTCACTGTGACAGGGGTGGAATGAAAAAAATACAAACCCCCTGTTAATACAAAAAGAACTGGACCCCTAGTAGGATTAATTATATTAATCAGACTTTCTATAAAGTAGATATTATACAAGCAATTTGCCTGGACAATGTCTATGCTGCCAGTTGTGTGTCTAACACGAGTCATTTATCATTGATACAATATGTGAATTTGAAGAAACAATGATGTTTGATGTTGTCGATATCTCTAATGCGCTGTCTCTCTCTCTCTTTAAATGTGTGCTTCCAAGAACAATGTAATTCTCTTTTCTTCTGTCCACAGCTGGCCAAGAATGTAGGAAACAATAGCTTCAACGACATTATGGAAGGGAATTTGCCTTCTCCATCAGCCAAGCCGTCTCCCTCCAGTGATATGTAAGTAACCTGAATGCACCTGGTCTGGTCTAGATTTATTATCATGTTTGTCTATATCTAGACCTGACTATGAAGGTAGCAGGTTACAGATGTGGATAGAGCAGGACAAGTATGTAGTCTCTGATTGGCTCCCACAGCTGTCTGGGATCAATACTGTTCTAAAGGTGGCCATAGACGTGCAGATTTACCTGCAATATCGGACGAATGAACGGACGTCCCCATCCCCCGACCTGCCACTAACCTTCAGTTTAAATAAAGTAGTAAAAGAACAGATAAAACAATGTTCTGCCCCTAACAGCAATCGTATGAACGTTTATGTCCGACAAAGCTGGTGACAGTCTCCCACTGATATCGTCAGATCAGCAATTCATGGAGAGATATTATTGGTAACCAACAGAAATGTTCTACCCTGTCAGATTGTCTGAACGACCGATCGCCATGGCACGAAAAATGTCGGGACACTCCACACACGGTCCGAAAATCATACGAATCGAGGATTTGTACGATTATATCTGTACGTCTATGGCCGGCTTCACCCTCTTTATTTTTCTTAGTATTTCAAGTCAATCTGCATTGGGTGTTAAAGGACAAGGAAAGTCTAACAAAGAGTTAAGCTCATTAGCGAAGCATACCTGTTTTGTGATGACTGATTCTCCTTTAGTTCAACCCATTCAGCAGTTTAAACATCGCGCTTTAGAAAAAGATGTGGAGTTAATGAAAAAAATATCTCAGAATGCAGCTCTCCTGCACTCTGACCGTGACTGCGAGCATGCGTATTAGCTTTAATCAGTAAGTGACGCATGCGCAAATGCAAACATTGACCCTCGCAATACCTGCCTTATCTTCAGCCTGCACCAATAGCAACCAAGTCACAAAAATGCTTTCAACTCGCAGCCTTCATGCTTTAACATACGAGATGACACCGAACAATAAATAAAAAGTATTTTGGAAAAAAAAGGTAGCGATAAGGTAAAGCAAAGGTTTCCCTATAACATAATAAAGTCGTGTGGTAAAGGCTTTTATTTTCCTTTAAAGGGCCACTGTACCCCTATCCCTATCTGGTTCCTGACAGCAGCCTGAAAAAAAGGGAATATCAGGCTGTTGCCAAAAATAGCAGTGTCAGACTCATTCACTGTATTAACTGAAACCTGTATCAAGATTTTGCTTTCCTTTGAATGGCTGAACTAAAATTGAGTTGTATAATCAGTGTTTCTGAGATCTGCTGAACATCTGTGTTAAGGTGGCCATACATGGAGAGATCCGCTCGTTTGGCGATGTCGCCAAACGAGCGGATCTCCCTCCGATATGCCCACCTTGAGGTGGGCAATATCGGGCTGATCCGATCGTGGGCCCTAGGGCCCAACGATCGGATCCTAACGATGCCCAAACGGGCGGTCGGATCGCGGGACCGCATCAACAAATAGATGCGGCCGCGATCCGACGGGATTTTCTGTCCCATCCGATCGAGATCTGGCCGACTTTCGGCCAGATCTCGATCGGTGAAGCCCGTCGCGGGGCCCCATACACGGGCCAATAAGCTGCCGACACGGTCTGTCGGCAGCTTTTATCGGCCCGTGTATGGCCACCTTTACATGGAGTCCACCAACTTCCAACAACTTGTTCTGCATTTCTTGCTTTTGCCTCACAAACACTATTTTTGATGTCATCCCATAAGTTTTCTATTGGATTAAGGTGAGGGGATTGGGCCACTCCATAACATGAATCTTGGTCTGGAACCAAGGTGTTGCTCATTTACTGGTGTGTTTGGGGTCGTTGTCTTGTTGAATCCCCCATTTCAAGGACATTTCCTCATCTGCATAAGGCAACAAGTATGTTGATGTATTGAAACTGATCCATGATCCCTGGTATGAGATAAATAGGCCCAACACCACAGTATGAGAAACATCTCCATATCATGATGCTTGTGCCCCCGGCTTCACTCTGTACTGTGACTTCAATTCAGTTTTTGGGGCTCGTCTGACAAACTGTCTGTGGCCCCTAGACCCAAAAAGAACAATCTTGTTTCATCAGTCCACAAAATGTTGTGCCATTTCTCTTTAGGCCAGTCATTGTTTTCTTTGGCAAATTGTAAGCTCTTCAGTACGTCTTTTTTTCAACAATGGGACTTTGCGGGGGCTGCTTGCGGATAACTTGGCTTCACATAGTCTTCTAATTGTAACAGTATCACAGGTAAGTGAGGAGTGCACAGATCTATACATTGGGGAGACAAAACAACTTCTCACCAAGCAAATGGCTCAGCATAGGAGGGAGAACTCTACAGGGCAAGACTCGGCTGTCTTTCTACAGCAAGTCCAGTTTTTTTTTAGAATTACTTATAGTAGATGTAATATCCAATAATGTCTGCAGTACAGAAATTTCTCTTCTAATTCCCTTTATCGCTGCCTTGCTCACAGGATCGCACGTAAAGAATATATCATTGCTAAGTATGTGGAGCGGAGGTTTTCCAGAATGATCTGTTCTACCGGGGCAGAAAAACTGAATGAGCTACTTAAGGCTGTGAAATCCAGGGACTTACTTGCACTAATCCAAGTCTATGCAGAAGGTGCAGAGATCATGGAACCACTGGTAGAATCTGGACAGGTAACTGACTCTAGCTCTTCAGCTTTAATGGGTTTTTTTTGTTACTGATTTCATGCTGACATGCTATTTATATGTGATTTAAAATGTTATATTGTCCATTTGACATTATCTCAGCAGCATTACCATACCTAGGTCTAGTTTCCTCTCTCTCTCTTTTCAAACTTGCTCAGCTCAAGCCCAACTTGACCTTTGTGCAGTACCCTACAATACATAGCTCAGGATATGTGGACAGATATAGGAAAACATTGGTCAATAAGTCATAGTTTCAAAAATATCAAGGCAGCAAATAAATTATTTATATATATTTATAACTGGCCTTAAGGGGGTTGTTCATCTTTGAGTTAACTGTTAGTATGACATAGAGAGTTATATTCTGAGACAATTTGCAATCGGCTTTCATTTTTTATTATTTGGGGGTTTTGGGTTATTTAGCTTTTTATTCAGCAGCTCTCCAGTTTGCAGTTAAAGCCATCTGGTTGCTAGTGGACATACTTAAAGTTAACTGAAAACTGGGCTTTCCTGTTTATTTAAGAGAACAAATAGTCACAAACACCGACTTTGGAAGCCACTGATCTAACCCCAAGTTAAAGGGGACATATAGCATACATTTTGGCAATGCATCAAACCATTATAAAATAATGTAAAATAGAAGAAATACTGTTTATTTTAATACCTCTTGGGTCAAATGTCTGTATTAGCTTGAAAACTGTGCTCAGCCCTCCCCCTTTGCAACTTGCCTTTGGCACAGAGCAGCAGCGACTGAGGGAGGATTGGGCGTGTTTTGTATTGTGATGCAGATATCAGATCACCCTTTACTTTACCTGAACTGCTCCTTTCTGTCCCTCTCTGCCTTGTTCATTTAACTCCCTCCCTGCAGGTTTCCTCTCTCTTCCTCTCTGCCCTGTTCATTTAACCCTCGCTCTGCCCTGTTCGTTGTCCTTCCTCCTCCCTTCACTGCTTGTTCCTTTCCCTTGCCCTGCTATGACTGGGAAAAAAAGAAAAGCAAACTGCTGTATAAATAAAACATAATCTGTTACTAAAAGTATTTTATTCTTTTCTGGGGGCAATGTATATCAGCAGTTAGTGTAAATACCATAGTCATTTTCTACACAGTATTATGTTGTATACAAAAAGCAATTAACATCTTTTGGGTTTTCCTTTGTAACTCCCCGCATCTTTTATTATATGTTATACAATTCCAGAACATCAGCTGCATTTATTTCCTTGCAACTCCCTGCACCTGAACATGAATTGTTCCATAACAGCTGCAGTTTCCCTTGCAAATCCCCGCACCTGACCATAAACTGTTCCACAACAGCTGCATTTTCCCTTGCAACTCCCAGCACCTGATCATAAATCATTCCAGAACAGCTGTATTTATTCCCTTGCAACTCCCTGCACCTAAACATAAATTGTTCCAGAACAGCTGCATTTTACCTTGCAATTCCCTGCACCTGATCATAAATTGTTTCAGAACAGCTGCATTTATTCCCTTGCAACTCCCTGCACCCGTCCGCAAACTGTTCCACAACAGCTGCATTTTCCCTTGCAACTCCCTGCACCTGATCATAAATTGTTCCAGAACAGCTGCGTGTATTCCCTTGTAACTCCCTGTGCCTGACCATAAACTGTTCCACAACAGCTGCATTTTTTCCCTTGCAACTCCCTGCACCTAAACATGAATTGTTCCATAACAGCTGCATTTTTACCTTGCAACTCCCTGTGCCTAATCATAAATTGTTCCAGAACAGCTGTATTTATTCCCTTGCAACTCCCTGCACCTAAACATAAGTTGTTCCAGAACAGCTGCATTTTACCTTGCAATTCCCTGCACCTGATCAAAAATTGTTTCAGAACAGCTGCATTTATTCCCTTGCAACTCCTTGCAACCAACCGCAAACTGTTCCACAACAGCTGCATTTTCCCTTACAACTCCCTGCACCTGATCATAAATTGTTCCAGACATCTGAATTTTTACCTTGCAACTCCCTGCACCTGATCATAAATTTTTCTAGAACAGCTGCATGTATTCCCTTGTAATTCCCTGTGCCTGACCATAAACGGTTCCACAACAGCTGCATTTTTTCCCTTGCAACTCCCAGCACCTGGTCATAAGTTGTCCCAGAACAGCTGCATTTATTCCCTTGCAACTCCCTGCAATTAAACATAAATTGTCCCAGAACTGCTGCATTTATTCCTTTGCAACTCCCTGCACCTGATCATATATCAATATGCAGGAAAACAAACCCACAGCTAAGACATACGACAGTTTATGTGCAGGCTGGGGAAACACAGGACAGAGGGTGAGAGGGGAGGAGTTTCCGTGCAGAGTTCAGCCTGTCAGTCAGTGCTGTGACCACTTCCTGTGAGAGAAAGAACAGACACTCCCACTCTTCATTTCAGCCTAGACACAGAGCAGAGAGGTTCTCTCTGCAGCTCTGATATAATGACAGTTTTTAGAGGTAAAATGCTTTTAAACCATTTTTCATTCTGCATCATTCCATGTTTTAAGGAAGGATGAGTAATATATCTGAATATGAAGGTTATATAAAATGTCTCCTTTAATGTTTTCTATTTGTCAATGACAAATAAAGGTTTTGAGAGTTCCGAGAGCTGCTGCTGTTCTGTACTGTTAAAGAATAGAGGTTGCATGAATATATTGTTTCTGCATTGTGCGTCCTTGTAATATTCTGCCTTTCTACAAACTTAAAGGATAAGTAAACCTTTAAAATAAGTGAATGTAAAATTGATGAGGGGGCTATTCTAAGCACTTTTGTACATTCATTATTATTTTTTTTAATTCCAAGATATTAAGGGATACATGTACTGTTAATATGAATGAATTTCGTTACAACATCGCCACCTGCTGGTCAGAAAGAAAGAGGCTGCTCTGATGTTCTTCTGCTTAGGAATAAAATTAGAAACCTTTCTCAAATCTTTCCTAAGCAGAAGAACATCAGAGCAGCCTCTTTCTTTCTCCTGACAACTTCCTTGACTACTTGGTGGTCAGACTGGTGGGAAACTGACCAGCAGGTGGCGCTGTTATAACAAAATTCATTCATATTAACAGCACATGTATCCCTTAATATCTTGGGATAAAAACAAAATAAATAATGAATGTAAATTGCAAAAATGCTTAGGATAGCCCCCTCATCAATTTTACATTCACTTATTTTAAAGTTTTACTTATCCTTTAAGACAGTACCAGTAATTTCCTTGTCTATATCCCTGAGTTGAAGTAATGTGCAGAGTGTATTTTACCTTCTAGGAGCCAGGTGAAACTGCACTTCATTTTGCAGTCCGGACTGCTGACCCTACGTCTCTTCCCTTGGTCGACTTCCTGGTACAAAACTGGTAGGATTTTGTATTTTTGCCCTACTCTAAAATAACCGTGCATTATCCAGGGCACCCCTAACTCTGCCAAGCTCTGAGATCTCTAATGTGTACATATTCATGCTAAAATTCCAAACCCGGTTATATCACATCACACAAATCTATTGCACTTTATGTACCTCGGCAGACACCGTTGTACATTTTAAGAAACAGCTGAACTGTATTTGCATATTTAATGGTGTAGTGCCTACAATTGTACAGCTTCACTGGGCACAATTGTCAGGGAGCCGGGAGCCCCCTCTGGGGAGTAGTCCGGATCTAGGAGGAAGCCCCTCAGGAGGGATCAGGATCGTGGTATCCAGGGATTAAGCAGAAAGGGTAATCGGGTTCAGGCAACAGGTCACAAGGCAGGCAGAATATAATCAAAGTCCAAAGTCCAGGCAGGGGGTCAATAGCAGGCAGAGTATCAGCGAAGTCCAGGTCCAGGCAAAGGGTCACAACAAGGAATCAGGCAGATATAAGTAGGGAAAACAGCAAGGGAACCCAGGAAACTCTCAGGGAACAGAATCCTATTTTCGGGCGCCATCTTGGCGTCTCAGGCGTCCTTTTATATTTGAATTTGGCGCCCTTGCGCCAGCGTCAGCGCGCCTGCGACCGTCGCGCCGCGCTGACGTCACGGCGCCGGCGTCGGAACCCACGTGGGTTGACTGGGCGCGCCATCTTGGATTCTTCGCCGCCGGGAGCGGACGCGACTCCTCGCGCTCCCGGCGGTCTTGACAGTACCCCCCCCCTCACGGGGGGCCTCAGGACCACCGGGACTTGGTTTCTGGGGAAACTTGGAGTGGAAGTCTCTTACCAAACGAGGAGCATGCACATCACGATGTCCCTCCCAAGAGCATTCTTCGGGGCCAAAGCCCTTCCAATGGATGAGGTACTGAAGGGACCCTCTGGAGATTCTGGAATCAAGGATTCTCTCCACCTCGAATTCTTGTTGACCCTCCACAGAGACAGCAGGAGGAGGAGATTGGACACCAGAGAAACGGTTGGAGACGGTGGGCTTCACCAGGGAGACGTGGAACACGTTGGGGATTCTCATCTCTGGTGGGAGTTGAAGTCTGATGGCTACAGGTTAATTATCTCCAAGATGGGGAATGGACCCAGGAACTTCGGACCCAACTTGGGAGATGGCACCTTCAAGCGAATATTCCTGGAAGAGAGCCAGACAGTATCACCCACCTTGTAGGGAGGAGAGGGCCTTCTACGGCGATCCGCGAAAGTCTTGTGGACTAGAGCACACTTCTCCAGATTAGACTTGGTTGCAGCCCAAATAGCAAGCATATGGGCTGTCAGATCATCTGCAGCCGGGACGTCCGACAACACGAAGTCCTGAGGAAAGGCTTGAGGGTGCTGTCCATACACCACCATAAATGGAGACCTTCCTGTGGAGGAATGACATGCATTATTATGAGCAAACTCCGCCCACGGGAGGAGGTCAGACCAATCGTCCTGGCAAAGAGACACGTGGTTCCTCAGGAACTGTTCTAAGGCTTGGTTCACACGTTCAGCTGCCCCATTCGTCTGCGGGTGGTAGGCAGATGAAAATTTAAGTGTTATTCCAAGTCTTTACATAGAGAACGCCAGAACTTGGCGGTAAACTGGGTGCCTCTGTCGGAGACGATCTCCACCGGGAAACCATGCAAGCGGAAGATGTACTTAATAAAGAGTTGGGATAATTCCACCGCAGAGGGTAACTTCTTCAAAGGGATGAAATGGGCCATTTTGCTGAAGCGGTCAATGACAACCCAGATCACAGTATTCCCACCGGAGGGAGGAAGTTCGACAATAAAGTCCATAGAGAGGTGCGTCCACGGACGAGAGGGAACCGGCAAAGGCTGTAACAACCCGCTGGGGCGGGAATGGCTAGGCTTAGAAGTGGCACAGACATTACAAGCAGCCACAAAGTCCTTTACATCCTTGCGGATATCAGGCCACCAGACTAGGCGCCTCAAGAGTTCAAGGGTCTTGGCCGGACCAGGATGTCCAGCTTGTCTGGAGCAGTGGGTTTGTTGCAGGATGGCCAGGCGAAGTTCTGGAGGGACGAAGGCCATGCCAATCGGAGTATCTTGAGGAGCCGAGGACTGCCCAGCCAGAATCTGGTCGGCAAATTGGGGATACAGAGAGGCAATGATCTTGACTGGTGGAATGATTGGTTCCTGCCTCTCAGGGTCACGGTCCACCGGAGTGAAGCTACGAGACAAGGCATCGGCTTTCAGATTCTTGGAACCTGGGCGATAAGTCAAAACAAAGTTAAAACGGGAAAAGAAAAGGGCCCACCTGGCTTGTCTGGGATTTAGCCTCTTGAGGGACTGTATAAACTCCAGATTCTTGTGATCTGTGAAAATCTGGACAGAATTTCAGAGCCCTCCAGGAGGTGACGCCATTCTTCAAGGCAAGCTTGACTGCTAAGAGTTCTCGATTTCCGACATCATAGTTCTGCTCTGCGGATTGAGAACTTCTTGGAGAAAAAACGCACAGGGGTGCAATTTTCCATCAGTGGAGTGTCCTCTGAGACAGGATAGCTCCGGCTCCGACTTCAGAAGCATCAACTTCGATGCAGAAGGGTAGTGCAGCAGATTTGGGATGTTCGGAGAACAGGAGCGGACGTGAAGGCCTCTTTCAAGGACTGAAAGGCTTCTATGGCGGATTGAGGCCACAGGCTGGGTTTACCCCCTTTCCGGAATGAGGGCCAGGATAGGTGCAATGCGGGAGAGAACCCCCGGATGAACTGTCGATAATAATTAGCAAATCCGATGAACCTCTGGATTGCCTTGGTACTCAGTGGGAGAGGCCACTCCTGGATGGCCGACACTTTCACGGGGTCCATCTCAAATCCCTCTGGAGAGATAATGTATCCTAGGGAAGGGGATCTTGGATACCTCGAAGACACACTTCTCCAACTTGGCGAAGAGAGAGTTCTTCCTCAGACGAGAGAGTACCTCCTTCACCTGGGAGCGATGACTTTCAAGGTCCTTGGAAAAGATCAGGATGTCGTCCAAGTATACGACTACGAACCTTCCTAGGAGATCTCGGAACACATCATTAAACAAACTCCTGGAAGACGGCAGGGGCATTGCATAGGCCGAAGGGCATAACAAGATATTCATAGTGCCCATCCCGAGTGTTGAATGCCGTCTTCCATTCGTCACCCTCCCGGATGCGAATGAGGTTGTAGCCCCCGGAGATCCAAACTTGGAGAAAATCTTTGCCCCTTTCAGCTGGTCAAAGAGCTCGGCAATCAGGGCAGGGGTACCTGTTCTTCACGGTGATCTTATTCAGACCCCGATAGTCTATACAAGGCGAAGGCCTCCGTCCTTCTTCTCCACAAAGAAGAACCCAGCCCCTGCAGGAGAGGTAGAAGGGCGGATAAACCCCCGCTGGAGATTTTCTTGGATTTTACTCCTTCATAGCGGTAGTCTCTGCAGGAGAGAGAGGGTAGGTGCGCCCTCTGGGGGCATAGCTCCTGGCAGGAGTTCAACCGGACAATCGTAGGAGCGATGTGGGGGAAGGAACTCTGCCGACTTTTTACAAAAGACATCGGAAAATCCCTTGTAAGTGGAGGGCAAAGTTTTTAATTCCGCAGAGGAGACATTCCCCTTTTCTCGAGGGGTTTTGACGGAAGGCAATGTTGCTGGCAAAATAAACTCCAACGAGAGATCTGCCCAGTGGACCAGTCTATGGTGGGGTTATGCAGACGTAACCACGGAAGACCCAATATTACTGGAGTAGAAGGACAGGGGATGATGAAAAATGAAAGTTTTTCTTGATGCAGCGCCCCAACTTGTACAGATAGTTCCGCCGTGAACTTTGTGACGAATTCAAACTCCAGGGGTTTGTCATCTATGGCGGTAATTCGCAGGGGTGAAGATAATGGAAGCAGGGGAATCTTCATGCGTTCGGCAAAAAAGGCATCCATGAAATTGCCATCCGCTCCGGAGTCGAGGAAGGCCCTTTCGAAGATAGACCTACTTGCCAGGTGAATCTGCAAAGGAAGAAGAAGTCTGCGTGAACTTTCTTGATACTTCTCCAGAGGACCTCGAGTGATGCCCCCTACATGAGAAAACCTGAGACATACCTCGGGTACAAAACTCTTGGTTTTGGCAGGACAGGCGTTGGCAAAATGGGAATGCCCACCACAGTATAAACAGAGACCTGCCATACGTCTTCGGAGTCTTTCCTGCTCGGAGAGGCGAGTCTTTCCTACTTGCATAGGTTCCTCCAAGGGGGACGTCGACACATGAGTCACAGGAACAGCGGGTGTTTGCAGAATCGGCCTTTTGAAAGCGAGGGGCCAACAAGGGAGAAAATCGTCTGCTGCGCTCTCTCTCCACCTGGTGCTCTCTGAGACGAGTGTCCACTTTAATGGATAGAGCGATCAGCCCTTCCAGGGTGTCAGGAGTCTCTCTGGAGACGAGATCATCTTTGATGCGGATGGATAGGCCTTGGTAGTATAACAGCCTTGTAAGCGTCATCACACCAGGAAGTCTCCGCCATCAGTGTTCGGAAGTCTATAACATAGTCATTGACACTGCGGCTTCCCTGCCGGAGCTGCAAGAGACGGGCAGGGGCGTTCGTAACCCGACCTGGAGCATCAAAGATTAAACGAAAAGCTTGGAGAAAGTCTTTTAACATCAAAAGTCAGCGGGGAATTCTTCTCCCAAAGAGACGTTGCCCACTCTAGTGGCTTGCCTTCCAATCGAGACATTCACATACCCCAACCTTGGAACGCTCACTTGGAAACTGTGTTGGGTTGGAACTCAAATTGAATTTGGCATTGCGTGGCAAACCCCCTGCAGGCTTGTGGGTCCCCACTGAAGCGAGGGGGAGTGGAATGCGAGGCTCACCTGTCGGGTAGCTTGCGTTCGTAGGGGCTGCCGCCATGGGGGGATCTCCAGTAGGTGGAGCAGTGGAAGGCTCAGAAGGGCACTTGAGCTAGCAGGACATCGAGTGCTTGCCCAATGCGAACCTGCTGGTTTTCGTAGTCCTCCATGCGGGATGCCAGTCCGCGGAGCGCTCGTCCGACATGAGGTGTGGCTTCCTCAGAAGGATCCATGGCCCGAAAATAATGTCAGGGAGCCGGGAGCCCCCTCTGGGGAGTAGTCCGGATCTAGGAGGAAGCCCCTCAGGAGGGATCAGGATCGTGGTATCCAGGGATTAAGCAGAAAGGGTAATCGGGTTCAGGCAACAGGTCACAAAGCAGGCAGAATATAATCAAAGTCCAAAGTCCAGGCAGGGGGTCAATAGCAGGCAGAGTATCAGCGAAGTCCAGGTCCAGGCAAAGGGTCACAACAAGGAATCAGGCAGATATAAGTAGGGAAAACAGCAAGGGAACCCAGGAAACTCTCAGGGAACAGAATCCTATTTTCGGGCGCCATCTTGGCGTCTCAGGCGTCCTTTTATATTTTGAATTTGGCGCCCTTGCGCCAGCGTCAGCGCGCGCGCTGGAACCGTCGCGCCGCGCTGACGTCACGGGCGCCGGCGTCGGAACCCACGTGGGTTGACTGGGCGCCGCCATCTTGGATTCTTCGCCGCCGGGAGCGGACGCGACTCCTCGCGCTCCCGGCGGTCTTGACAACAATGTTCTCTGACATCACACCACTCTTTGTGATATCACTCGCCAACACAAAAGCTTGTTGTGTTGGCGAGTAAACCAAAAAGTGGTTTAAAAGTTCAAATACATTTATTAGGACAATACAGGTGAAGGCCTAACGCGTTTAGTGCCTATTTCAAAAAAGTAAAACAAAAAAGTGGTTTAAAAGTTTAAATACATTTATTAGGACAATACAGGTGAAGTCCTAACGCGTTTACTGTCTATTTAAAAAAAGTAACCCAAAAAGTGGTTTAAAAGTTCCAATACATTTATTAGGACAATACAAGTGAAGGCCTAACACGTTTAGTGCCTTTTTCAAAAAAAGTAAACCAAAAAGTGGTTTCAAAGTTTAAATACATTTATTAGGACAAAACAGGTGAAGGCCTAATGCGTTTAGTGCCTATTTAAAAAAAGGTAAACCAAAAAGTGGTTCAAAGTTTAAATACATTATATAGACAATACAGGTGAAGGCCTAACGCGTTTCGTGCCTATTTCAAAAAAGTAAACCATAAAGTGGTTTAAAAGTTTAAATACATTTATTAGGACAATACAGGTGAAGGCCTAACGCGTTTAGTGCCTATTTCAAAAAAGTAAAACAAAAAAGTGGTTTAAAAGTTTAAATACATTTATTAGGACAATACAGGTGAAGGCCTAACGCGTTTAGTGTCTATTTAAAAAACGTAAACCAAAAAAGTGGTTTAAAAGTTCCAATACATTTATTAGGACAATACAAGTGAAGGCCTAACACGTTTAGTGCCTTTTTCAAAAAAAGTAAACCAAAAAGTGGTTTCAAAGTTTAAATACATTTATTAGGACAAAACAGGTGAAGGCCTAATGCGTTTAGTGCCTATTTAAAAAAAGGTAAACCAAAAAGTGGTTTCAAAGTTTAAATACATTTATTAGGACAATACAGGTGAAGGCCTAATGCGTTTAGTGCCTATTTCAAAAAAAGTAAACCAAAAAAGTGGTTTAAAAGTTCAAATACATTTATTAGGACAATACAGGTGAAGGCCTAACGCGTTTCGTGCCTATTTAAAAAAAGTAAACCAAAAAAGTGGTTTAAAAGTTTTAATACATTTATTAGGACAATACAGGTGAAGGCCTTACGCGTAAAGTGCCTATTTAAAAAAAGTAAACCAAAAAGTGGTTTAAAAGTTTTAATACATTTATTAGGACAATACAGGTGAAGGCCTTACGCGTAAAGTGCCTATTTAAAAAAAGTAAACCAAAAAAGTGGTTTAAAAGTTCAAATACATTTATTAGGACAATACAAGTGAAGGCCTAACGCGTTTCGTGCCTATTTAAAAAAAGTGGTTTAAAAGTTCAAATACATTTATTAGGAGAATACAGATGAAGGCCTAACGCGTTTCATGCCTATTGTGGCACTTAGGCTGTGCCTATAAGTAAGTGCCCCAATAGGCACGAAACGCATTAGGCCTTCACCTGCATTGTCCTAATAAATGTATTTGAACTTTTAAACTACTTTTTGGTTTATCTTTTTGATAAAAACTCACATCCTTTTGCTATTTAGTGATATTATGAGACAATTTGCAATTGGTTTTCATTTTTTATAAATTGTGTTTTTTGAGTTGTTTAGGTTTTTATTCAGCAGCTGTCATGTTTGCTATTTCAGCCATTCGGTTGCTAGGGTCCAAATTACTCTGGTAACCATGCATTTATTTGAACAAGAGACTGGAATATGAACAGGAGAGTGACCGGAATAGCAACATGAGTGATAAAAAGTAGCAATAACAAATGAGCCTAAGGGACTAAACAGAAAGAGGAGTAATAAAAAAAAAACTAGCGATAAGCATAAATATGCAGCCTTATAGAGCATTCGTTTTTTTAGATGGGGTCGGTGACCCCCATTTGAAAGCTGGAAAGAGTCAGAAGAATAATTTAAAAACTATAAAAAGGACCAACCTAAAAGTTGCTTAGAATTATCCATTCTATAACATACTAAGTTAACGTAAAGGTAAACCCAGCTTTGGAATGGGGGCATTGGACCCACCCTGGCTAAACCACCCCTTTAAGCTTTAGGCCTTAGAAAGAGTGAATGTAATTAGTAATAAGTACTTTTTAGTTATTGTTGTCTGGAATGTTCTTGATATCTCCTCATTATTGATAGAATAAAATGATTAAAATGTGCAGCACTGTGAATCATTACCCCCACCCCAAATTTATTTTCTTGTCTCACTTTTTTTTTTTCCTGCAGTGGAAATTTAGATAAACAGACTGGAAAGGGCAACACTGCTTTACACTACTGCTGCTTATATAACAAGCCAGAATGCTTAAAATTGCTCTTGAGGGGAAAGCCAACTATTGATGCTGGTAAGAACCCCAATGTGGTGTCCTGCTATATAGCTACTACTTTACATCCAAAGCAACCGGTACAGGTATAGGATCCCTTATCCAGAAACCCATTATCCAGAAAGCACCCCGAATTTCGGAAAGGCCGGCTCCCATAGACTCAATTAAATCCAATTTTTTAAAAATGATTTCCTTTTCCTCTGTAATAATAAAACAGTAGCTTGTACTTGATCCCAACTAAGATATAATTAATCCTTATTGGAAGCAAAACCAGCCTATTGGGTTTATTTCATGTTTATATGATTTTCTAGTAGACTTAAAGGATAAGTAAACCTTCAAAATAAGTGAATGTAATATTGATGAGGGGGCTATTCTAAGGACTTTTGCAATTATTTATTTTTCTTTAATTCCAAGATATTAAGGGATACATGTACTGTTAATATGAATGAATTTTGTTACAACAGCGACACCTGCTGGTCAGTTTCCCACCAGTCTGACCACCAAGTAGTCAAGGAAGTTGTCAGGAGAAAGAAAGAGACTGCTCTGATGTTCTTCTGTTTAGGAATAAAATTAGAAACCTTTCTCACATCTTTCCTAAGCAGAAGAACATCAGAGCAGCCTCTTTCTTTTTCCTGACAACTTCCTTGACTACTTGGTGGTCAGACTGGTGGGAAACTGACCAGCAGGTGGCGCTGTTGTAACAAAATTCATTCATATTAACAGTACATGTATCCCTTAATATCTTGGAATAAAAGAAAAATAAATAATGAATGTACATTGCAAAAGTGCTTAGAATAGCCCCCTCGTCAATTTTACATTCACTTATTTTAAAGGTTTACTTATTCTTTAAGGTATGAAGTTCCAAATTACAGAAAGATCCATTATGTGGAAAACCCCAGGTCCCGAGCATTCTGGATAACAGGTCCCATATCTGTAGTTTGTTGCCTTATGGCTGGTCCCACTGGTCCTTATCATGTGATAAGATCACTAGTCCTGCACGGATCAATTTTTTTGTACCCGCCCCGCTGCAGGACTCTAGTGAATAATGCTTTTGTTTTCATTTACATAGTAATCCTCCACCACACATTGATCCTGATTCTCTTGCATAGTCAGTGCTGCGCAATATGTTGGCGTTCTAAAAATACATTAACACAGGTATGGGACCTGTTATCCAGAATGCTCGGGACCTGGGGTTTTCCGGATAATCCAGATAACAGATCTTTCTGTAATTTGCATCTTCGTACCTTAAGTCTACTAGAAAATCATGTGATCATTAAATAAACCCAATAGGCTGGTTTTGCTTCCAATAAGGATTGATTATATCTTAGTTGGGATCAAGTACAAGCGACTGTTTTATTATTACACAGAAAAGGGAAATCATTTTAAACAATTTTCATTATTTAAATAAAATGGAGTCTATCGGAGACGGCCTTTCTGTAATTTGGAGCTTTCTGTATTACGAGTTTCCGGTTAACGGATCCCATACTTGTAATAATAATAATAAATAGTAGGGCAGTATACAGTTTAGCCAGATGCTGCATAAATTTCAGGACTGACAGGCATTGTCATTTTTGTAACAGTTAACCATGTCGGTGAGACGGCTAACGACATAGCAAAGAGACTGAAAGCAACTCAGTGTGAGGAGCTGGTAAGTATCTGTCTATGGTTTCTAAGCAGAAGAACATCAGAGAAGTCTTTTATAGAGGAACATGATGTTGCCATAATTATATAGTATGAGGCTATGAGACAGAAGTTCGGGCTATGGAAAGGCTTGTTTACGACTCGGGTTGGTTATTGGGCATCCAGTGATGATATGCCTCCTTCTAGGCTGCTAGTTGCTTGACTCTCTCTGACTTTTAGTTAGGGGGTTCATGGTAACAGAACAGGATTTGTGGGAGGTGATAAGGAAGGAAGACAACATAAGAGACAGTGATTTAAAGGAGAACTAAAGCTTAACTGAAGAAGTAGGTAGAAATGTTGTACATGATGTTTTGTACCAGCCCAAGGCAACCACAGCCCTTTAGCAGTAAAGATCTGTGTCTCCAAAGATGCCCCAGTAGCTCCCTATCTTCTTTTCTGCTGATTCACTGCACATGCTCTGTGCTGCTGTCACTTACTGAGCTTAGGGACCCACTCACAATATACAGTACACATAGAATAGAAATGTCACAATATAAGGCTTATTAGTAATTAATACAGATAATTACTACATGGCAGCACAGAAAGCAGTGCAATTAGCATCAGAATTTAATAATCAGCAAACCTGTAGCATCAGCTTATATTACAGCCAGGGAAGCTCATTTTCTGCTGGATAATTAGTGACGACCCCTAAGCTTAGCTTCTCAACAGCCAATCAGAGCCCACTGAGCATGTGAGTGTCACAGACACTTTCCAAGATGGTGACCCCCTGTGACAAGTTTGAAGTCCTGGATCATTGCTGCTATTGACAAGCTGAAACTTTAGCCTCGTGCAATAAGTTCACTATATAAAAGATGCCATTTTTATCCACTTTCATTTTTAGGGTTTAGTTCTCCTTTAAGCAAGGCGAAAATGCAAGAACCACTAATAAATTCATGTAAACTAGTGGTGTTCCTTAAAAGAACTATTAAAAGCCTTTTATGCTTAGTTATGTAAATATCAACTTATATATATCAAAAAGTGGTGCCATACAGCTTCCTGGAAACCAATAGCAGAATATTAATTTTATGGGCAGTAGGACAATGTAAAGAAGTGTCTATATGGTACCAATCTCCCCTCCTGCGTAGTTTCCATATATATATATATATATATATATATATATATATATATTATATATATATATATATATATATATATATATATATATATATATATTTATATATATATTTATATATATTTTTTTTTTTTTTTTTTTAACGGAATGTTTCTGGTGCAGATTTCCCAAGGCCTGGCAGGGAAGCTGAATCCTCATGTCCATGTGGAGTACGACTGGAACCTCCGACAGGAAGAAATGGATGAGAGCGATGATGATTTAGAGTATAAGGTTGGCTTAAATGTTCATTATATATCTTTCCATAAACCCACATAATACTAAGTGCTCCTTATATTAAGGATGCACTGAATCCGCTATTTTGGATTTTGCTGAACCCCCAAATCCTTCGCGACAGATTTGGCCACATACCGAAGCGAATCCGTATCCTAATTTTCATATGCAAATTAGGGATGGAAAGGGGAAAACATATGTTAGTTCCTTGTTTTGTGACAAAAGTCCCGCGATTTCCCTTGCCGCCCCTAGTTTACATATGCAAATTAGGATACGGTCCAGCCGGGCAGAAGGATTCGACCGAATCCTGCTGAAAAAGGCCGAACCCTGGATTTGGTACATCCCTACCTTATATGTAGGTGTATTTTGCTTTCTCTACGTCAGATATTCAGACAGGAGGATGAGAGGGGGTAATGTGTGTGCTTATATTTATGTGACTGACTTTAATTTGTTTCTCCCAAAAGCCAAGCCCAATAAAGAAAGAGCGTTCCCCCAGACCCCAGAGCTTCTGCCATTCGTCCAGCATTTCCCCACAAGACAAGCTGTCGCTGCCTGGATTTATCACTCCTCGGGACAAGCAGAGACTCTCTTATGGAGCCTTCACCAACCAGATATTCATGTCTACGAGCACAGACTCCCCCACGTCTCCTGTTGCAGATGCCCCTCCGCTGCCCCCTCGGAACGCAGGCAAAGGTACGGTGCAGGCTCTCTGGCTTTATATATCAACATGAGGGCCCTTTAAGTAATATCAACAGGATTACCTTCTGAAGGAGATAATGAGCTACAGTAGGTTTTGCTTCCAATAAGGATTAATTATATCTTCGTTGGGATCAAGTACAAGATACTGTTTTATTATTACACAGAAAAAGGAAATCGTTTTTACAAATTTGGATTATTTGGATAAAATGCAGTCTATGGGAGACCTTTTTCCGTAATTTGGAGCTTTCTGGGTGACGTGTTTCCGAATAACGGATCCCATACCTTCAATAAACTACATGACAAAAGGACACCCAGTGCAAAAGAGACTTCAAAATGTCTTTAAAATACGTTAAGCAGGTATGGGATCTGTTATTCAGAAAGCTCCGAATTATGGAAAGGCCGTCTCTCATGGACTCAATTTTATCCAAATAATCCAAAGTTTTTAAAATAATTTCCTTTTTCTGTGTAATAATAAAACAGTCGCTTGTACTTGATCCCAACTAAGATATAATTAATCCTTATTGGAAGCAAAACCAGCCTATTGGATTTATTTCATGTTTACATGATTTTCTAGTAGATTTAGGGAACGAAGATCCAAATTATGGAAAGATCCGTGATCCGGAAAACCATTCTACGTCCCATACCTGTATTTAAAAAAATATTACAGCTCTGTTAGAGCACTATGCGTATCAGCTTTAATATCAGAGAGCCTTTTGTGTGTGTATTTAGGTAGATGGATGATAACTATTTCTGATATATTAGTATCTATATGGTGTATTATAAAACATCCTGCAATTGGCATCAATTATTTTTATTTTTCTGTTTTTATTCATTGATCTTTGTATTTAGATGGAGTTTTATGTTGGTCTGTGTCCCAATCTGCATATGCAGCTCTGCCCTTGGGGTTGGCAACTCTCTCTCAGAAACCTTTAGCCTTTCCTTTATATCCACACTTGACCCTCTCTTCACACATGTCTGTCCCGGGAGCACAGCAGGACTGTGTCTTCTATACAATATGATATGTTAGAGTCATCTTGAAGGAACTCCATTTTCCTTGGCACTGTCTTTTCCTTTAAAGGGGAACTATCGCAAAAATGAAATTTTAGTATAAGCTTCATTATTCCCTCAAGCGGAACCACATCGGATAGGGAGGCACAATCAGGAGTGAGCGAAACCTCGCGAGGTGGTTTATCTTGTACGGCTTCTGTTATGGGTTCTAATGCTGGCTCTAGTGCGGGTTCTGGGACAGGTCCTGATGTGGGGGCCGCAGCCGCTGACACCCCCGGGGCACCCTCTAGTTCCTGGTAAACTATGATGGGTTTGTTGCTCACCTTATCCCTTATTTCTTCCACCAATGGAAGTTGGTCAGCCCGGTGAAAGGGTCCCATCCATTCTATTCCCATAGATTCAGTTAGCCTGGTACTCTCTTCCTTCACGGGAAGCTGACTAAGTATAACCAGCATACTTGGGTCTTTAACCGGACGTGGCTTAAACATGTCCTGATAGACACACGGGCAACCCCTGGCAGGGGCTCCAATAGGATAGACTGTGGACGGCCATGTTTTCTTACAAGGCTCATCAGGGACCCAGTATAAGAATCTGACCTTCCCCCTCTCTCTCGAGGGCCCCTTTGTAATATATTCAAACTCGTCAAATATTGGGTAACCCCTAAGAGAGTGATTCACACTGTCTATGGGACATAGCTCGGGTATGCCATCGACTACAAGAAGCTATGCTCGTCAGAGCCTTGAGCTGCTCAACTACATAACCTGTCTATCACTCTTAGAGTGATCTATAAAAGAGTATGCTATCACTTTACTAGGGCCACTGCTCCTAGGATCCACTACCCATTCCCTTCCAGCCTGCTTGGTTGGGCTAAAGTAATGGACCCAGACCGCATGTTTTCCAGGACCTTTATACTGTGACACATTGCCATCTGGAGTAAACTGTGAGAACTACAGGGGTAAGCACAGCTAAGACACAAGGTCCCCATTAAGACCCGTTTAGGTGTCCGTATTACTAGGGATGTGCCTGTCAATGATATGTGAGGGTGTCTAAATTTTCACATCCCTACATATATAAATAAGAAACTTTCTAAATACAATCAATTAAAATTTCTGTACTGTTTCTGAAATAATCAAGTTTATCTTCACTATTCCTCTCTCAGCATCTGTTTCTCTTCATTCTCTCTTCATGCAGCAGTTGGGTGTCAGATATTCATTGACAGTTACATCCAATATATCTTATAGGGGGGGCTCCTTTTGCCTAGAAGATGTATTAGAGCTCACGCTATTAAAATCACCAGACATCATGTCTCTCTACATGCAGAATTTGTGCAAAAGGCAGTTATTTTGTTAGATTTTGTTTGTGCTGGAATCAGTTATTTGAGTGAGCTCTAATTCATCTGCTAGGAAAGGAGCCCCCCTATAAGATATATTGGATCTAACTGTCAATGAATATCTGACACCCAACTGCTGCATGAAGAGAGAATGAAGAGAAACAGATGCTGAGAGAGGAATAGTGAATATAAACTTTTTCAGATTTCAAAAACAGTACAGAATATTTAATTGATTATATTTAGAAAGTTTCTTATTTCAGTATGATGAAGCTTATATTAGATTTTCATTATAGTTCCCCTTTAACGTTCTAATCACTTGGCACAAAACAATTCTGATGGGCATAGCTTCTCCTTTGAGCCCAGGAGCTTCATGCGCAGATAGGGGCACAGGCAAACACGAAACCGCAACTAAATTTAAAGGTAAGTTGAGTAAATTCTCATGTTCCTTAAATGTTTTCAAAAACCTTTTCAGTGTCTTTAATTATTGTCTATTCCCCTCCCAGCTGTTTGGATCATCTGAAAGCAACTGTCTGCAAATTGAATGCAACACAAAAGTGTCTCTGACAACGTGACGTTTCAGATTTGCTTTCACTCCGTTGTTGAGCAGAAGTGAGAGATGTTAGTAGGGAAGCGAATAACTTTAGTAAGATTTCTTTATGCTTTTCTAGTGGCGAGTGGCCCTACTTCAACCCTCCCTCTAAGCACCCAATCCCCTAGTGGCAGTTGCACCCTGTCCAAGAAGAGACCTCCTCCCCCACCCCCGGGACACAAACGAACCCTCTCCGACCCACCAAGTCCGCTACCTCATGGCCCCCCCAGTAAGGGCTCAGTTATTTGTGGTGAGTTCTAAAGTGAAAGCTGTCTGGCCAAGTTTGTGCCTTTCCTCGTCTTCCTCTTTTCTCCATGCTTTGCTGCTGCACTTCCTCCTCTGTATCCACCTCTTCACAACGTTTCCACTCTGCAAACAGTTCTCAGCCAATGGCTGCAGCTTGTGCTCTCTCTGGCTTTGCCAACATTAAATCTGTCAAACTCTTAGGGACTGGGCAAATGTTCAGTGTGGCCCCAAAAACAAACAGCTGCATTGCTATTGGGCCACTTTAGCGACTCCGATTTAATCTCACGGCACGGTTTATAATGCAGTATAATAATGGAACCATCATAGAAAACTGAAAGGAGAAGGAAAGGTTAAAACTAAGTAAGCCTTATCAGAAAGGTCCATCTAAATATACCAGTAAACCCCCAAAGTAGTGCTGCTCTGAGTCCCCTTTCAAAAGAAACAGCACATTTCTTTCCTTCTATTGTGTATTCATGGGCTTCTGTATCAGACTTCCTGCCTTCAGCTTAAACCTCATTGCCCTGGGCAAGAGCATGCTCAGTTTGCTCCTCTTCCTACCCCCTCCCTTCTCTGCTGTAATCTGAGCCCAGAGCAGGGAGAGACTCAGGCAGGAAGTGATGTCACACCATGTTAATACTGCAGCTCCTATCCCAAACAAACAGAGAGTTTCTAAAGCTTTTTACTCAGGTATGGTAAAACATTCTACAGAATAAATATAGCATTCTAGCTTGCACTATTGCAGCTAATCTATTGGCAATAAAATGCCTCCGTAGCTTTCCTTCTCCTTGAACCTGGTTAGGGTGAGATGGGCTAAAAGGAGCCAAAAAGCCCTTCAGAAGGTATTTACTTGTCTCATGCCATACACCCAACACTACCTAAATACCATTAATTAGAGTTTTTATTCTCCCATAAGGCCTCATGGGCGGAGACATGCAAATCACTCCTTTATGTCCCTTTGGCCAACCTTGTATCCAGAACCGCTGGTTTATAGCACAGATACAACTTAATGGTTCAGAGCCATATATCAAACTTGCAGACAGTCTGTTTCCATCTTGTTAGATCCCATCAATGCAAGATATTGGAACATGGTTTCTGATGGGGTAAGACTTGGGAAGTAGCAAAATGGAAAGCCTAACCTGGTTATGGTGAGAAGTGCTGAAAGGAGCCAAAATGGAACCATCAGCCATACATAATGCCATGGCAGTAGGTGGCCTACACTAATATACCTGTTTATTTGGCAAGACCTCCAAACAAGCAGACCGTTGCTCACTTTGGCCAAGTCAGTCCACTTAATTCATATCGGCCATCAATGGGCCTGTCAAAAGAGGACCACATCAACGGGCCAGTAGATATCTGGCAGATCCAGATATGGAGTTATATCTCCTGAGGAGACCTACTCTTCAGAAACTTTCTTGGTCACCTCCACTGATGTTTCTAGAGCACATTTGTTCCTGTGGCGTCTCTGGAGTCCATTGAGTTTTCTGGATATCGACATCACTTCCCATCATCTTCAGAGCTCATTTGGTCCCATGTCTGGCTTGGTGCTGGTGCCTATGGCGGTCGTTTCGTTCAATGGCTGTATGGATATAGCGCACATTTGCTTTTGTGGCCTGCAGTGGGTCGGGTACCCTTGGGTAACTTTCAGGTGCGAGTATAGACATGGGTCGGCTGCTCTGTGGGTCTTCTCAATTGCGAGTTTTACGCCTTTACGCATATTTTTAAAACGTTTTCTGACCACGCCTATTTCTAGTGATGTCACTTCCAGTTTACAATGACGGCACTTCCTGTTTCTTGATGGACTGCAGATCGGGTTGCGCTCAGGACTCAAGTCACTTTATATATCTGATTTTCTGGTCGTTGTGGAGCACGTGTGTTTTTGAGATGCGCTGCTCATAGGGGGGTAGATTTGGATATTTGGGTCACTTCTTGTAGCTCCCAGCTCTGTGGGGAATATCTGGTTCTCTGGCTACTTGTCAGTTGTCTCTGTAATGCCATTTTGGCAAGTGCATAGGGTCTGCTGTAGTTATCCCCTGGTTTCTGCATTTTTCTGCATAATGACTTTGCTGCTTTCCTCAGGCCATTAAGGGCAGAGACAAGTGATCAGATTCGAAAGATTAGTCGCCCAGTGACAAATCTTCTCTTCATCCGAGGCAACTAATCTCCCCGAACTGCCTCCCACCAGCTAGAATGTAAATTGTCGACGGGATGGCAATCGGTGCCTCACGAGAAAACGTCAGGCGACTTCGGAAAACAAAGCACTCCGAGTGCCATCCTGCCGGTGATTTCGATTCTAGCCGACAGAAGGCAGTTTGGGGAGATTAGTCGTCCCGGAGAAGAGGCGATTAATCGCTGGGCGACTAAATCTCCCCGAATCTGATCATGTGACTCTGCCCTTAATTGCCTGAGGAAAGCAGCAAAGTCATTACGCAGAAAAATGCAGGGCAAGTAGCTGACAGGATCAGCGGGATAAACCATTCTCCTCCTCTTTCTCAATAGCTATAGAACAGAGGAGAAATGTAATGCCTCTTCCTCTATGAGTTGTGCCCCCCTGGCCCTAGGATTAATGGGATACTGTCATGGGAGAACATTTCTTTCGGAACACATCAGTTAATAGTGCTACTCCAGCAGAATTCTGCACTGAAAACCATTTCTCAAAAGAGCAAACAGATTTTTTTTTCAAGTTTAAAACCTGACATGGGGCTAAACATATTGTCAGTTTCCCTGCTGCCCCCAGTCATGTGACTTGTGCAAGCACTTTAGGATGGAACTACTTTCTGGCAGGCAGTTATTTCTCCTACTCAATGTAACTGAATCAGTCTCAGTGGGACCTGGATTTTACTATTGAGTGCTGTTCTTAGATCTACCAGGCAGCTGTTATCTTGTGTTAGGGAGCTGCTATCTGGTTACCATCCCATTGTTCTGTTGTTAGGCTGCTGGGGGGGGGCAGGGAGGGGGTGATATCACTCCAACTTGCAGTACAGCAGTAAAGAGTGACTGAAGTTTATCAGAGCACAAGTCAGATGACTGGGGCAGCTGGGAAACTGACAATATGTCTAACCCCATGTCAGATTTCAAAATTAAATGTAAAAAGAAATCTTTTTGCTCTTACAACTTACAAAAAAAGTTCCACTTAGGTCTCAACACATGAAACCCCAGTCCAATGGGATGCTATAATTCCAAATCCGTGTAAGAGACCCAGTGATAATAAATGCAGCAGTAGAAATTATAAAGTAAAAAAGTTTTTATTTAGGACATAGTAGCCTATCGCGTTTCGTACCAGACTTGCACTTACTCATAGGCTGCTATGTCCTAAATAAACAATTTTTTTTACTTTGTCATTTTTGCTGCTGCATTCATTATCACTAGGTCTCTTTCCTCGTATTCCGACAATTCATAGACAGGTTGACAGACAGACACCTGACAAGGGATGCAACAACTCCAGGATTTGGTTCGGGATTCGGCCACGATTTGACCTTTTTCAGCAGGATTCGGCCAAACCGAATCCAAATACTAATTTGCATATGTAAATTAGGGACAGGAAGCCAAATCACGTGACATCACAAAACAAGTGAAAAAATTGTTCCCGCTTTTTACTTTCCCGCCCCTAATTTGTTTATGCAAATTCCGATTCGGTTCAGTATTCGGCCAAATCTTTCACAAAGGATTCAGGGATCCCAAATAGTGAATTCGGTGCATCCCTACTGCTGATAGAATGTCCTGTAATGTGTGGGAATATGGTGGGGATTTTAGATTGTAAGCTCCACTAGGACATAATCCAGTCCTATTCCTGCCTTGATTTCAGCAGCTCTTTCTTCATCTTATCCCTAATCAGCCTCAATATATATATGTTCAATGCTATTTAGTTTAGATAGATAGATGATAGATAGATAGATAGACAGACAGACAGACAGACAGACAGACAGACAGACAGACAGACAGACAGACAGACAGATAAGATAGATAAGATAGATAAGATAGATAAGATAGATAGATAGATAGATAGATAGATAGATAGATAGATAGATAGATAGATAGATAGATAGCTGGATAGATAGATAGATAGATAGATAGATGATAGATAGATAGATAGATAGATAGATAGATAGATAGATAGATAGATAGATAGATAGATAGCTGGATAGAGAGATAGATAGATAGATAGATAGATAGATAGATAGATAGATAGATAGATAGATAGATAGCTGGATAGAGAGATAGAGAGATAGAGAGATAGAGAGAGAGATAGATAGATAGATAGATAGATAGATAGATAGATAGATAGATAGATAGATAGATAGAGATAGTTATAGATAGCGAGAGAGATAGTGAGAGAGAGAGAGATAGTTATAGATAGATATGATAGATATGGCTAAGGATTCTGGGAGCAGTAGTTATTTAAAATGAGAATTATGAGCAACATGAACGCTGGGATATTCCTTTCTCTTGTTCTTTTCTAAATTCCTGCTTTCTCTTCTCTAAGGCCTTTATTTTATTCCCAATTTGAGATAAGCACTGGCAGAATATACTTGATTTATCAGCAGGGGGTTCTCTTCCCATTTGTTTGTCATGAAGTATATGTGCACGGAAGCTGCCATACTGCTAGGAAAGAACTTGAGAAGCCTCATTGACCACTTTGGCACTAGGGTTTAATATAAAAGTATTGTCTTAAGCTAATGGGCAGCTACTTTAAAGGAGAACTAAAGCCGAACTAAAGAAGTAGGTAGACATGTTGTACATGATGTTTTGTGCTTCTGTACCAGCCCAAGGCAACCACAGCCCTTTAGCAGTAAAGATCTGTGTCTCCAAAGATGCCCCAGTAGCTCCCCATCTTCTTTTCTGCTGATTCACTGCACATGCTCTGTGCTGCTGTCACTTACTGAGCTTAGGGACCCACTCACAATATACAGTACACATAGAATAGAAATGTCACAATATAAGGCTGATTAGTAATTAATACACATAATTACTACATGGCAGCACAGAAACCAGTGCAATTAGCATCAGAATTTAATAATCAGCAAACCTGTAGCATCAGCTTATATTACAGCCAGGGAAGCTCATTTTCTGCTGGATAATTAGTGACGAGCCCTAAGCTTAGCTTCTCAACAGCCAATCAGAGCCCACTGAGCATGTGAGTGTCACAGACACTTTCCAAGATGGTGACCCCCTGTGACAAGTTTGAAGTCCTGGATCATTGCTGCTATAGACAAGCTCAAACTTTAGCCTCGTGCAATAAGTTCACTATATAGAATATGGCATTTTTAGCCACGTTTGTTTCTTGGGGTTAGTTCTCCTTTAAGCAACAATGCTTAAGAACCATAACCAATATAAGCCAATCCATTATGGGGCACACTCAGAAGGAATCATTGGGGTCTGGAAGGGTTCTTATATGTCAGGGAATAAAAGTAGCACCTTTAGTGCTCGTAAGGTGAGGTAGAAGATTGGCCTTGGTCAGTGCATGCAGTATGGCAGTACCCACTCGTATTATTTTTCAGTAAGATAACCCTGCTTATAAACTGAGTATATTCCCACTCTAAAGAAGACTTTTTTTGTGGTTGTGTTTATACTTTTAATATTTATTTCCGCCAGGTAATGACACGGGCCTGAGTGCTGCAGACAAAACTCTGAACAAGTTTGAGAGATTGTCCCATTCAGTAAGGTGAGTCTGGTTGGGTTTAAGGAGACGGCTTGTGGGGGTGTATGGATTGCAGCTATTCTGTAAGGGAGAACATGGATGGACTAAGCCACTATTAGAGATCTACATGTCAGTAGACAGTTTAACTCTTGCTGCTTTCCAGTAAGATTAATAAGGCAATTATTTTTCCTTGTAAGAGAAGAGCCTGGAAACCTGTATATCATCTGTTGTTTTATTTTTAATTTATTTTAGCACAGGAACAACGAAGACTACGTTAGGCCCAAGAGTCCTACCTAAACTACCTCAGAAAGGTAAGTCTCTCTCTTTCACACCTATACCTTAAAGGAGAAGGAAAGGTTAAAACTAAGTAAGCTTTATCAGAAAGGTCTATATAAATACACCAGTAAACCCTCAGAGTAATGTTGCTCTGAGTCCTCTGTCAGAAGAAACATCACATTTCTTTCCTTCTATTGTGTACTCATGGGCTTCTGTATCAGACTTCCTGTTTCAGCTTAAACCTCCAGGGCTTGGGCTTGAGCATGCTCAGTTTGTTCCTCTCTCCCTCTCTCCTCCCCTCCCTGCTGTAATCTGAGCCTACAGCTTTAAGAGACTCAGGCAGGAAGCAATGTCACACCAAGCTAATATGTCAACTGCTTTCCTAAACAGAGAGTTGTTCTCTCAGGTATGGTAAAGCATTCTACAGAATAAATAAAGTGTTAAAACTTGCACTATTGTGGAAAATCTATTGGCAATAAACTGCTCCAGTAGCTTTCCTTTTTCTTTAAATGTGAGACGTGTATGTGCATATATATGCATATGCCCCTCAGTGACTTCTAATATCCTTATCATTTACAGTAGGAGGTACATTATCCCTTATAATACATGAGTGATACTCAGAGTTCCCTGTATAACTCAGCCTGCAGCCTTGTGCCTTTATATGGTCACAGAACAACCCCTCAGTGACTTCTAATATCCTTATCATTTACAGTAGGGGGTACATTATCCCTTATAATACATGAGTGATACTCAGAGTTCCCTGTATAACTCAGCCTGCAGCCTTGTGCCTTTATATGGTCACAGAACAACCCCTCAGTGACTTCTAATATCCTTATCATTTACAGTAGGGGGTACATTATCCCTTATAATACATGGGTGATACTCAGAGTTCCCTGTATAACTCAGCCTGCAGCCTTGTGTCTTTATATGGTCACAGAACCCCTCAGTGACTTCTAATATCCTTATCATTTACAGTAGGGGGTACATTATCCCTTATAATATATGAGTGATACTCAAAGTTCCCTGTATAACTCAGCCTGCAGCCTTGTGCCTTTATATGGTCACAGAACCCCTCAGTGACTTCTAATATCCTTATCATTTACAGTAGGGGGTACATTATCCCTTATAATACATGAGTGATACTCAGAGTTCCCTGTATAACTCAGCCTGCAGCCTTGTGTCTTTATATGGTCACAGAACAACCCCTCAGTGACTTCTAATATCCTTATCATTTACAGTAGGGGTATATTATCCCTTATAATACATGAGTGATACTCAGAGTTCCCTGTATAACTCAGCCTGCAGCCTTGTGCCTTTATATGGTCACAGAACAACCCCTCAGTGACTTCTAATATCCTTATCATTTACAGTAGGGGGTACATTATCCCTTATAATACATGAGTGATACTCAGAGTTCCCTGTATAACTCAGCCTGCAGCCTTGTGCCTTTATATGGTCACAGAACAACCCCTCAGTGACTTCTAATATCCTTATCATTTACAGTAGGGGGTACATTATCCCTTATAATACATGAGTGATACTCAGAGTTCCCTGTATAACTCAGCCTGCAGCCTTGTGTCTTTATATGGTCACAGAACAACCCCTCAGTGACTTCTAATATCCTTATCATTTACAGTAGGGGGTATATTATCCCTTATAATACATGAGTGATACTCAGAGTTCCCTGTATAACTCAGCCTGCAGCCTTGTGTCTTTATATGGTCACAGAACAACCCCTCAGTGACTTCTAATATCCTTATCATTTACAGTAGGAGGTACATTATCCCTTATAATACATGAGTGATACTCAGAGTTCCCTGTATAACTCAGCCTGCAGCCTTGTGTCTTTATATGGTCACAGAACAACCCCTCAGTGACTTCTAATATCCTTATCATTTACAGTAGGGGGTACATTATCCCTTATAATACATGAGTGATACTCAGAGTTCCCTGTATAACTCAGCCTGAAGCCTTGTGCCTTTATATGGTCACAGAACAACCCCTCAGTGACTTCTAATATCCTTATCATTTACAATAGGGGGTACATTATCCCTTATAATAAATGAGTGATACTCAGAGTTCCCTGTAGCCTTGTCAGCCTTGAATCCCTATGTTTATATATTTGGAATGTGTTTTACACAGAGTAAATAAATTGTGGGCATAGAATAAGGATTTATACTTTGATTCCATGTCATTTGTATGTAAATACAGGATACGCACTAAGTTTACCCACATTCATTGTTTCTCAGAAGTCTGACTATTTCTTCTTTGTTTGTCCTCAGTGGCACTTAGAAAAATAGACACCAGTCATCATCTGTCGATGGATAAGTATAACCAGCAGCCCGAAATCTTCCAGAAATCTCCCCAGCCTGCAGATCTTCCTCAGAAGCCACAAATTGCCGATCTTCCTCCAAAACCGCAGCCTTCGGATATCGCCCAGAAACCACACGTCGGAGATCTGCCTCCCAAGCCTGGAGAATTGCCCCCTAAACCTCAGCTGGCAGATTTGCCCCCCAAACCCCAAGATTTACCTCCAAAGCCCCAGCTGAAAGATCTTCCACCCAAGCCCAACCTGGCAGAGGTGATGTCTAAAACCCCTGTTGGGGATATAGTTCCCAAGCCTCACTCCCACGAGACCAATCAAAATGCTCAGCCGGTGGATGTGACCCATAATGCACAGCACACAGACCAAACCCCTGTCCAAAAGCAAGTTCCAGAAACTTCCAACAATGGCCCACCCCCACTTCCAGAAACGCCTGTGCCCCTCCCCCGAAAGATTAACACGGTAAGTGCTGTGGATAGTCGGAAATTTTATAATTCATACAGATGAATATAAATATGAAGATAAATACAATTATGGCACCTACTTTCCAGAAAGTTCGGGACCTGGGGCTTTCTGGATTAGGGGTCTTTCTATAAGTTGGTTCTTTATACCATAAGTCTACAAAATAATAATTTAAACATTAAGGGGTAGATTTATTACGGGTCGAAGTGAAAATTCGAATTTTCAACTTTTTTTTTTTTTGGGTCAAATCTCTCAAATTCGAATTGTGAATTATCCAAACTCGATTCCAGTGTGAATGTGAATTTGAAATTTTGAGATTTATCATACTCTGGCCCTTTAAGAACTCGAATTTAACTATTCACCACCTTAAACCTGCCGAATTACTGTGTAAGTCAGTGGGAGACGTCCAGGGATCAATTTGGTGATGTTTGCAGCCTTCCTGATATTCTAGGGTTTTTTTGGAGGAAAAAAAAAACTTAAATCAAGTTTTAGTATTTCGGTTCGAGTTCTTCTGATTCGATTCGAGTTTTTCTTATTTGAATCTAATTAGAAACTATTTTGATTTGAGTTTTTCGGGTCGATTAAATTTGTCCCAGCTGAGAAAATTCTATTTTATTAATAAATTTGGTAGAATTTCGAATTTATGGGAGTTTTAAAAAAACGCGATCCTTGATAAATTTGCCTCCTAATAACCCCAATAGGATAATTAATGCAATACTAATGCAATAAGCATTAATTAGTTGTTAGTTTCGATCAAGTACACAGTACAGGACCTGTTATTATCCAGAATGCTCAGGACCTGTGGTTTTCTGGATAATGGATCTTTCTGTAATTTGGAAATTTGTTACCTTAAAGAAAATCATATAAACATTAAACCCAATAGGCTGGTTTTGCCTCCAATAAGGATTAATTATATCTTAGTTGGGATCAAGTACAAGCTACTGTTTTATTATTACAGAGAAAAAGGAGATCGTTTTTAAAAATTTGGATTATTTGGATAAAATAGGAGATGGCCTTTCCGTAATTAAGAGCTTTCTGGATAACGGGTTTCCAGATAATGAACCCCACACCTGAATATTAATAGATGAATAATTATAATGTTTAATAGTAATTTAAACAGAACTGACTTTATTTTTTTTTAAAGGGGAAGAATAAAACGAAACGAGTTAAAACAATATACGACTGCCAAGCGGACAATGACGACGAACTCACGTTTGCGGAGGGGGAAGTGATTGTCGTCACCGGAGAAGAGGACCAGGAGTGGTGGGTGAGTTTCATGTAGTTGGGATATGGTTTTATACATACAATACGGCAAGGGGACCCCATGTGAGACGCATTTAATTGTAATAAGAGTTGGGGTTCAACACGAGCACCTGTGGGAGCCAAGTAAGGGCTGTGATTGGCTATTTCGGGGCTCCTATATGGACTGGCAGCCTACAGGAGGTTCTGTTTGGTAGTACATCTGGTTTTTATACAACCAGAACTTGCCTCCAAGCCTGGAATTCAAAAATAAGCCCCTGCTTTGAGGTCACTGGGAGCAACATCCAAGGGATTGGGGAGCAACGTGTTCCCCGAGGGGATCACTGCAATATGGACAGACTCCATAATACTGCTGTGTGTTAGCTCTTTGCTCAGCTGGGACCTTCCACCCTGAAATCTACAGTAGAGCTGCCACCATGCATCCAAAGCTTTTCTCTATTTAAGACATTGGCTTCAACAGTGGGCAAATTTGCACCTGGGCAGTAGCCCATGGCAACCAAACAGATGATTGATTTCAGAGTTCAGCCTGTAGCTGGCTGGGAAAAAAAAGTTAATCACTGATTGGTTGCTATGGGTTACTGCCTAGGTGCAAATTTGCCCGGTGTTTATAAATGAACCCCAGTGTGTCTATTTTTTTTTTTTTTGTGATTGTAAAACAGATGTTTAGATAAACTTTATTTATTGATTGCAGATTGGGCACATTGAAGGCTTCCCGGACCGGAAAGGAGTATTCCCTGTTTCCTTCGTCCACCTGTTGACTGAATAATAAGAAATGAATATTTCTGCTCTGTGCTCCAGTCTCTCGTGTGTATATATATATATATATATATATATATATATATATATATATATATATATATATATATATATATATATATATATATATATATATATATATATATATATATATGCTTCTGTTACACAGTCCTGAACCTTCATCTTGTGCTGAACTCTATGTATATGTATTGTCTGTGTTCAATGTCCTTCTGCCTTTGCCAGTATTACAGTAGCCCAGGGGACTCTTGGAACCTGCCATGTGCCCTAGTGGTCCCTGGTCTCTGTCCTGCCAACATACCCCATCTTGGTGTTCTCCGTTCAACACTATACAGGTATGGGGGTCTGTTATCCAGAATGCTTGGACCTGGGGTTTGACATGGGGCTAGACATATTGTCAGTTTCCCATCTGCCCTCAGTCATGTGACTTGTGCTCTGATAAACTTCAGTCACTCTTTACTGCTGTACTGCAAGTTGGAATGATATTACCCACTCCCTTTCCTCCCGGCAGCCTAACAACAGAACAACGGGAAGTAGGGATGCTCCCGAATCCAGGAGTCGGCCTTTTTGAGCAGGATTAGGATTTGTCTGAATCCTTCTACCAGGCCGAACCAAATCCTAATTTGCATAAGAAAGATTCAGTCCGGTATTCAGCCGATTCGGCGGTTCGGCAGAATCCAAAATAGTGGATTCGGTGCATCCCTAACGGGAAGGTAACCAGAGAGCAGCTCCCTAACACAAGATAACAGCTGCCTGGTAGATCTAAGAACAGCACTCAATAGTAAAATCCAGGTCCCACTGAGACACATTCAGTTACATTGAGTAGGAGAAACAACAGCCTGTCAGAAAGCAGTTCCATCCAAAAGTGCAGGCTCTTTCTGAAATCACATGACCAGGCAAAATGACCTGAGATGCACCTACACACCAATATTACAACTAAATACACTTGTTGGTTCAGGAATGACATTTTATATTGTAGAGAGAATTATTTGCTGTGTAAACAGTGTCATTTAGAAATAAAAACGACACCATAATAATCATGACAGGATCCCTTTAATGGAACAGTTCAGTGTGAAAATAAAAACTAGGTAAATAGAGAGGCTGTGCAAAACAAAAAATGTTTCTAATATAGTTAGTTAGCCAAAAATGTAATGTATAAAGGCTGGAGTGACTGGATGTGTAACATAATAGCCAGAACACTACTTCCTGCTTTTCAGCTCTCTTGCTTTCCACTGATTGGTTACCAGGCAGTAACCAATCAGTGACTTGAGGGGGGCACATGGGACATGACAGTTGCTTTTGAATCTGAGCTGAATGCTGAGGATCAATTGCAAACTCACTGAACAGTTATGTCCCATGTGGCCCCCCTTATAGTCACTGACTAACTCAGAGTTAGAGAGCTGAAAAGCAGGAAGTAGTGTTCTGGCTATTATGTTACACATCCAGTCACTCCAGCCTTTATACATTACATTTTTGGCTAATTAACTATATTAGATACATTTTTTATTTTGCACAGCCTATCTATTTACCCAGTTTTTATTTTCAAACTGAACGATTCCTTTAAGTCTACTAGAAAATCATGTAAACATTAAAGGATAAGTAAACATTAAAAATTAAAAATAAAATTGTTGAGGGGGCTATTCTAAGCACCTTTGTACATTCATTGTTTATTTTTCTTTAATTCCAAGATATTAAGGGATACATGTGCTGTTAATATGAATGAATTTTGTTACAACAGCGCCACCTGCTGGTCATTTTCCCACCAGTCTGACCACCAAGTAGTCAAGGAAGTTGTCAGGAGAAAGAAAGAGGCTGCTCTGATGTTCTTCTGCTTAGGAAAGATTTGAGAAAGGTTTCTAATTTTTATCCTAAGCAGAAGAACATCAGAGCAGCCTCTTTCTTTCTCCTGACAACTTCCTTGACTACTTGGTGGTCAGACTGGTGGGAAACTGACCAGCAGGTGGCGCTGTTGTAACAAAAGAGTACATGTAACCCTTAACTCTTGGAATTAAAGAAAAATAAATAATGAATTATTAGAATAGCACCCTCATCAATTTTACATTGACTTATATTAAAGGTTGACTTATCCTTTAAATAAAGCCAATAGGCTGGTTTTGCTTCCAATAAGGATTAATTATATCTTAGTGGGGATCAAGTACAAGCTACTGGTTTATTATTACGGAAAAGGAAATCATTTTAAAAGTTTTGATTATTTCATTATAACAGAGTGTATGGGAGACTCGGAGCTTTCTGGATAAGGGGTTACGGATAACAGATCCTATACCTGTATATCTGCCAGGGAAATGCTGCTTCTCCTTATAATGAACACATCAAGGTATTTATTGTATCAACGGCAGAATTTCATGTAGATTTTAACTCTTTGATGGTATTAATGTGCCCCGTGTCTGTTCCCTACTCATCGGCCGCCTCCACTTTACTACAAGTAGTACAGACAAAAAGCTATATTTCTATCTAAAGGCTTCTTTTATTAGAAGGATATACATATATAAATATATATATACACACACACACACACACACACACCTATATATATATATAGATACGACATTTCCGCTTGATTTCGCCGGACTCAAAACGAATGTCCGATATTAGTCTGTTTCCATTCTGCATGCGATTCTTAACCCCATTCCAGCCTACTTGAACCCTGCCCTTAAACAAACAGGATTTTACTCATTGTAGTCCTAATCTATTTTATTGGGGTGCGACGGGACTTCACAGAGAGATTCTATTTTTTCCCCCATGTAAACGGCTACATGGAACAGACAGTGTTAAATACGGGATCAGTAATAAATATCATTAGTACCACGGCGATGTACAATTGTCATTTTTTTTTGTATATAATTTAATCTGTACTAAGGTAGAGTGATTTATGTACATGGCTAGTGATAGAGAAGCTTATTGGCTCTTAACAACATGTGATTAAAACTGGAGAGAGTTTTTATTGGCCGGTTCTACGTAGGGGGCGGAGTCGTGTTCAGATCCGCCTTACACGGATAATCACGTGACTCCTAATCATTATTAGTGAAACTATCTGTGGTAGCTTTTTAGTTTGGGAAGGGGTGAGGGAGAACTCTGTGGATACAACTCGTGTTCAAGGGATTAGTTCCCCTTTAAATGAGCTGTTAGTGTGATTTAGACAGGGATATTCTAAGAGTTTGCAATTGGTCCTCGTTTTACTGTGGTTTTTAAATTATTTACCTTTGCAGGTTGGAAATTCAGCAGCCTCTCTGGTTGCTAGGGGTCCAATGTACCCTTAAAACCAGGCGATGGTTTGAGGGACCGCGTGGAATATGTATAAATGAATAGAAAGACCACAATAAGCAGGAAAAAAAAAAGTACCCTCACAAAGCGGTAGTTATTTAGTTGCCAGGGTCAGCGACCCCTGTTTTGAAAGCTGAAACGATGCAGAAGGCAAATAGTTCAAAAAGTGAACGAGTGAAAAGTTTCTAAGGACATTCTATAAAGGTTAACTTAAAGGGGAACTCCACCTTAAAGAGAATATAAAACCTTTATTGAACCTTCTCCCTATTTATATGCACTTTGCTTTACGCATTTATTTTGGGAACCAATACCTACCGTTGCTTTAAGGCATGGAAAATTGACTTTATTTATATTTCCTAGTTTTTTGGGGGGAGAGGTTTTCTCCCCAACCCCCCTTTTTTTTTTTTTTTTTTTTTTTAAATACTTTTTGATTGGTTCCAGTCCATTTTTTACTTTTTATTAATAAAGTTATACAATTCAAAAACAGAAAGCAGTGAGACTTTGCATGGGAAAGTCCTATTTATTTGCCGTTATTGTGGCGACTTCGTATCAGGTTGAGTTTAAAGGGAAAGCGCAGATGGGGAATAGCAGCCCTTGCTCAGTAGCCCCAGCACATGGTACGGTAGCCTGGAAGCTGAATTTATTAACCATTCCATACTATAGGATAATAAAAATGTTTTAACGTCAATCCAGCAAGAGCATTTGTGTCATTATTGTGTGTGTTGGGTGAGCCCTAAATAAGTGGTGCTAAATATATAGGTGGCGCCCCCTGGCTGACAGTCGTGGAAATGGCGACTCTCCAACTGCCTCTTCTGCTGGGGCTGCTCCCAGAAAGAGGTAAAGGATTTTCAGATGAGGTGAAGCTGTTCAAGGAGAGGTTTCTACATTCAATTCCTTCAGATGCTGGGAGTTGTAGTAGAGCCTTGCAGCGGCTCCGGTACCAGTAGGGTTGCCTCCCCTCCGCTATTTTAAGGGCCTAGCCGTCCAGGGCCGGTATTACAGATTTACCGGCAATGTAGTAATTTGTAATACCCTTTAAAAAAAGCCCTTGGCCCGCCCCCAATTCACTCAAAACGTACACTTTTTTCAGCCTTCTGGCCATCGTGTGATGTTGCTCTGCCCTTTTTGCATCACTGTATGTGGTTCCGCCCCCTTTTCTATCACAGACCACCCCCTTTTGTTCCCGCCCCCAATTCGCTGAAAACGTACCTTTTTTCAGCCTTCTGCCATTGTGTGATGTTGCTCCGCCCTTTTTGCATCACTGTACGTGTTTCCGCCCACTTTTCTATCACAGTCCACCCCCTTTTGTTCCCGCCCCCCCACAGGCCGGTAAACTTTTTCAGAAAAGGTGGTAACACTCGGTACCTGCGGGTTACCTGCCAAAAAAAGTGGCACCCTGGGGAATGAGGGAAAGATTTTCAGGTGTGGGTATATTATCTTATGTAATATTGTCTATATTTTACAAAACTTGTTTCTGTCCCCGCCCACTTTTGATGACGTCACTTCCAGTTTGCAGCAATATCACTTCCTGTTTGGTGGTGGTCAGCGGGTTGGGTTACGGATAAGGCAGTTGCGGGTCTGGGTTGGGTAGCGGATTAAAGTGAGTAAACATGCCTGGTCGCGGAAATTGGTTCTGTGCAGGATTTAAGTTGTAGTCAGAGCTGTCTGTAAGGGATGCAAATAAAGGAGTGGGGCCCCTATAGGGGTATAATTGCTGGTAAGGACAGTAGAGCAAATGGACATTACGGGGCAGATTTATCAAGGGTCGAAATTCGAATTCAAAAAGACCAACCGAAATTAAGTTGGTTCCGTTTTCGAATGGTACGAATTGATATAATAGCGCATTCGATCGAATTCAAATCGAAGTTTTTCCCAAAAAAAAAAAAACCAGATTTTTTTTCATAGTGCACCAATTGACTCCAGATAGGTTGTAGGAGGTTATAGGCTAAAACAGCAATTCAGCAGGTTTTACATGGCGAATGGTCGAAGTTGAATTTTTAAAGAGACAGTACATGATAAATTTTGATATTCGAATTTTTCTCAAATTCGAATTTAGACTATTCCCTAGTCGAGGTGCACAAAAATAGCTTAAAATTCGAATTTTTTTAATTTGAAAATTCACCTCGACCTTTGATAAATCTGCCCTTACCTATATGTCTATATATGTACAGTGGTGTGAAAAACTATTTGCCCCCTTCCTGATTTCTTATTCTTTTGCATGTTTGTCACACAAAATGTTTCTGATCATCAAACACATTTAACTATTAGTCAAAGATAACACAAGTAAACACAAAATGCAGTTTTTAAATGAGGGTTTTTATTATTTAGGGAGAAAAGAAATCCAAACCTGTGTGAAAAAGTAATTGCCCCCTGAACCTAATAACTGGTTGGGCCACCCTTAGCAGCAATAACTGCAATCAAGCGTTTGCGATAACTTGCAACGAGTCTTTTACAGCGCTCTGGAGGAATTTTGGCCCACTCATCTTTGCAGAATTGTTGTAATTCAGCTTTATTTGAGGGTTTTCTAGCATGAAACGCCTTTTTAAGGTCATGCCACAACATCTCAATAGGATTCAGGTCAGGACTTTGACTAGGCCACTCCAAAGTCTTCATTTTGTTTTTCTTCAGCCATTCAGAGGTGGATTTGCTGGTGTGTTTTGGGTCATTGTCCTGCTGCAGCACCCAAGATCGCTTCAGCTTGAGTTGACGAACAGATGGCCGGACATTCTCCTTCAGGATTTTTTGGTAGACAGTAGAATTCATGGTTCCATCTATCACAGCAAGTCTTCCAGGTCCTGAAGCAGCAAAACAACCCCAGACCATCACACTACCACCACCATATTTTACTGTTGGTATGATGTTCTTTTTCTGAAATGCTGTGTTACTTTTACGCCAGATGTAACGGGACGCGCACCTTCCAAAAAGTTCAACTTTTGTCTCGTCGGTCCACAAGGTATTTGCCCAAAAGTCTTGGCAATCATTGAGATGTTTTTTAGCAAAATTGAGACGAGCCTTAATGTTCTTTTTGCTTAAAAGTGGTTTGCGCCTTGGAAATGTGCCATGCAGGCCGTTTTTGCCCAGTCTCTTTCTTATGGTGGAGTCGTGAACACTGACCTTAATTGAGGCAAGTGAGGCCTGCAGTTCTTTAGATGTTGTCCTGGGGTCTTTTGTGGCCTCTCGGATGAGTTGTCTCTGCGCTCTTGGGGTCATTTTGGTCGGCCGGCCACTCCTGGGAAGGTTCACCACTGTTCCATGTTTTTGCCATTTGTGGATAATGGCTCTCACTGTGGTTTCGCTGGATCCCAAAGCTTTAGAAATGGCTTTATAACCTTTGAAATTGAACTCAGGTGTGATAAACCACAGTTACGTTATTTTTTAACAAGGGGGGCAATCACTTTTTCACACAGGCCCAGTGTCGGACTGGCCCGGCGGGACACCGGGAAAAAACCCGGTGGGCCCCGACCCTCATGGGCCCCCGCCGGGCCAGACCACCTCTCTCCATTCACAAATCGGAAAGAGAAAACTGCGCCGCGCAGCCTGCGCATGCGCCCATGCGGCGAGTACAGCATCGTGCGTGCGCGCTGAGCGCGCCAGAATGCGTGCGCGCCGGCGCACTTCAAAGTAGGGGCCGGACGGGGAGGCCAGAGGGGGGCCCTAGACAGCTGTCCCGGTGGGCCCCGGGCCCCCCAGTCCGACACTGCACAGGCCCACGTAGATTTGGAGTTTTTTTTCTCCCTTAATAACGTAAACCTTCATTTAAAAACTGCATTTTGTGTTCAATTATGTTATCTTTGACTAATAGTTAACGGTTTTTGATGAGCAGAAACATTTAAGTGTGACAAACATGCAAAAGAATAAGAAATCAGGAAGGGGGCAAATAGTTTTTCACACCACTGTATATACAAACCCACTCCAACATCACGTCTATACCTGCAATAGGTTTTACACTCAGACATTACTCACATAAACAATAACTAAACTCACCCTTGGTTGTAGTTCCCTAAACCCCGGGACCCACCTTGCGTGTAGCAGATATGTATTTGGGGTCCTATAGTTACAGAATAAGGGAGAATAAATAGGATAAACCCCATTTAGTGCTTTATGTACTACAACTCCCAGCATTCCTAGCTACATGCTCAGGGTTTGACACCAGCCACACACTGCAGTGCTTTTTATCCTGTGTGGCCAGTACAAATGATAATGTGGCACATTTCAGGGGGAAATCGTTGCGTTATTGAGTCCCAATCAGTTGTACAAGGAGTCAGAATAAGACACCCCTGCGGTTGGTCTGAGTTCTGGGGACTCACATCTCCATGCTCTCTGCCTGGTCCTGGCCAGGATTAGATTGCTTGGTGACACAGTCGTAAAGCATCGAGTTGCTGGGGGTCCTTTCTGTGGATGGGCAAATTTGACCCGTTTAGTTTCGATAAAAAATTTGCCGCTGGGCGAAATGACGCAGACGCCCATTAAAGTCTATGGTCCTCAAAAAAATTTTGCACAGTGCAATTTTTTAGAAGCGCATTTTTTTTTTTTTGACGCACACTGTCATACAAGTCTATGGGCGTAATTTTTTCGGCGAAATAAGGCGAAAAAATTCGCCCATCCCTAGTCCTTTCATATGCCCAGGGCACAACTACATCAATCGGCACCAGCAGTGGGAAAACATACGCCTAGAACAAGAAGCTCTCAGAGACACGGACCTGTCCTTTATGTTTTCTGTTCTCAGCGGGATCCGACCGAATCCTGGGGGAAAGATTCGGCCAAATCCCTGAATATTTGCTCAAAGATTCGGCCGAATACTGAATCCTAATTTGCATATGCAAATTAGGGCCAGGAAAGGAAAAAGTGGAAACAGTGATTTTGTGACGAAAGTCGTGATTTCCCTACCCGCCTCTAATTTACATATGCAAATTAGGATTTGGTTCAGCCAGAAACAAGGATTCGGCCGAATACGAATCCTACTGAAAAAGGCTGGCTCCAGAACCGAATCCTGGATTCAGTGCATCCCTACTTAAAAATATATAGATATATATATATATATATATATATATATAGTTGAATCATTTACCTTATATGTCAGGCACATCAGTATCATCAAAATGGGGCAAATATTAACCAGTCAGTAATGTGTGTGTATTATTATAAATATATATATACCTGCACTTTCTATGTGTAGCCATTAGAGGGAGCACTTATCAAATAAGTGTTTAAATCATGGGATCGGGATCTACCAGTAGACCTTTAGCTGGTGAGTAGATCTCAAGACTCAACAAACAGCTTTTCTATATCACCCTCCTGTTTCATTCAGATAATTATTATGTTAAAGTTATATCAGAAATAGTTATTAAATAATAAATTCTCATAAATTAATACTTAAGTAATATTTTCCATGGAACAGAATGTTAAAGGAGAACTTAACCCTAAAAATGAATAGACCTAAAATGGCATATTTTGAACTTATTGCATGAGGCTAAAGTTTGAGCTTGTCAATAGCAGCAATGATCCAGGACTTCAAACTTGTCACAGGGGGTCACCATCTTGGAAAGTGTCTGTGACACTCACATGCTCAGTGGGCTCTGATTGGCTGTTGAGAAGCTAAGCTTAGGGCTCGTCACTAATTATCCAGCAGAAAATGAGCTTCCCTGGCTGTAATATAAGCTGATGCTACAGGTTTGCTGATTATTAAATTCTGATGCTAATTGCACTGGTTTCTGTGCTGCCATGTAGTAATTATGTGTATTAATTACTAATCAGCCTTATATTGTGACATTTCTATTCTATGTGTACTGTATATTGTGAGTGGGTCCCTAAGCTCAGTAAGTGACAGCAGCACAGAGCATGTGCAGTGAATCAGCAGAAAAGAAGATGGGGAGCTACTGGGGCATCTTTGGAGACACAGATCTTTACTGCTAAAGGGCTGTGGTTGCCTTGGGCTGGTACAGAAGCACAAAACATCATGTACAACATTTCTAGCCTACTTCTTTAGTTAAACTTTAGTTCTCCTTTAAATGCTTTTATGGATGGGAGACTTGTTAATGGAATAGAGATAGTATACGGTTATATGTACAAGTGCTGCAATTAACCCCTACATTGCATCATTCTCTATACAGCAGAGTTTATTTACACAGTCCATGTTGCAGAAGAGCTTGCAGTCAAAGTTCCCTGCAGTGCACATGTGCTTGAGGCCCAGTAAACAACTCCGTTATATACAGTAAGCGAATGTCTTAATGAAATGGACTTGTGTCAAAACCAGGGCCCCAACCCAGCAATGGCATCAGCTGCACCAATATTGTGCCCATTAGGAGCCCCATATAAACAAATTCATATTTCCCATTAAAAACAAATCCAATGTCTTTCCCTTTGTCATCACTCGCTCAGGGGCAGAACTACAGGTTGGTGTGACTGACCCCAGGTCTAATTTTAAAAAACAGCCACAACCAGCCAAAAACTAGCCAAGAGGCGCTTCACAAGTAGCCCCAAAATAGCACAATACGTCCAGTGGAAAAAAAAAGTCTAAAAAAAATTAAATGAGCATTTTTTCAAATGTTCACAAGTTTTTCCATGAAGCAAAATGGTTAAAATCCTCCAGTCACCAGGGCAATAACTACAGAGGGGCCCAGGAGGTACAGGGGTCCCATGAGGCCCTAATACATAAACTATTTCAATAGATAGTTAAAACATTTCAACCTCTAGACATTTCGGTGGGCAGCAGATTTTTGCCCCAAAATTGTCTGAAATTTGGAAGTCACTGGAAAATGAGATCATGCTTTTGTATTAAAGTTGGCAAATTGTTAAGCAGAAACAACATTACCCAACATGCCTTGGGACGCAGGCTTGGCACAAAAATAAAATAACTCTTGTTTCCAAAGTACAAACCAGCCAAAGGCCCAAAATGTAGTCCTTTCAAAAACCCACCTTGGCTTTAAATTAGTAGCCCAATTTGGCTGGAAAACTGGCAACCCCGGCCTGCTGGAAGTTCATGACTTGTCTTCTGGCAACAGCTCCAGCCTCACTGACTTCACAACCCAGACGGCAACGGTCTGTTTTAGATCTCGTGCTGCAAACCTCCCTGTAGTAAAAGCAAAACCTGGTTAGTCCAACTCAGTAGTACCACAGGTTTGATATTTGCACCCCTAGTTCAGAAATACACCAGGTGACCTTTGACTTTCACCCAATAGCCACAGTGAAGACAACCCTGTCCTCCGCTCATACTCATTGGGCAATACCAAGGATGCAAATAATTTAGGCTTTCGGGGCAACATTTCCGAATTATGGACTCCCCAACGGACCTAAAGGCGGATAATCAAAGAACCTCTCCACGCAGAAAGGCTTGATGGGCTTCAGGGTTTTGATGGCGGCATCTCCAGATTTTAGTAGCCCCGGGTTGTCCTCTAGTTTTTTGCCTGTCCGCCGGTCAATCTTTTCCTGCATTTTTGTAAACTGGCACATGATGTACGCCATGTGGCAGTCGATAACCGGTGTGTAGCCCGCTTTGACAAAGCCTGGGTGGTTCAGAATGATCACCTGCAAGACCGGTATGGATATAGAGAAGGGGTAAGGTGTATACTTGGCAATGTACATAAAGAAGATAACAACCAGCTGCCTGCCAACATACTCAAAAAGCAGACCTCAATGCATTGAATAGTCCATGGAGTTTCTTGTACCACTTATTGTAAGCAGCCACCTTGGCCAGCTCGACAATACCAAGTCCTGTATTCATTCAGGGATCCCCAACCTTTTGAACCCGTGAGCAACATTCAGAAGTAAAAGGAGTTTGGGAGCAACAACAGCATGAAAAATGTTCTTGGGGTGCCAAACAAGTTCTTTGATTGGCCATTTGGTAGCCCCTATGTGAATTGTCAACCTACATTGAGGCTCTGTTTGACAGTACATCTGTTTTTCATACAACCAAAACTTGCCTCCAAGCCTTAAATTCAAAACTAAGCTCCTGCTTTGAGGCCACTGGGAGCAACATCCAAGGGGTTGGAGAGCAACATGTTGCTCACGAGCTACTGGTTGGGGATCACTGCATTAAGGTCTTCAAAATAGTCAACTGCCGACATGTGCTACATAGAGGTTGAAGACCATATATAAGCGATACATTGAGGTTGAAGACCATGTATAAGCTTGAGGTACATCAAGGTTGAAGACCATGTATAAGCTTGAGGTACATTGAGGCTGAAGACCATATAGAAGCTTAAGGTATATTGAGGTTGAAGACCATATAGAAGCTTAAGGTACATTGAGGTTGAAGACCATATAGAAGCTTAAGGTACATTGAGGTTGAAGACCTTATAGAAACTTGAGGTACATCTAGGCTGAAGACCATATAGAAGTTTAAGGCTATAGGTCACGTATGGCCTAATGCACTTAGAATTATTGGTCAAATGCAGAAGAAATATGGTTTTGACAGAGGTCTTCAACCTATGCAATCTGATCCAACAGTTTGAGTTATGTTGGCAAGGACCCATTTCCCCAATATGAACAGGGCCCACTGTGTCTATATGAAGCTGGATTGGCATATAAACTGCAAGAGGACCTATACAAGTCATGGATCTCTAAGTGGACTTCAGACTTTCTCAGGCAATGTACTAGATGGTTCCAAGATATGCCAACCATGTAACTGGGTATCCCACTGGTACCAACAGACTTGGGTATTTCTATCACTGTGTGGAATTTGTGCCGAGTACTGAAGATCTGGGGCATCAGATGAGATTGTACTGAGTGATTATACAAGAACTCGCCTCTTGGGATTTTAGTACCACTTACCTGGGCAGTGAAGCTGGAAGCCTCAGTCGGTGGGTCGCTCTTTGAATCTCCCGCCACATTGCCACGTTTTAGACTTTTCGCCACAACGCTCTTGACATTAAATCCGATGTTGAACCCTGGGAAGGCCATCTGAAGCGGCTCGTGGTGCGTCTCTATGGATTTAACATCAGCCGAGAAACTGGACAGTGCAAAGCTGATGGTCATGCCTGGCTCGAGAATCCCAGTTTCTATCTTGCCCAGAGGAACCGTGCCTATAGGAGGAAATAGTTAGGGCCATAGTAATTCCCCCCAATTGATTTATAATTGGCACAGTCCCCCCTATAGCACAAATACAATTTTCACCCAGCTACACCCACTAATTTAGCCTTACATAATTGGGGGTAATCTGTGTAGCTTCATTGTAGAGCCAACCCAATCCCTACATTGGGTTCCTATTGGCCACAGATTTCCCCATTTTCTTGGCCACTGGAACGATGGATTCATACTATTCCCATTTTGCATCTTTGACTTACCCCCTATCTTGTATACATTCTGCAAGGGGAGCCGCAATTGCTTATTTGCAGGACTCACTGGAGGCACAAGGGCATCCAGAACCTCCAAAAGGGATTGACCCTTAGTAAAGCCATTTTTTTCGTTTCACCTTCCAACCATTCCATCTAGAGAAAAAGAGAAAAATAATTGAGACCTAATGGGGCAGTTAATCCTTGCACTTGTATGATGTGTAGACCAACACTTGTATGATGTAGACCAATACAATTCAGGATTTACCCACTGCCCAACTATCTGCTAGATCCCTAGAAGTTGGATTATGGTACCTTTTGACTGGGCGTAGATATATTCTCTCCTGTCCAGCCAGACACTGGTACGAAGGGGATGGTAGTTGGGTTGTACCCAATCTTTTTCAGATAGACTGTCACATTCCTGACACTGTGGTTGTAGGGAGGGTCCGTTAGATCCTACAACAAACAGTGGGGCTAATCAATATATTTGTAGTTATGAGTCCTCCCTTTCTCAGGCCCAAATACACCATTATTATCTCTTTACCCGCCCCACACTCCTCTTGGAATCTTGTTACCCCACCAATAAAGTTACAAGTCACTGAGTGGCACAGCCCATAGGTTAAATAGACACCAATATCCAAGCTTCTAGGTACAACTCTTGAGAACATCTCAAGTCTTCTGCTCTCAAGCTTCCCATGATGAGTTGCTTGATGTGTGGCACCTACTGTAACCAGTGCAAGAATGATGGCGTCATGTAGAAGTTTTATTGTGCAACAAATATGCCTCTCTATGAGTACAGCCCCTTCATAATAATTGACTGTGTCTACTCCTGCGCTCCCCTGCGGCTGAACGGAAGAAAGCGCAATGCAGGGGAGCGCAGGAAAAACCGCCCGTGTGTAAGAGCCCTAACACTGCACATCTATTGTTATTGCTGCTGTTTATTACTCATCTTTCTATCCAGGCCTCTCCTATTTATGTTCCAGTCTCTAATTCAAATCAATGCATGGTTGCTAGGGGAATTTCAACCTTAGCAACCAGATAGCAGAAATTGCAAACTGGAGAGCTGATGCATAAAAAGCTAAATAAGTCAAAAACCACAATAAAAAATTAAAACCAATTGCAAATTATCTCAAAATATCCCTCTCTACATCATACTAACGGTTAATTTAAAGGCGCCCAACCCCTTTAAAGTTGCCCCATTGCCTTAAAGCAATAGTGTCAATGTCATCAGTGGAGGGACTGTATCAATCCTGCAGATTCAACTAGACACTGTCCATTGGGCTGAGCTGTACCTATCTTATATTATATAGTTACTATAGGCACCATCTCTCCCTACTATACCTGCTATCCCACAGTCACACTCCCTTCCCAGAGACTATTATCCACTGTTACTATAGGCACCATCTCTCCCTACTATACCTGCTATCCCACAGTCACACTCCCTTCCCAGAGACTATTATCCACTGTTACTATAGGCACCATCTCTCCCTACTATACCTGCTATCTCACAGTCACACTCCCTTCCCAGAGACTATTATCCACTGTTACTATAGGCACCATCTCTCCCTACTATACCTGCTATCCCACAGTCACACTCCCTTCCCAGAGACTATTATCCACTGTTACTATAGACACCATCTCTCCCTACTATACCTGCTATCCCACAGTCACACTCCCTTCCCAGAGACTATTATCCACTGTTACTATAGACACTATCTCTCCCTACTATACCTGCTATCCCACAGTCACACTCCCTTCACAGGGACTATTATCCACTGTTACTATAGGCACCATCTCTCCCTACTATACCTGCTATCCCACAGTCACACTCCCTTCCCAGAGACTATTATCCACTGTTACTATAGGCACCATCTCTCCCTACTATACCTGCTATCCCACAGTCACACTCCCTTCCCAGAGACTATTATCCACTGTTACTATAGACACCATCTCTCCCTACTATACCTGCTATCCCACAGCCACACTCCCTTCCCAGAGACTATTATCCACTGTTACTATAGGCACCATCTCTCCCTACTATACCTGCTATCCCACAGTCACACTCCCTTCCCAGAGACTATTATCCACTGTTACTATAGACACCATCTCTCCCTACTATACCTGCTATTCCACAGTCACACTCCCTTCCCAGAGACTATTATCCCACTGTTACTATAGGCACCATCTCTCCCTACTATACCTGCTATCCCACAGTCACACTCCCTTCCCAGAGATTATTATCCACTGTTACTATAGGCACCATCTCTCCCTACTATACCTGCTATCCCACAGTCACACTCCCTTCCCAGAGACTATTATCCACTGTTACTATAGACACCATCTCTCCCTACTATACCTGCTATTCCACAGTCACACTCCCTTCCCAGAGACTATTATCCCACTGTTACTATAGGCACCATCTCTCCCTACTATACCTGCTATCCCACAGTCACACTCCCTTCCCAGAGATTATTATCCACTGTTACTATAGGCACCATCTCTCCCTACTATACCTGCTATCACCCTACAGACAACTGTCCCTGCAGCAATGCGTGGGTTAAACTGTTCCTTCCTCCTGAGTTCTTGTTCTTGCTGTGAGTATATAAATCAGAACTTCCTCCTTGCAGTCCTATCTCACCGTATTTACACAGTAATAATTATTTTTCTTTCGCAAATGTTAAATTAAAATAAAACAGACTTCTCCTTTCGGAAGCCTTGGGCTCAGGGTGTATTTGCCTTGGGTCCCATAGGGAAGTGTAATAAAGATGAGCAAATGGCAGGGGAGAATAAGCCAACTCTTCCTTTTTTAACCCATTTCCCATAACCAGACTGGCAGACACTTTATTATGTGCAGATTTACATTAGGAGTGTAAATAGTAAAGGGGAAGTTACTCGTAGTGGCTGATGTTTTGTCATTCTGTGTGTTCCATGGATTATATTATAATAACAATGTGATGTATGTTAAGCCCTTGAGCTGACTGGGGCCAATAAATTCCTTTATGGGCCTCATTAGGTCCACAGTCCTTTAACTGAGTAGCCCTGTTATAGATGGACCCAGTAGATGAATTGCAGTATTGAAAAAACATTCTTAAAGGGTTTGTTCACCTTTAAATTAACTGTTAGTATGCTGTAGAGAGGGATATTCTGAGACAATTTGCAATGGATTTCATTTTTAATTATTTAAGGTTTTTGAGTTATTTAGCTTTTTATTCAACAACTCATCAATTTGCATTTTAAGCAATCTGGTTGCTAGGGTGCGAATTCCCCTAGCAACCACACATTGATTTAAATAAGAGACTGGAATATGAATAGGAGTGGGGCTGAATTAGAAAGATGGTGAATACCAAGTAGCAATAACAATACATTTGTAGCCTTACAGAGGGTTTGCTTTTTAGAAGGGGTCAGCGACTCCCATTTGAAAGCTGCACAGAGTCCGAAGAAAAAGGCAAATAACTATAAAACTATAAGAAATATATAAAGACAACCAATTGAAAAGTTGCTTACAATTGGCCATTCTATAACATACTAAAAGTTACCTTAAAGGTGTACCACCCCCTGCTTAGGGCTTGTGGGGCACAAATTAAAATGAGTTGCATAATTAACCTGCTCCTTATTTTTAAACCTATATATATATATATATATATATATATATATATATATATATATATATACTGGAAATTAGAATTTTGCTGCCACTGACTTGTAGATCGGTGTTGGTGCTCAACCCTGACATACTGAGAACAATGGTATTCTATAGAGTAACACTAGGGTTACACTTGAACTACAAATCCCAGAAGTCCCTGCGGCCATAGACTGGAATGGAGTTGTGGATCTCATGACATATTACTGTACCGCTGGAATAGTCGCTGGGCATTACATTTCCTTTCTAAACAATTAAAGGACTGAATTATTTTAATTCTGTTTAGATCCTAGATGTGGTGTCCAACTGTCAGACGGAGAACAGAGAAGTGCAGTGAGTGAGAAATGAGAAGTATGAGCAGAGCTGGAGGAAGAGGTGTTGGCTGATCTGTGAGATCATAATATTTCGAGGGATAACATGTTCCACTTTACCTTTTCATGCTAATTAGTGACGGACAATGTGTCCAGTTATCATAAAACTCCCTATTTTAGATCTATTGTGGGGTTGTTTCTGCTGCATTGATCTGCATGGTTTCTTAATACGAGTCATTCTGCTAATTAAACCTCTTAAGAGCATTCAATCCTGCTCTGGATGTAAAAAACGTGAGTTCTTAGATGAGAGAGAATTTCTACCATAAAGCAGGACAGGACTGCTGCTTACAATGGGGATCAGATAGGATCTGTGCAGCCACTGGGACAGAATGTTCTGTTATACAGATAGCTAGAATCTCAGCTGCCATAAAGCAGGACAGGACTGCTGCTTACAATGGGGATCAGATAGGATCTGTGCAGCCACTGGGACAGAATGCTCTGTTATACAGATAGCTAGAATCTCAGCTGCCATAAAGCAGGGCAGGACTGCTGCTTACAATGGGGATTAGATAGGATCTGTGCAGCCACTGGGACAGAATGTTCTGTTATACAGATAGCTAGAATCTCAGCTGCCATAAAGCAGGACAGGACTGCTGCTTACAATGGGGATCAGATAGGATCTGTGCAGCCACTGGGACAGAATGTTCTGTTATACAGATAGCTAGAATCTCAGCTGCCATAAAGCAGGACAGGACTGCTGCTTACAATGGGGATCAGATAGGATCTGTGCAGCCACTGGGACAGAATGCTCTGTTATACAGATAGCTAGAATCTCAGCCATGGAAATATCACTGCATCAGGCTGAGAGTTCCAAGGATACTAGATGTTGAAATAGTTGTTCACTGCCAAATGTCACTTCAAACTGAGAAAATGGAGATTCTTCCCAAATCTCTCCCAGTCTGGGACCTTTCCAGCAAAGGTTTTGGGTGAGTTTAAGTCCACGGCTTTGTAACCATCTCCTTTGCTCAACATTTAGTATTCTAGGGTTGATGCAAAAAAATAAATAAATCACATTATAACGGAAGCAAAACTGTTCTTCTCTTCCCCAAGTAAAATGACTCCCTGATCAGCCGTTAGAGGGTCAAAGCGTAAGCTCTGGGGCAATAATGTAATGAGCCGGGAATGAATAGACGTGGGACTCCCGGCAGTGAGGAGTGAGGAGAAATCCTGCTGGAGCGGCTCATTTATGTTCCCGGGCTTTGCAGAACAGACGATTGTAGATTGGGCTTGTTCTCTCTGTGCGGTTCATAAAGGGACTCGTATTTCTGATCTGAATGTGGAACAGAATGTCGGTCACATCTACTGCTCCTCTTTGTGATAAAGCCGCAGCTTTAATGAGGGTCGATAAGGAATTTTATTCTGAGAACCAACCCCCTCCTGTAATTGTGTGTTTTATATTCCCTTTATTGTACTTTGCTCCGTCTCTCCCCAGAACACTGAAGTGCAGAACGTGCCCATTCGTCCAGCCTGAGATTTAAAGGGGATATAAACCCCACAAAATACAATTTTGCTCAATGAAAGAAAATGTCCTTTTAAGCAACTTCCCAATGTCCAGTCCTGAGAGTATAATAAACCTTTAGAATAAGTGAATGTAAAATTGACGAGGGGGCTATTCTAAGCACTATTGCAATGTACATTCATTGTTTATTTTCTTTTTATTCCAAGATATTAAGGGATACATGTGCTGTTAATATGAATGAATTTTGTTACAACAGCGCCACCTGCTGGTCAGTTTCTGACTATTCTGACCACCAAGTAGTCAAGGAAGTTGTCAGGAGAAAGAAAGAGGCTGCTCTGATGTTCTTCTGCTTAGGAAAGATTTGAGAAAGTTCTCTAATTTTTATCCTAAGCAGAAGAACATCAGAGCAGCCTCTTTCTTTCTCCTGACAACCTCCTTGAGTGAATAAAGGTGAGTAGGGTATAAACCCAGTTACACTTATACAGTGTTTTTTATATCATTGTCACAGTGCAGTTTGTAAGGGACTTTCTCTGACTTCACAGTTGTAACTAGAATTGCTAACAACTCTCTGTCCGGCCCCTTCTTATAACAACATTCTCTAATGTTTCTTGTCACTGGGGGTGATTTGCTATAATATTACTAAGGATATACACACAACCTACAAAGTGGCAGACCTCCGGCAAGTGTTAAAATCTAGAAAAATGTAATGTAATACTGTACTAATATCCTTATCATTTACAGTAGGGGGTACATTATCCCTTATAATACATGAGTGATACTCACAGTTCCCTGTATAACTCAGCCTGCAGCCTTGTGCCTTTATATGGTCACAGAACAACCCCTCAGTGACTTCTAATATCCTTATCATTTACAGTAGGGGGTACATTATCCCTTATAATACATGAGTGATACTCAGAGTTCCCTGTATAACTCAGCCTGCAGCCTTGTGTCTTTATATGGTCACAGAACAACCCCTCAGTGACTTCTAATATCCTTCTCATTTACAGTAGGGGGTACATTATCCCTTATAATACATGAGTGATACTCAGAGTTCCCTGTATAACTCAGCCTGCAGCCTTGTGCCTTTATATGGTCACTTCTAATTTCTGCTTTGCCACCCCAGCTGCTAATATTCTAGACACGGCACCAGTAGTACAGGAGTAGTAATACAGGAGTAGTAGTACTGGAGTATTAATACAGGAGTAGTAGTACAGGAGTAGTAATTAAGGAGTAGTAGTACAGGAGTAGTAATACAGGAGTAGTAGTACAGGAGTAGTAGTACAGGAGTAATAGTACAGGAGTAATAGTACAGGAGTAGTAATAAAGGAGTAGTAGTACAGGAGTAATAGTACAGGAGTAGTAATAAAGGAGTAGTAGTACAGGAGTAGTACTTTCGGGCTGCATCCTTCCACATTTTAACCTCACAGAACAATAGTTTTCTGGTCTCTGTGGTCAGTGACCCCCAATTTAAACTGAAAAGGAGAAGGTGAATAATTAAAAAATGTTTAAAGTTAATTTGAATGCAAACTATTTTTTTAAACGCGTGTGTGTAGTGCAGCTGGAGTTGGACGGTGTCCCATGTGAGTCGCGAGCAATAAAAGAGCATTTCTCGTGGTTGCCCCCCCCTCCTTTACCCTAAAATATGGAAGTGTTTGGCTCACACAATGTGTAGTTTTCCACTAGTATAGTGTTAGTAACTTAGTAATGACAGTGATTTTCCTGCCGACGCTTTTCTCAGGGAAGGACTGTGTCTCGTCATCTGCAATTTCTTTGTTAAACCACTTCCACTTCTGTCTTATTCCAGGTCTGTCCATATTCTCTCAAACATCCTCATTATAGAAATGTGTCACATGGTATTAATGACCTTCTATTGCAAAACGCACAACTCCCCCTTCTGAAAGTCTTCCCAGTGGCTAAACAAGATTTTCTACCTTTATAAAGTCATTGATTTCCAGAATATTCGTAAGCTTCTCCCACCTCCAGGGACCCGCAGAGTATTGTACTTTTATATTTATTTATACTCACGTCTATAAAGCGTCTGCTCCTGAGTGTCAGCCCATTAAGCCAATACTTTCTGCTGATACAACTGAAAATAAATGGTAGAGTCGTACTAATGGGCTGGATCGTAAAATGCTGCAGCTCAATCATTGCCTCGACCTTTAAAGAAACTCTGAGATTGTTTGGCTGTGAATGAGGTTGTGTATAGTGGTACTGAGACTCTAGAGAGCTGAGAATTCAAGGGGAGACAAAATGGGTAGCACTGACTGTTACTGTCATCACCTTCCCTTATCCCACAGTCACACTCCCTTCCCAGAGATTATTATCCACTGTTACTATAGGCACCATCTCTCCCTACTATACCTGCTATCCCACAGTCACACTCCCTTCCCAGAGACTATTATCCACTGTTACTATAGGCACCACCTCTCCCTACTATACCTGCTATCCCACAGTCACACTCCCTTCCCAGAGACTATTATCCACTGTTACTATAGACACCATCTCTCCCTACTATACCTGCTATCCCACAGTCACACTCCCTTCCCAGAGACTATTATCCACTGTTACTATAGGCACCATCTCTCCCTACTATACCTGCTATCCCACAGTCACACTCCCTTCCCAGAGACTATTATCCACTGTTACTATAGCACCATCTCTCCCTACTATACCTGCTATCCCACAGTCACACTCCCTTCCCAGAGACTATTATCCCACTGTTACTATAGGCACCATCTCTCCCTACTATACCTGCTATCCCACAGTCACACTCCCTTCCCAGAGACTATTATCCCACTGTTACTATAGGCACCATCTCTCCCTACTATACCTGCTATCCACAGTCACACTCCCTTCCAGAGACTATTATCCACTGTTACTATAGGCACCATCTCTCCCTACTATACCTGCTATCCCACAGTCACACTCCCTTCCCAGAGACTATTATCCCACTGTTACTATAGACACCATCTCTCCCTACTATACCTGCTATCCCACAGTCACACTCCCTTCCCAGAGACTATTATCCACTGTTACTATAGGCACCATCTCTCCCTACTATACCTGCTATCCCACAGTCACACTCCCTTCCCAGAGACTATTATCCCACTGTTACTATAGGCACCATCTCTCCCTACTATACCTGCTATCCCACAGTCACACTCCCTTCCCAGAGACTATTATCCACTGTTACTATAGGCACCATCTCTCCCTACTATACCTGCTATCCCACAGTCACACTCCCTTCCCAGAGACTATTATCCACTGTTACTATAGGCACCATCTCTCCCTACTATACCTGCTATCCCACAGTCACACTCCCTTCCCAGAGACTATTATCCCACTGTTACTATAGGCACCATCTCTCCCTACTATACCTGCTATCCCACAGTCACACTCCCTTCCCAGAGACTATTATCCCACTGTTACTATAGGCACCATCTCTCCCTACTATACCTGCTATCCCACAGTCACACTCCCTTCCCAGAGACTATTATCCCACTGTTACTATAGACACCATCTCTCCCTACTATACCTGCTATCCCACAGTCACACTCCCTTCCCAGAGACTATTATCCACTGTTACTATAGGCACCATCTCTCCCTACTATACCTGCTATCCCACAGTCACACTCCCTCCCAGAGACTATTATCCCACTGTTACTATAGGCACCATCTCTCCCTACTATACCTGCTATCCCACCAGTCACACTCCCTTCCCAGAGACTATTATCCACTGTTACTATAGGCACCATCTCTCCCTACTATACCTGCTATCCCACAGTCACACTTCCCTTCCCAGAGACTATTATCCCACTGTTACTATAGACACCCATCTCTCCCTACTATACCTGCTATCCCACAGTCACACTCCCTTCCCAGAGACTATTATCCACTGTTACTATAGGCACCATCTCTCCCTACTATACCTGCTATCCCACAGTTCACACTCCCTTCCCAGAGACTATTATCCACTGTTACTATAGGCACCATCTCTCCCTACTATACCTGCTATCCCACAGTCACACTCCCTTCCCAGGAGACTATTATCCCACTGTTACTATAGGCACCATCTCTCCCTACTATACCTGCTATCCCACAGTCACCACTCCCTTCCCAGAGACTATTATCCACTGTTACTATAGGCACCATCTCTCCCTACTATACCTGCTATCCCACAGTCACACTCCCTTCCCAGAGACTATTATCCACTGTTACTATAGGCACCATCTCTCCCTACTATACCTGCTATCCCACAGTCACACTCCCTTCCCAGAGACTATTATCCACTGTTACTATAGGCACCATCTCTCCCTACCCAATAAGCTGGATGGAGGTCACATGATCAGTAACGTATATCCTTATATTTGTTACTTTGTGACATCAGAGAGTGACAAATATATCACTGGAATATTATTCCTACAGATCTTACATACTTATATATGTGTAGAATGATGGTTCATAGCACCCAGTTGAGCCCTGTATTCATTTTTTATAGTATATTTCTAACATTTTTTAATAGTTTAGAGAAATTTAGCAAATTTAGATTTGCTGTGAGTCAGACAGGAGAATATTCTTCTTTTCCTGTTACTTGTTCCTGACATTCTGAGCTCTTGCACTCTATTACATTTATGGTACAATCAATCATTACAAATGGTTTCAGCTACATTATGTAAGGTCAGTGGGAAGTACAAGTAGTAAATTGTGAGTTGCTAATAAACCAATACTGTTAGAGGCGGATGGAGTTTTTTTTTGACCAGGAATAATAGAGAGTGGAAGCAACTATGGCAGGTTTGCACCCAGGATAATCCATCTGAATTGTTGGACGTTCCTTATATTAACTGAGGAGATTGGAAGTGGGACACTGGGAGTAGCGGCGGGTGGGGGAGGTAAAGCCAACGCCAATTGATATTCCAACCTGATTTAGACATAATAAGCACTGGAACTGAATGTTTTATAATTCCTATTGATTTTCAGGTTTATAAATTCTGCTTCTGGGAAACAAGTGAATATGTGAAATAGTGCAGCAGTTATTTGGATATAAAACCATAAATGTATTTGTGCTCATTATCACTTTATTGCTGTTCCAGGGTTATACATTGTGCCTACTACTGACTGCCAAGTACAGGTACGGGATCTGTTATCCAGAATGCTCGGGACCTGAGGATTTCCGGATAACGTATTTTTCCGTAATTTGGATCTTCGTACCTTAAGTCTACTAGAAAATCATGTAAACATTAAATAAACCCAATAGGCTGGTTTTGCTTCCAATAAGGATTAATTATATCTTAGTTGGGATCAAGTACAAGCTACTGTTTTATTATTACACAGAAAAAGGAAATCATTTTAAAAAACTTTTGATTATTTAGGTAAAATGGAGTCTATGGGAGTCTGTCTTTTTGTAATTCTGAGCTTTTTGGATAATTTGTTTCTGGATAACAGATCCCATACCTGTATTGTGTCCATGGTGTTCTTTCACTTATAGGGGGGTGGAATTATAATAAATGACATTTAGGGGCACATTTACTTAGGGTCGAATATCGATATTCGACTGCCGAATTAAAATCCTTCGACTTCGAATATCGAAGTCGAAGGATTTTGCGCATAAATCCTTTCGATTCGAAGGATTTTAATCCATCGATCGAAGGATTATCCTTCGATCAGAAAATTGTTAGGAAGTCTATGGGGACCTTCCCCATAGGCTAACATTGGCCTCGGTAGGTTTTAGGTGGCGAACTAGGGGGTCGAAGAAATTTTTAAAGAGACAGTACTTAGATTATCGAATGGTCGAATATTCGAACGATTTTTAGTTCGAATCGTTCGTTTCGAAGTTGAAGGTCGTAGTCGAAGGTCGAAGTAGCCAATTCGATGGTCGAAGTAGCCAAAAAAAACATTCGAAAATCGAACTTTTTTCCTATATTTTCCTCTATTCCTTCACTCGAGCTTAGTGAATGGGCCCCTAATGGTGTATCCACAGATTGTCTAATTTCTTTTTAAAATAAAATCCCATGATTTTTTCATGATGCTTCGAAAGCAAACCATTGACCTTTAGAGCTGTTTATGGAGGATAATGATGGTCCAGGAGTGTATTACTGGGAATGTCTCCAATAATCCCTGTGTGGCTGGAATGTGTTACTACTTATACAGTAACTCTGCTTCCTCTCAACAGCCCCACTCAACACACTTGTTACCCATTTTGTCCATTTTCCATATTCGATATTAAAGGACAAGTAAGAAACAAAGTGAAGTCATAGTCATATCACACATATCTATACAATTACTGCCACAGTCCTCCCACAGTGTCTGCCGCCGTACATAGCTAGCCATATATATCCATGTATATCAGTTTAAAGTTGAGCTTTTTGAGGCTGAGATATACAGGGAACTCTGAGTATCACTCATGTATTATAAGGGATAATGTACCCCCTACTGTAAATGATAAGGATATTAGAAGTCACTGAGGGGTTGTTCTGTGACCATATAAAGGCACAAGGCTGCAGGCTGAGTTATACAGGGAACTCTGAGTATCACTCATGTATTATAAGGGATAATGTACCCCCTACTGTAAATGATAAGGATATTAGAAGTCACTGAGGGGTTCTGTGACCATATAAAGGCACAAGGCTGCAGGCTGAGTTATACAGGGAACTCTGAGTATCACTCATGTATTATAAGGGATAATGTACCCCCTACTGTAAATGATAAGGATATTAGAAGTCACTGCATACCTGTAGTTATACTGATAGTACAATAGTTCTAGTGTCACAGTGATCTGCGTTTTGTTACAGGAGTGAGTGGAGCTTATGTCTGTGCAACAGGAATACAGGGAATTTAGCTTTGAATCCTTTGTCCTTTTACAGTTATGCAGCTTGTCCCATGTATCACATCAGCAGAACAGTGGGGCCAAAGAAGCAACGGGTTAGAAAACATTATATAAGACATATGTGTTTAATTCTGATACTGTAACGTGAGTCTACTTGCTCCTCCTGAATTGTGCTTAGTACAGGGGAATCCCTATGCTGCCATAGATTTATGGGATCTCTCTGTACAGACTATGAGCAAACCTATGGGACTGTTCCTGCTGAATTGTGATTAGTACAGGGGAATACCTATGCTGCCATAGATTTATGGGATCTCTCTGTACAGACTATGAGCAAACTTAGGGGACTGTTCCTGCTGAATTGTGCTTAGTACAGGGAATACCTATGCTGCCATAGTTTTATGGGATCTCTCTGTATAGACCAGGGATTCCCAACCTTTTGAAGCCGTGAGCAACATTCAGAAGTAAAAGGAGTTGGGGAGCAACACAAGCATGAAAAATGTTCTGGTGCCAAATAAGGGCTGTGATTGGCCATTTGAAGCCCCTATGTGGATTGTCAACCTACATTGAGGCTCTGTTTGGCAGTACACCTGGTTTTTATGAAAACAAAACTTGTCTCCAAGCCTGGAATTAAAAAAAAAACACCTGCTTTGAGGCCACTGGGAGCAACATTTTGGGGTTGGAGAGCAACATGTTACTCACAAGCTACTGGTTGGGGATCACTGGTATAGACTATGAGCAAACTTAGGGGCTGCTCCTGCTGAATTGTGCTTAGTACAGGGAATACCTATGCTGCCATAGTTTTATGGGATCTCTCTGTACAGACTATGAGCAAACGTATGGGCTGTTCCTGCTGAATTGTGCTTAGTACAGGGAATACCTATGCTGCCATAGTTTTATAGGATCTCTCTGTACAGACTATGAGCAAACTTAGGGACTGTTCCTGCTGAATTGTGCTTAGTACAGGGGAAGTGCTGGCAGATTTTTTACTGTATCTCTTTGTAGTGGCTATGAGCAAATTTAGGGGACAGTTCCAGCTTAATTGTGCTTAAAGGGCACGTCAAACAATATATGTTTATACATTTCTGTGTGTAAATAAATACATGGGCTCATTTAAGATACATAGGACCCATAGGAGGTTTTGCCACGTCATTCATAATCCACCAAAAGAAGCACTGGGTGACACAAGGCAATGATCATCTCTATACTTTTTACCTATAACAGGTTCCCATCCGCACCCTTCCCTGGATGTTTAATACAAGACAGAAGCAGAAGGGCCGGTGCAAGTTCCTGGAGCTGTAAAGCCTGTAGTATTGTGGCCTATATCCCTCCTGCTCTCGTATATGAGCCCATCAGGCCCCTAAAAGAAGGTTGAGAAGAAGAAACTGCTTCTTTAATTTTATAGAGAGCTTCCTTAGCTGACTAAAGGCATCGATCGCTAGAAATCATTAGAAAGCAATGGAAATCCTTTAAGCTTATTAGAGCCGCATATAAATAATTAAGTGCCAGGCCAAGATATTCCTGGGCCCACAGTGCTGTGCGGACAAACACATTGATCACAAGAGTCGAGCCAATCAATGTCTGAACTTTTTTTTTATTAAAGGTAAAAACTTTTTATTGTTTTATAACACATCGAACAAAACAAAATTGAAAGAAAAAAACAACAACAACAACAAAAAAAACCACATTAAGACGCATGCCATAAACCATACCTCCCAACTGTCCCGTTTTCAGAGGGGCAGTCCCTCTTTTGACAGCTCAACCCGCAGTCCCTTGTTTGTACTGGAAATTCCCGATTTACTTTGCCAGAAAAAGAAACAATGTTTCCAACTTAATTGGCTTTTGGCAGAGAGCCCAGAACAGCCACCAGGCGCAAATAAGATACTTTGTAACAATTTTGAGATAAGCAAAAAAGTCATTGTAACAATTTAGATAAGAAGGTCTCTTGGGAGAAGTTAGACTCACAGCTTAAAGGGCAATTCACCTTCATTAGCAAAACTGTAATAACTGAAAAAAAACCCCCACAGAAATATGTTCAAACTTTCATAACCTGCCAAATTTTTTTTAAATGAACATGGTAATTTGTGGCCACAAAAATGTGCATGGTCAAAAAAATTGCAGCACTGCGCGCAGCAACTTTTTTGTCCCGCTTTTTATTTCCAAAATGTTGGGAGGAATGCATTGGCTGGATTCGGTGCATCCCTATTTATTTCTGACTTTAAATAGGTGGGAATAAGGAATTGATATTTCTGCCTGACAACAGATTAAACCTGTGTTTATTTCCAATAATAATAAAAAGAGAAAAAAAATCTCTTTTCCCCAAACTGGAGATGCCGATCAATACCAGCAATGCAATGGCAGGAATTATAACATTAAACTCAGATGCTCAAAATGCAACTTTTTGGCTTAATTACGACCAATGCAGAGATGCCCAATTAGCTCTTGCCCAACAGTGATATTATAATATATTCTGGTCTCAAAAGTGCCTTGAATTCTCTCACTCAAAGCACATGAATTATTTCCTTTATTGTTCTGTATCTAAAGACACATAGGAGCAAATTCATTAACCTCCGGAAATTCGCCAGCACTCACATCGCCACACTTCGCCAGGCTAAAAGTCGCCTGGACATCGCTAATTCACTAAAATATGAAGTTGCATCCAGGGCGTCGAACAATGGCGGAGTTTCGTTTGTGTTAATTCGACAAGCAAAGTTACGCTAGTGTTGGCTAATTTGCATACGGTATGAAGTTAAAGTACAATAGACTTATATGTTGCAGCAAATACATTACATTACACAAGCCCGGGAAACCTTCATAAAATAAAATAGAGTTGTTATATTGCCCTACACATGAGCCCAGTGTATAGTTTATGTGCCAAATGTTAGGAAATGTAGGGGGGAAGCCAGGTACCCCAAAAAAAATTTACGATATATTGCAGCCTATCACCCTGAAAAGCTGAAAAGTCGCCAGTGTTTTTTGGAACGTAGAAATTTTTTTTTTTGAGGAACTTCTATCTACTCTATTAAACTTCGTCTGGCCTGAGGTGGTGAAGGCAAGTTTGGCGCAAGAGGTAACGTTCATTAAAATCCACTTCTTACTGAGTTTGCGTAGTTACGCCCATTCACCAGATCACAACTTCGCCTGGCGTTAGAGTGCGAAGTAGCATTACAGTCTATCTCCTTCGCTAGCTAGCTAGCCTGGTAGGCTTGATAAAGGGCCTGGTAGGCTCGAAATTTTGCCTTTTTGCATATGGGCTAAATAAATTTTCATCTTTCAACACAACTACAACCAGATTCGGTGTGCTGCTGACTTTTTTTCTGGATATTGATTTGACCCAGTGACAGGAGTGGGTCTCACAGTACAGCACCTGACACTACAAAAGTGTGATTTGGGTAGGTGAGCGCTCCACATAATTGAGTGAAATACCAAAATGATGTCGCACTGGCAAATTTTCACCAGCGTTAGTCACTTCGACCATGAGTAAATTTGCCCCAAAGTGCCCACTATTATATATATATATTACCCTAATGGATATTTAGGGTTGCCACTAATAATGTTGGCAGGCCAACCTTGTAGATATATAGGATGCACAGACTAAGCCCTTCCACTCAACTAGAACTTTTAGATATTGCAAGGAACCTATTTGATAGGAGGGGTGTTTCTCTGGAGTAGTTACAGAGCTTAAGGTCACTTCTATAGAGATGTTGTACCTTGCCTGAGAATGTTCATGGTTCTTTGAGTAGAACTCTTAGATATTGTGAGGAATCTGTTTGGTGGTTTTGGGGATGTGAGTTTCCCTGGAGTAGGAGTAGTTATAGAGCTTAGATATTGTGAGGAGCCTGTTCGGTAGGAGGGGTGTTTCCCTAGAAAAGGAGTAGTTGGAGAGCTTAAGGTCACTCCTATAGAGATGGTTTACCCTGCCTAAGAATTTCCATGGTTATTTGAATAAAACACTGTTTGGTAGGAGGAGTGTTCCCTGGATTAGGAGTAGCTGGAGAATTTAGAGTAACTCCTATAGAGATGCTGTATTCTGCCTGAGAATATCCATCTTTCTTTGGGTTGCCTTCAGGAATTGTGTACTCTATATACCTGCATGGTCACTCCATTGATCTACCCAACCCTACTCCTGATCCATCTTTGCTCGTCAGACACCTACAGCTGTTAAACACTATGATCACCCATCAAGTTTAACTGGAGCAAGACGTTAGAACTATAAGTAAGCCCAAATCATTTCAGGGATCATCTCCTCTATGTAACGGTTGGCACCCTAAATCTAGAAGCAATGCCAAGCACCCTGGTCTCGACTCGTGCTTCTGCCTGTAGCAGCCGCCTTTGGCTTTAGGAGGAGCCCTCAGCTACTCAGATGCCGCCAGGTCTTAAAACGAGAGGTGCAAGGCGAGGGGTTCTGGACAAGCAGAGGGGCACAACTGTAAAGCAAGAGTCTTTGGGCTGAAGGCACATAGTTTGTGTGAATGTGATAGGGACCGTAGACTATAAGATCCACCGGGCAGTTATGGAGTTGTGGAAATGTGTTAAATGTGCTAAAGTCCCTTGGGTCAGCGACCCCAACAACCAGGTAGCATTTTAAATTGCAAGCTGGAAAGATGCACAAGGCGCCAACATGTTTACAAAACTATTAAAAAGGAAGACCATTTGAAAAGAAGGCTATTCTATAACATGTCCCACGTTCTTTTATAGAGGAACTACTCCTTTTTCCTCCTACGCTACTAGTGCACTAGTCAATATAACAATAACAATAAAGAACAGCCGCCGCAGAATAGCCGAGCTCCTATACTTGTAAACCTGCTACTTCCTCCCTGTATGGAACAAAATAAACGTTCATATTGTATGGCTGAGCTAAAAGAGGAACTGCCACTAATATATAGTGAATAAAGTACCCCCTCTTGTAAATTATAAGGATATTATAAGTTACTGAGGCGTTTCATGACCATATAAAAACAAGAGGCCGAAGGCTGAGTGCTTTTATACAGGTCATGGAACTCCGAGGTTACTTCTAATATCCTCATATTTTGCAACTGGGGGTACTTTATTTATTATAATACACAAGTTTCAGTGAGTCATGTGACAGACATGACATCAGAACTCACCGTTTATAATTAATGACATCAGAACTCACCGTTTATAAGGATATAATTAACAAGATATTCATGGCTTTTGTGTATTATATATATATTTTTATAGCTTGAGGGATCTTAGAACTGTCACTTAAATTAATAATTGTGGCTGCTTATCTTACAGACAAATATGGTATCATTGGTCTATGCCACGTCTCTAGTAAGCCCTGAGTAACATGAGAATAACACCAGCTTCATAGTGAGCTGAAGTCTAAGGTCAGTGTTGTCTCTTAAGGAGCAGGAGCTTTATCTGAGTTTTGATGGCTATATTTAGTAGGGTTACTGCTTAAGCTGTTGAGCAGAATTTATTGGAACTCCTCTACTTGGTGCTCCAAGCAAGAGAGGTTTTCATTGCCTGAGGCTCTGGTAGACCTTTAAAGGGCATGTAAAGTCTAAAATAGAATAAGGCTAGAAATGCTGTATTTTGTATATTAAATATAAACATGAACTTACTGCACCACAAGCCTAATCAAACAAATAATTTATGCTTTCAAAGTTGGCTACAGGGGGTCACCATCTTGTAACTTTGTAAAACATCTTTGCAAGACTAAGACTGTGCACATGCTCAGTGTGGTCTGGGCTGCTTAGGGATCGTCATAAACAAAGCTGCTTGAGTTCTGCATGGCTGGGAAGTAAGGCGGGGGCTCCCCCTGCTGTACATAAGTATGATTGTTTCCCTGCTCAGCAGTTAGGGACCGTCTGACAATTCCTATCCACAGCAGTAAATGAAGGGAGAATTTCACTGCATACAGTCAGGTTTCTTATAAAAACGGTACACATTTTTTAATTGAAGTATATTGGAGATAGGTTTCTTTTTCATTAAAGAAAGTAAGAATGGGATTTTTTTTTTATTTTTCTCTTTATTTTCAATTTTCCAAACATGAAAAACATTTCAAATTGAACAATACAGCATACTCCTCATCAGTCATATCTTTGCATAGTAATCAATAACCACACTGCTGTATGCATAAGTTTCTGCTGTGAACATAAAAAATGTAAAAAACAAAATAGGAGAAGAAAAAAAAAATAAAAATAAAACAAAATAAAGAAGTAAAAAAGGGGGATTCTATATATCATATATCATATTGTACACTACAGAACAAAAGTTATCAAATTTACTTTTCTTGGATCACCATAAGTAATAATCAGACCCTCCAATTTCCAGAGTACTAATCAGATCGAGTATATATGATAAAGGTGTTGACGAGTTTAAGATTCTTGGTTTCTTTTGAATTGTTCCCAGGGTTCCCACATTTGTTTATGTGATTCAAGAGAATCAGATATGAGAGCAGAAAGATTAGACAATGAATGTACATGATCCACTCTGGATATTACTTGTGATATCACTAATGTTGGAGATGGCCAATTTAGCGCTATTGTCCATCTAGTTGCTGCCAACAGCTGTGTTAATAATTTGTCTTGTAATTTAGTAAGTTCTAAAGAGGGGAGGCAAAACAGGGCGTTTTCGGGATCCGGAGATAACTGTATGCTAAAAATCTTAGATGCAATTAGAAATGTCTCTGCCCATATTTTGGCTATAGGACATTTCCACCATGAATGATAGTACGTACCCCTTTCTGAACCATTCCTAAACAGGTATCCGGAAAATTAGGTAGGTATTTCTTTTTATATACCGGGGTGGTATACCATCTCATAATTACTTTGTATGCTGTTTCCTTAATACTAATATTGGGGGAGATGTGTTGTAAAGCATTCCATATTTTCTCCTATTTCTCTGACAATATAGGAAGATCATCTTCCCATAATCGCACATATTTTGGCTTATCTTCAGGATCGGTTTCAGTAAGTTGGGCATATAATTGGGAGATCCCTTTGGCAGTATACCCTGGATTTTTACATCTGGATTCAAATAAAGAGCTTTCCATTGTTGGTTTGAATGGGCCTTGTTGATTGTAAAAGTGTACTAACTGATTATAACGAAACAATTCTTTGCTAGGGATATTGTATGACTCTTTTAAAAGAGTCTGTGACATAAACCCTCTAGGACTTATTAAATCTCTTATTGTATGAAAATTATTGGTTGATCACCAGACAAAGGCTTGGGATGATAGCCCAGGTGGAAAGTCTGGATTGCCTATTATAAGTTGCATGTTACTATGTGATACATGCTGTAGAATTGTACCTTTCACTGTCCCCCAAATTTTATTTTTTTTGCCTTTACATGCCCTTTAAGTGTTGAAGTTTCTGCGCATTGCATTTTGACAACAGCTGCATCCCGGATTGCCCAACCCAATTGCCCATTTTTTTCCCTCTCAGATAAGGCTGGAGCCTTTCTGCATCAGGGTGGGATACAGGTCCATTACAAGACCCCAGTGAGGATAGACCCATGCTGTTTTGGGCAGACACATTTCTTACTTTGGAAGATCTATAAACCCATAGGACAATGTGTTAAGCTGCCTGAGAGATTCCAGTATGTGCCCAGTGGCACAATTTAGGCAAATTTGTCTTCACATAAAGTCGTTGTTATCCTTGGGTTTGTTCAAAGGACCCACCTCTACTTTACTGAGCCCCTTGATGGGATTAAGTTCCTACTGGCCCCCTAAACTCTGTCCTCCGGGTGATCTACAGTGTCGGACTGGCCCACCAGGATACCAGGAAAACTCCTGGGGGGCCCAGGTGTCAGTGGGCCCTTCTACTCACCCAATTATTTGCCTTGTATGTCTATATCACAGCCATTCCCCCATGTCTAAGAGAGAGGAGATGAAATGGAGGAAGGAATGGATGATAATATGTAAGGAGAAGTGATTAAAATAATAAACAAAGAAGAAAAGTGAAAAATTATTTGGAGAGTGGGCTCACACTCAAAGGGGCAAATTCACTAATATGCGAAGTTGCGCCAGGCGCAACTTCGCCGCACTTCGCCACACTTCGCCAGGCGTAGTTTCGCCAGGGCTCCGCAAATTCACTAAAATCCGAAGTTGCGCACAGGGGTAGCATAAGGTTGCGAAGTTGCACTAGCGTTGATTCGCTATATAAAGCAAAGTTGCGCTAGCGTAATTTGCATACGGCGCGAAATTCTAATTTCAATGGAGGAACACGTATCTGCACTACAAATGCCTAGAAAACCTTCAAATAAAAATTTTATTTTGCCCTACACATGTGCCCACTGTCTAGGTAAGTTGCCATGAGTCAGGAAATGTAGGGGGGAGGAAGGGGAGCCCCAAAAAAAATTCGATCTTTTTCAGCCTATCAGCCATCATGTAGAAAACACGCCAGCGTTTTTTGGGACTTAGAAAAATTTTTTACTTTTTTTGAAACAATCCCTATCTACTCTATTGCGCTTCGCCTGGTCTGAGGTGGCGAAGGAAGTCTAGCGTAAAAGGTAGCGTTCACTACACTGTGCAAGTTAGTGAATTTGCGTAGTTTCGTCGCTATCGAAGATTCGCCTGGCGTAAGGTTGCGAAGTAACACTAGCGAAACTACGCCAGCGTTCGTTAGTGAATTTGCGCAGTAGCGAAAATGCCAAACGCTAGCGAACATACGCTAGCGTTCGGCGCTTCGCGTCTTAGTGAATTTGCCCCAAAGGGTTTCTGGTGGGCCCCAGGCATCCCAATCTGACACTGGTGATATATATGAAGTTCTTTGAGCCCAGCCCAATTGTCTTTATTCTGAGAGCTGTGTATCAATCTAATAATCCTTCTTTCAACTGCCTCTAATTTGTTAATATAATTCTGTAGCCGTGTTCTCCTGAACGCTAACCTATACTCTAGGGCTGGTCTGGCTGGAGATCATTAACATAATCTTTCTCTAGCGCCACTAATTATACGCAGTGTTCTACAAAGATTCTCACATACAGTCAACCTGCGCCTCTTCCGGCTTTTGCTCTGTGTTCGATAATTGGAATTAAAAGGGGTGTAAAGAACAATTCTCAGCAAATATGATAGGAAAATTATCATTAGCCTTTAAGCAGAAGCCATTGTAGTTTTGATATAACATTGCACTAGAATAGTCTGTAAATGATGAAAATGTGCATAGTGAGCTTTATTCATTGGCAAATTGGTGGCTGAGCTGCCATATTGGTTTCGTTCCACTGTAAGAACTTGCTCCTTTTATCAGCCTGCTTTATGGCGCCAGGTTACAGCAGTCCGTTGGCTTCATTCACTTGTTTCCGGTGTAATTATAAATACTTTGCACCTCTATGGGAGTTACGAGTACTGATCACATTATTACTCATCTGTTGGTACAGTATGAAATCATAGCAGTCTTCATATAACTAATACTTCTCTAAATTACACAGCAAAATATCACTGCATTTTCTAATGGTTTATCCCTTTACGCTCAGCATTCAGTCTGCCATTGTGGTATATAGATGGATATACAGCAAAATTTTCTCGGTGTCTGCCCACCCCCCAAGCACCAGTGAGATCCCACCCACCCCAGATCCCAGGGGTTTAATAAAATAAAATAAAAAAAAAAACATGTTGGTGTTCAGTGGAACTTACCTTAGTCTCTTCTTCAGCTTCTTTGGCTCTTTTTGTGACGTCGGGTCTTTTAGAGGCTTCGGGACTTCAACTTCGGGTCTTTTTGTGGCTTCTGGTCTTTTTGCGGCTTCTGGTTTTTTTTTTGCGGCTTCGGGACTTCAACTTCAGTTGTTTTTGTGGCTTCTGGTCTCGCGGGTTTGGCGCTTCGTCTCATTCGGGGATTTGGTGGCGCATCACTTCGGCGCTCATAAGGGGGGCAGGCTGCACTTTTTGAATTAGCCAGGCCTTAACAGTGCTGAAGTGATGCCCTTTAGGCCCGGTACAACTGTACCCCCCTGATGGCGGCCCTGCTGATGACATGTGATCTGTTGTCCGTGTAGGGGTATTTTCCATGTTTTTTTATGCTAGAATCCTCTCATGTCTGAGAACTAAAGAAATTAAGGCTGATTTCCATCTGCTTTACTATATATACAGGATTTTAAAACTACTAATCAGTCAGTGCCCTGCTGGCCCCCTATGAACACTGACCCCTAGAGTCTACTTTCTTTCAACTCTGACATCACTGAAATCAGAGCTGTTGGCATTCTTCTTACTCCCATTAGTTAAACTGTAATAACCTAGAATAGATTCTATCCATAGGTTTCTCAAGGTCAGAATCTGACCTGATGGAGTCTTTGGCAGGAGAATGCAGGTAAATGAGCTCTAGTTGCAGGGAACTGTCCCCCACCGCAAACAAAAGAAAGACAGAATTAAGCTGGTCATATACAGACTGAGTAAAGCTGCTGCCCTTCCAAACCAGGGGGCAAATTCACTAAGCGCCGAAGCGCCGAACGCTAGCGTTACTTCGCTAGCGTTTGGCATTTTCGTTACTGCGCAAATTCACTAACAAACGCTGGCGTAGATTCGCTAGTGTTACTTCGCACCCTTACGCCTGGCGAATTATCGCTACAGACGTAACTACGCAAATTCACTAACGTGCGCAGTGTACTGAACGCTACCTTTTACGCTAGACTTCATTCGCCACCTCAGACCAAGCGAAGCGCAATAGAGTAGATAGGGATTGTTTTCAAAAAAAGTACAAATGTTTTCTATATTATGGGTGATAGGCTGAAAAAGATCGCACATTTTTTTGGGGCTCCCCCCTACATTTCCTGACTCATGGCAACTTAACTAGACAGTGGGCCCATGTGTAGGGAAAAATACCATTTTTATTTGATGTTTTGAAGGTTTTCTAGGCATTTGTATTGCTGATACGTATTCCTCCATTGAAATTTGAATTTGGCACCGTATGCAAATTAACCATCGCTAGTGCAACTTCGCAACCTTACGCTACCCCTGAGCGCAACTTCGGATTTTAGTGAATTTGCGAAGCACTGGCGAAACTACGCCTGGCGAAGTGTGGCGAAGTGCGGCGAAGTTACGCCTGGCGCAACTACGAATCTTAGTGAATTTGCCCCCAGGTTGGCAGCTCATAGGATATCTACCAGCAAGTTTGGAAATCCTGCACTGGAACGTTCCATCATCAGATGGCTCCCATTTTTGGCCTGTGCCTGATTTGGACCAGCATGTGGGTGGCCAAATGAGACAGAGATCTGCTTGTTTATTGACCAAGCTAAATGAATGGATCTCAGTATGTTTGGCAAGTTTAACAAGATTCTGGCGTCATCTCTCCAACTGTGCAGGGACTCCACTTGAATCTAGGGATGCTGATTGGGCAAAGCTAATACAGGTATGGGATCTATAATCCAGAAACCCACTATCCAGAAAGCTCCAAAGTACGGAAAGGCATCTCCCATAGACTCCATTATAATAAAATAATCTGAATTTTTAAAAATGATTTCCTTTTTCTCTGTAATAATAAAACAGTCGCTTGTACTTGATCCCAACTAAGATATAATTAATCCTTATTGGAAGCAAAACCAGCCTATTGGGTTTATTTGAATTTCTAGTAGACTTAAGGTATGAAGATCCAAATTATGGAAAGATCTGTTATACGGAAAACCACAGGTCCCGAGGTTTCTGGATAACAGGTCCCATACCTGTATAGAAAGTTACATTGTATGCCTTCTATGCTGTCATCTTGCCCTACTGTGTCCATCTAGTTACTACTATCCTCTACTCTTCCTACCTACTACTACTACTACTACTACTACTGCTGCTGCTGCTTTGTGTGGCCCAATGGAACCCCTAAACCAGCTCTGTGTGTAAGTGTTCACTATAAATAGAGCACCTTTTCCTGTTCAGGCTGTACACTTTGAGCTGCCTTTCTTGTAGGTTTGTACAAGACTCTTACGGTGAGTCAGATCAGAATTACGAACTACAGGAAAGGAAGTGTCACCATTACCGCAGAGGGTGGCAGGAGGTAGATCAGACACGGCTGGGTTCCTCTGCTTGTGACATTTCCACATTATGAACCAACAGCCCTTTTTAGTTATTGGGATCTATCTAAGGAGCATAGGATTAAGGAGAGGTTTGGGGAGAAGCACCAGAAAAGTTATATACAGGTATAGGTATATGCAGGAAGCTCCGAATTACTGAAAGGCCATCTCCCATAGACTCCATGTCATCCAAATTTCTAAAATTGATTTCCTCTTCCCTGTAATAATAAAACAGTAACTTGTACTTGATCCCAACTAAGATATAATTCTTTATAATAGGTTCCATACCTGTACCTAGATGGGTTGAAAAAAAGATAAAAGTCCATCAAGTTCTGCATTTTGCACTGAACCTTATTTTCCAGTTTCCTGTCCAGTTTTACAATTGAGTCAAATCACTCTGCAAAGTCGCAGTATCCTGCATGGAACTTATAGTTCTGCACAATTTAGTATCATCAGTAAAAATACAAACTGTACTTTTAATGCCCACCTCCAGGTCATTAAAGGGAAACTAAATATTTACTAAAGAAGTAGCTAAAAATGTTGTACATGATGTGTTGTGCTTCTGTACCAGCCCAAGGCAACCACAGTCCTTTAGCAGTAAAGATCTGTGTCTCCAAAGATGCCCCAGTAGCTCCCCATCTTCTTTTCTGCTGATTCACTGCACATGCTCTGTGCTGCTGTCACTTACTGAGCTTAGGGACCCACTCACAATATACAGTACACATAGAATAGAAATGTCACAATATAAGGCTGATTTGTCATTAATACACATAATTACTACATGGCAGCACAGAAACCAGTGCAATTAGCATCAGAATTTAATAATCAGCAAACCTGTAGCATCAGCTTATATTACAGCCAGGGAAGCTCATTTTCTGCTGGATAATTAGTGACGAGCCCTAAGCTTAGCTTCTCAACAGCCAATCAGAGCCCACTGAGCATGTGAGTGTCACAGACACTTTCCAAGATGGTGACCCCCTGTGAGAAGTTTGAAGTCCTGGATCATTGCTGTTATTGACAAGCTGAAACTTTAGGCTGGTGCAATAAGTCCATTATATAAAATATGGCATTTTTAGCCATATCCATTTGTAGGGTTTTGTTCTCCTTTAATAAACAAGTTAAAAATGAAAGTGGTATACTGGTCCGATTAGAAAATGTTCGGTACAAATATTATGTTCCAGGTTAATATTCCTTAAATCATCCAGTAACCTTCTGTGTGGCACTGTATCAAATGCTTTAGAAAAGCCCAAGTAGATCACATCCACTGCCATCCCAGAGTCAAGGTTTTTGCTCACCTCCTCATAAAAGGTAATTCAATTAGTTTGGCAAGATCTTTTACGCATAAAACCATGCAGGGAAGTGACAATGATCATGGATCAGAATGTAATTTGTATTTGTGTTGTATTAACCCTTTGTACAGCGCTGCAAAATGTTTTGGTGTTTTACCAACAGGGCTAAAAGTATTGCCCCTGTCTCATAAGTGATGGGCGGGTATTGCTTAGGGGCCCCAGGTGAGTATTCATGAGCAAGTGTAAAGTGTACACACCCTTGTGGCAGTCACTTTGAAGGTTCAGAGCCAACCTTTGCCTTGATGGGGGCCGCATGATGGACAGGGATTCTCTAAAAGGCCACTGTCCCTCATGTGCTGCATTTTCCTAGTACAGGTAATTGTTTTCCAGGGAGCACCATTTAAGAATATTATAGTTGTACGGCAACTGCCGGGACGCTTGAAGACAAAATGAATTTTTCCTTTCTATAAAGGTTACCATAACAATAATATAAAGGGGAATGGAATAACGAGCAGGGGCTGCCATTACATTCTGCGGAATATCTTTTGCTTTATGTGGTATCCAAGAGATGAAATTCATTTCATGCTACATTTAACTTGGCCTTTTACTGGAGCTGAGGCTACAGTTATTTTCTAGCAGTGATGCAAGGTCTGACGCTCACTTTGTTGGCCCAAATGCTGTCTGTACTGGCAGTGAGGAGAGTGTGTGGGCTCTTCATATTATGGTCTGTCAGCTGTTATTGAAAGAAATTACCAGAACCCCCCCCCCCCCCCACATTGAAAGGGTAGTTATACAACTTGGGTCACAGGTCTAGAAACACTGACATAAATTGTATCATCTCTCCCTACTATACCTGCTGTTTCTCTCGCTCTCTCTCATTCTTCTCCCTCTTTCCTCTTCAGATTTCTCTTAATGTTGCATCTCTTTCCCAATCTTGAGCACCTCTCCTTTTCTTTCTCCTTCTAAAAGGGCAATTCTAAAATAGAATAAGGCTAGAAATGCTGTATTTTGTATACTAAACATAAACATGAACTTACTGCACCACAAGCCTAATCAAACAAATAATTTATGCTTTCAATGTTGGCTACAGGGGGTCACCACCTTGTAACTTTGTTATACATCTTTGCAAGACTAAGACTGTGCACATGCTCAGTGTGGTCTGGGCTGCTTAGGGATCATCATAAACAAAGCTGCTTGAGTTCTGCATGGCTGGGAAGTAAGGCGGGGGCTCCCCCTGCTGTTCATAAGTATGATTGTTTCCCTGCTCAGCAGTTAGGGACCATCTGACAATTCCTATCCACAGCAGTAAATGAAGTGAGAATTTCACTGCATACAGTCAGGTTTCTTATAAAAACGGTACATATTTTTTAATTAAAGTATATTGGAGATAGGTTTCTTTTTCATTAAAGAAAGTAAAATGGGATTTTATTTTTTTGCCTTTCCTTGTCCTTTAAATTCTCCCTCATTCTTTGAGATCATTCTCTCCTTCTCATCTGCGCTTTCCCTACTTCTCAGACTTCGCCTTCTTTTCTCCATCTTTAATTCTGGGGTCTCTCCCCCTTCTTACGACTTGTCTCTGATCTTTTTTTTGTTCTTTGGACACTTCTCTGCCTGTGGTTAATTCAGTGTTGCATTTGTCTGGCAGGTTAATGGCTTTGCATTTGTGCTCAGTAATATGTGCTGGAAATATGCACTTAAAGAACTTATTCTCATTAACCTTAAGGTCCATATTGTGTTTGTAAAGCTAAATGTGTTAGACCACAAGGCAAGAAGGAAGTTTGCTACATCCCCTATCATATTTAAAGGGCAAAACAGACACATTAGTATTAGTTGTGTAACTTGCAGCTGCCACACACACACACACACACACACATATATATGTTATAGGGACAGCAATGCCAATTTGTAATCACATCTTTTATAAACCCTTATAATAAACCCTTGTATTTTTTACATTTATAATGTTATCTGACCTTACAAATAACAACACGTTTATTTATTATTTAATAACCATATGCAGGTTATTGTACGGAACATTTATACTATATTTTATACTATATTTTAGTGAATAGTGTGCACAGTTGCTTTGGGGGGTACTGTTCCCATGTATTGGGCTTTTGGTTAAAGGAATGTGTAAAGAACAATGTCCTTTGCAGCTCTGTCCTGCTGTATCCTATACATAAAAGTTTTCAAACATGAGGATGACATGTATGTATGTATATATGTATGTATGTAATTTTTTAGTTATTTAGCAGCTGTCCAGTTTGCAAATTCAGCAAACTAGTTACTAGGGACCAAATGACCATAGCAACCAGGCATTGATTTGAATGAGAGACTGGAATATGAATAGGAGAGGCCTGAATAGAAAGAGGAGTAATAAAAAGTAACAATAACAATACATTTGTAGCCTTGCAGACAATTCGTTTTTTAGATGAAGTCAGTGACCCCCATTTGAAAGCTGGAAAGTGTCAGAAGAAGAAGACAAATAATTCAAAAACTATAAAAAAATAAATAAATAACAAAGACCAATTGAAAAGTTGCTTAAAATTATACACTGTAGAACTTACTAAAAGTTTACTTAAAGGTGAACCACCCTTTTAAGTGCAAGATTGGACCAGATACCATACTCCTGTAGGATCTGAGTTCCTTAAAGGGATACTGTCATGGGAAAACATGTTTTTTCCGAAACGTATCAGTAGATAGTGCTGCTCCAGCAGAATTCTGCACTGAAATCCAGAGCAAACAGATTTTTTTATATTCAATTTTGAAATCTGACATGGGGCTAGCCATATTGTCAGTTTCCCAGCTACCCCAGCCATGTGACTTGTGCCTGCACTTTAGGATGGAACTACTTTCTGGCAGGCTATTTAAAATCTTTTTTAAACAATTTTCAATAACTTAGGTTCAAGCCTTCTTTATTTAATTATTAGAATTGGTCAAGGGGGGAGGTTGTTTGGTCGAATTCAGCACTCAAACCCCACTCTTTTCCCTTCCTATTGTATCCCGCAATGGGATTCTCAAGGGGGCCAGGAATTGTGTTTTAGTGAGGTCTAGACAGTTCTCTCAACAGATAGGGCCAGTTTAAAAATCGAGACCACAGTCCTGGTTTTTGTGCCATTCTTTGCTTTGTGGTGTCCCAGGGATAATAAATACAATAGGTAGAAAGTTTTGGCACAACTCCACCTTCTTGTATATCAATTTTCCTACTTCTATATCAGGTTGAGTTGCTGGGTAATTGATTTATCGTTAATTAATTTGGTTCATATATTCATTCTTCACTTATTTTTCTATGTCCTAAATTGGAGTAATGCACTTGCACTTTAGGTATCCTAATTAATTTGATTTAGTCTGCCCTTTTTAAAAAATTCAATGAATTAGCACTTTAATTTAAAAACTATAAACTCTGTAACATAATAATGAAATTTTAATGAATTGATATATCCACTATTTATATTTTTAAAATCACGTAATCATACAGTTAAGGTGTAATCACTTCCAATTATAGGTATTAAGCAAGTTGATGACTTTTAATGTTTAGAAATGGACCATAGGATTATCGGATAGAAGAGGGGTTCTTTCCTTTCCTCTCTGTTACTTTCTGGCAGGCTGTTATTTCTCCTACTTAATGTAACTGAACCAGTCTCAGTGTGACCTGGATTTTACTATTGAGTGTTGTTCTTAGATCTTCCAGGCAGCTGTTATCTTGTGTTAGGGAGCTGCTATCTCGTTACCTTCCCATTGTTCTGTTGCAGTACAGCAGTAAAGAGTGACTGAGGTTTATCAGAGCACAAGTCACATGACTGAGGCAGCTGGGAAACTGACAATATGTCTAGCCCCATGTCAGATTTCAAAATTCAATATAACAAAATCTGTTTGCTCTTTTGAAAAATCGATTTCAGTGCAGAATTCTGCTGGAGCAGCTCTATTAACTCATACATTTTGAAAAAAACATGTTTTCCCATGACAGTATCCCTTTAATGGAGGAATTTGGGGATAGGATTCCAGGGATAAGGAGCAGCAAGCAAGAGAGGTTTAAAATGGGAAATGGCACAGGAATTGGGTGTCTCTGTGAGGAACCAAGAAGATGACCAGAAACATACGAAGAGGAGGAGAGGAATGAAAGGATTTGCAGTGTTGGTGATGTAAGGAGTTAACTATCCCTACTGTAAGAAAGAGAACCTATGTAGTAGGGGTAGTTGTTTTACTTCCTGTCCCCTATTTTATACTGTCATGGGAAGACATGTTTATTTCAAAATGCATCAGCTAATAGTGCTGCTCCACAGCAGAGAACAATCTGAAACAACACAGCTGAAAAAAAGCACTTGGAAGGTGAACAACCCTTTTAATGAAGCAGACAGGTAACTAAAGACGTGTTAAAATAAATAAAAATACATTTACTGCTGCAACTAATGTTGTTTATTTACCTCCAACAAAAAAACATCTCTCCTGGAATATCCAATCCAGTGATACAGTAAATTCCTGCTCTCATTTATCTTCCTCTAGGGCCTCTCAGTAGCGCCGTCCTGTATAATGAGAGGTGGGGGTACCTGAAGCACTCGCACAAGCACTGAAACTGATTCTCTCCCCACTGACTCCAGGGGGCGTGCGTCTCGCTCTCGTGTCGTGTGGATGTCTCTGTGCCAGTGTGAGCCCTGCTATGTGGCTCTGATACAGTGTCATACAATTCAGTGAATCTCTGACTCAACTGTATCTTTGTCAGTAATGTTACAGCTGTCTGCCTGAAATGATTATTATGTATGAACAACCCATCAGTGACTTCTAATATCCTTATCATTTACAGTAGGGGGGTACATTATCCCTTATAATACATGAGCGATACTCAGAGTTCCCTGTATAACTCAGCCTGCAGCCTTGTGCCTTTATATGGTCACAGAACAACCCCTCAGTGACTTCTAATATCCTTATCATTTACAGTAGGGGGTACATTATCCCTTATAATACATGAGTGATACTCAGAGTTCCCTGTGTAACTCAGCCTGCAGCCTTGTGCCTTTATATGGTCACAGAACCCCTCAGTGACTTCTAATATCCTTATCATTTACAGTAGGGGGTACATTATCCCTTATAATACATGAGTGATATTTAGAGTTCCCTGTATAACTCAGCCTGCAGCCTTGTGCCTTTATATGGTCACAGAACAACCCCTCAGTGACTTCTAATATCCTTATCATTTACAGTAGGGGGTACATTATCCCTTATAATACATGAGTGATACTCAGAGTTCCCTGTATAACTCAGCCTGCAGCCTTGTGCCTTTATATGGTTACAGAACAACCCCTCAGTGACTTCTAATATCCTTATCATTTACAGTAGGGGGTACATTATCCCTTATAATACATGAGTGATACTTTCCCTGTATAACTCAGCCTTATGCCTCTAAAACAGACGGATTTAGTTCACTGACAGTAGATGTTAAATGTTTCGCTAGTAACAAATACCCGCAGTGACTGGTATAATCACAGGCAGATAAAGTTATAAGTAAAAATCAGCAGAACACACTATGTGCCCTTCCCAAGATGGCTGATCCCTTCTGTAGTTGGTTGCGATGACGACGCCACATTTCCGGGGATTTGCCACCCATAGAAATAATGTCTCCGATGGCTTTCTGCCAGTCCCAAGATGGCAACCGGATCCAGTCTCGATTTTTGCCCTGGAATTTTCTACTACTGTCATAAAACTATAACTTTCAGTTTCCTTCAATAGCCTCGTGTGAAATTCATTCCTAAAGCGCAAATAATCCGCAGCTACAGAGACTCGGGATCTAATTCGCGGTGTCTGTCGGACTATCCAATAGCGCGCGGGCGAGTAGGCGGTCCGTGTGGGAGTGGGCGGATAGAGGGCGGTGTTATCGGCAGGAGGTGGAGAGTGGGCGGTGCTTGCGGTTGTGGTGCAGTGTGTGTCAGAGCCGGGAGCTGTGAATGAGAAGGGAGCTGTGTGTGGAGATGCGGCAGCCACGCTAGGCCCGAGCTCCGTCCCTCAGTGAATTCCGCCAGGTGAGAGATTGTGCGCTCCGAGCAGCCGAGAGAATGTGATATTTCTGTCTATTTATTACACTGTTCCCTCATCCTCCTCCTGTGCCACTGCCCTGCCCCACATGTATCACCCTCTTATTAACTGTCACCCTCCTATTAACTGCCACCCTCCTATTAACTGCCACCCTCCTATTAACTGTCACCCTCCTATTAACTGTCACCCTCTTAGTTACTGTCACCCTCTTTTTAACTGTCATCCTAATATTAACTGTCACCCTCCTATTAACTGTCACCCTCTTATTAGCTGTCACCCTCTTAGTTACTGTCACCCTCTTTTTAACTGTCATCCTAATATTAACTGTCACCCTCCTATTAACTGTCACCCTCCTATTAACTGTCACCCTCTTAGTTACTGTCACCCTCTTTTTAACTGTCATCCTAATATTAACTGTCACCCTCCTATTTACTGTCACCCTCCTATTAACTGTCACCCTCTTATTAACTGTCACCCTCCTAATAACTGTCACCCTCCTAATAACTGTCACCCTCCTATTAACTGTCACCCTCCTATTTACTGTCACCCTCCTATTAACTGTCACCCTCTTATTTACTGTCACCCTCTTTTTAACTGTCATCCTAATATTAACTGTCACCCTCCTATTAACTGTCACCCTCTTATTAGCTGTCACCCTCCTATTTACTGTCACCCTCCTATTAACTGTCACCCTCTTATTAACTGTCACCCTCCTAATAACTGTCACCCTCCTATTAACTGTCACCCTCCTAATAACTGTCACCCTCCTATTAACTGTCACCCTCCTATTAACTGTCACCCTCCTAATAACTGCCACCCTCCTATTAACTGCCACCCTCCTATTAACTGCCACCCTCCTATTAACTGCCACCCTCCTATTAACTGTCACCCTCCTATTAACTGTTACCCTCCTATTAACTGCCACCCTCCTATTAACTGCCACCCTCCTATTAACTGTCACCCTCTTATTAACTGTCACCCTCCTATTAACTGCCACCCTCTTATTAACTGTCACCCTCCTATTAACTGTCACCCTCCTAATAACTGTCACCCTCCTATTAACTGTCACCCTCCTAATAACTGTCACCCTCCTATTAACTGTTACCCTCCTATTAACTGCCACCCTCCTATTAACTGCCACCCTCCTATTAACTGTCACCCTCTTATTAACTGTCACCCTCCTATTAACTGCCACCCTCTTATTAACTGTCACCCTCCTATTAACTGTCACCCTCCTATTAACTGCCACCCTCCTATTAACTGCCACCCTCCTATTAACTGCCACCCTCCTATTAACTGCCACCCTCCTATTAACTGCCACCCTCCTATTAACTGTCACCCTCTTATTAACTGTCACCCTCCTATTAACTGCCACCCTCTTATTAACTGTCACCCTCCTATTAACTGTCACCCTCCTATTAACTGCCACCCTCCTATTAACTGTCACCCTCTTATTAACTGTCACCCTCCTATTAACTGCCACCCTCTTATTAACTGTCACCCTCCTATTAACTGTCACCCTCCTATTAACTGTAACCCCACACTCCTCCTGTGTGTCCAGCTTAATGTCTTCCCCCTGTTACCCACTGCCACCCTCTCCTTAGCCACCCCTTGTCTCTAATCCTGTAATAAACTGTACCACATTTTACCCACTGACACCCCTTAACTCTAATCCTGTAATTAACATGCCCGTGCCCCAAATTACCCAGAGGCATCCATTCTCTCTAGACCTGTAACTTCCCTGTGTCATTACTAAAAAAATTTCCCAAGACCCTCAAGACTTAGTCACCCTTTGTCTCTACCCAACAATTAAATTGCCTGTCCCCCACATTACCCAGTGACGCCCCACTTTTTTACCTTTTCTCTAGTCTCCATTACCCAGTGCCACCATCATCTACCCCCCCGTGTAACTAACATCTCTGTACTCACAATCCTTGTATTTTACACCAGCTGCTCCAGTTCTGATTTTTAAAAAAATGTATTAGTCATGTGACTTCACTAAATATCTGTTTTAATTGATGACATCATTAAGCGCCATTCTGGATATTCCTACAGGTTATTTATGGCTCTTGTGTTTTTGTCCCTCACACTTCCAATCAAAACCGCACTTACTTTCTAGGCCCAATTTTCTTTATGGGTGCAAGTCCTTAAGCCTGTTCACAAAGGCTTCTTCATATCACACAAATACATCTCCATCGACAGCAACTCCAATTTTCATTAAAACCGCCTTTACTATTTGCAGAACTTTGCATACCAGTATAGGAATGTTATGTTGCTTTACTGCTATGCAAAGTTCTGCAAATAATAAAGGCGGTTTTAATGAAAATTGGAGTTGCTGTCGATGGAGATGTATTTTCTCCCCCAACATGGTGTGTAATCCCCCTGTGCCACACTGGCTACCTGATTCCTGCTGAAATAAACTTGAGCCAGTGGCTCCCATTTGCCACCGACATTTAAATTGCCAGGCAGTTTGTAGGCCGTTTTATAGCTGATGTTACGTCTCTTATATCCTGATCTGCTCTAACTTGTCTTACTCCATGTTCCTATCAATTTATATTATTCATAATTCCCAATATGATGTGCTTCCGGGTTCCCTCTCTGCTCTTGTTGAAGGGATTGAGATTCTGGGACTTGATACAGTCTCTTAATACCCCAACTGTTTATTTAGCAGACAGAAGAGCGACATACTAAAAAAAAATGCAAAATACAAAATCATTTGAAAACCATTGCATGCAGCAGTTATATACAGTTCGGCGATTTGCTGACCCATTCCTGCCCCCTTATGATTTACACCAACCTGGGCTAACATTTGCCCTATCCTTATAAACCCGCACCCATCCCCTTCTTGTGATAGGCAGACAGTCAAATGTAGGTGGGCTTTATGTGAAGATGTCACTAATGGAGGTAGGATGACATCACTGTAGGAAAGGATGTGATGTCACGAGTGGAGGTAGGATGACATCACTGTAGGAAAGGATGTGATGTCACGAGTGGAGGTAGGATGGCATCACTGTAGGAAAGGATGTGATGTCACGAGTGGAGGTAGGATGACATCACTGTAGGAAAGGATGTGATGTCACGAGTGGAGGTAGGATGACATCACTGTAGGAAAGGATGTGATGTCACGAGTGGAGGTAGGATGACATCACTGTAGGAAAAGATGTGATGTCACTAGTGGAGGTAGGATGACATCACTGTAGGAAAGGATGTGATGTCACTAGAGGACCAGCTGCAAATCATGCGACTGAGCTTTACTGCCTTTAACCCTTGATGGGTTGGATAATGTTGCTCACAGAATCTGCCCCTTCTGACATCATATCTGATAGCGTGTCTGTCTGTCCCTTCCCAGGCTGAGGAGGGGTGGGGGGCACAACACTAATACACTGGTGAACCCACAGGTTTCAGAAGTTACTCGATGCACCAGTAGTGTAAGGCATAGTAAAAGTTGAATTTCAGGTGTGCTTTAAAGGAGAAAGAAAGGTTAAAACTAAGTAAGCTTTATTAGAAAGTTCAATTTAAATTAGGGATGCACCGAATCCAGGATACCGTTCAGGATTCAGCCAGGATTCAGCCTTTTTCAGCAGGATTCGGCCAAATCCTTCTACCCCGCCGAACCAAATCCAAATCTCGTGACTTTATATCACAAAACAACTAAGTCGATTTTTTTTACAATTCCCACCCCTAATTTGCATATGCAAATTAGGATTCGGTTCGGTATTCTGCCGAATCTTTCTCAAAGGATTCGGGGGTTCGGCCCAATCCAAAATAGTGGCTTTGGTGCTTCCCTTATTTAAATACACCAGTAACCCCTCAAAGTAATGCTGCTCTGAGTCCTCTGTCAAAAGAAACAGCACATTTCTTTCCTTCTATTGTGTACTCATGGGCTTCTGTATCAGACTTCCTGTTTTCAGTTTAAATCTCCAGGACTAGGGCTTGAGCATGCTCAGTTTGCTCCTCCCTTCTCTGCTGTAATCTGAGCCCAGAGCTATAAGTGAGCAGGGAGAGACTCAGGCAGGAAGTGATGTCACACCAAGCTAATATGGCAGCTGCTATCCTAAGCAAACAGAGAACTTCTAGAGCGGTTTACTCAGGAATGGTAAAGCATTCTACAGAATAAAATAGTGTTCTAGCTTGTACTATTGTGGCTAATATATATTGTATGTTGTATACTGTATATTGGCAGCAGTGAGAGTCTTCAGACTGATACAAGTGAGTGCACGTGTAGTGCCGGAGCCGGAACATTACTAAGAATCGCTCAGCAGTCGAGCCTTGGCAGGAGATGCTTCAGCTGTTCTCTCTGTGACCCTGAGCTCCACACAAATCAAGCTGAGCTTTATTTCTACCCCAATGGGAATAATAATCTTTATAAATCCCCTCCAAGATCTGGAGATTGACTCAGCTCTGTGTGTTATTGTGCAGTAATCTGTGGCTGATGCTTGGGTGGAACCGGGAACCTGACTGCGTGCTGATTCAGCGCCAAACTCTCTGCGTTTGAGTGCAAGCTTCTTGCAGGTTTAAGATTTCGTCTGATTTGTTTATATCGGTCAGATGTTTGCCCCATGTTTAGCCCTGTTAGGGTGACATTTAGAGAATTAATAATTAAAAAGTTCAATCAAAAACCTACTTGATATATAAATATAATGATTTTATTCACCCTTAAAATAATTCTTAATTGAAACCGAGCAGGCCAGGACCCCAAATTAATAATTGATTAAGAATTATCTTAAGGGTCGATAAAATCATTATATTTCTATATCAACTAGGCGTTTAATTACACCTTTTAATTATTTATTCTCTTTATTGGCGTCCTCAAAAGGACCTTGGGGATTAAAGGTGTATTAAGGGCTCGCTGGGGAAAAAAAAACTTTCCCTTTAATGCCACATTAATTTATATCTTTTGGTGAAATTTAGAAACAATCCCCCGTATGTAATAAAATGCACTAAATTTGTAGTTACCCAACCAATAATGCGTTTAAACAGCTGACCAGTAAATGCTACCTGCTGATTGGTTGCAATGGGTGACTGCTCCGGGGCAAACTTAGTGCCTTTTATTACATAACCCCCCAATGTCTATTTTCTCATAGATTGTCCTAGAGTTCTAGATTATAGGTGTGAAGAGAACAATTATTTGTTGCTCTAAATATTCTTGCCGTCTTATACAACAATGGTTCCCATATATGTTATCTTGTTATAAATTGGGGCCCTAACCTAATGTGGGCCCTTAAACCGTGGCTCCAGCCATAAAAGTCTGAAAACCACAAGTAGTGGTGTGTGACTTCCAGAAAAGCCATTTTGATGTGTATTTCATTTGTATACCTTTATAGTATAATATAGACAGGGGCAGTCTGAAACAATTTGCAGTTGGTCTTCGTTTTTATTGGTAGTGTTTCTTTTAATGATTTAGCTTTTTGCGCTGCACCTGATTCCGGAGAAAGAAAGAGACTGCTCTGATGTTCTTCTGCTTAGGAAAGATGTGAGAAAGTTTTCTAATTTTATTCCTCAGCAGAAGAACATCAGATCAGCCTCTTTCTTTCTCCTGACAACTTCCTTGACTACTTGCTGGTCAGACTGGTGGGAAACTGACCAGCAGGTGGCGCTGTTGTAACAAAATTCATTCATATTAACAGTATATGTATCCCTTAATATCTTGGAATAAAACCAAAATAAATAATGAATGTACATTGCAAAGTTTCTTAGAACAGCCCCCTCATCAATTTTACATTCACTTATTTTAAAGGTTTACTTATCCTTTAAGGAAGCGGCCCAACTGCAACTAAATCAGACCACTGCCCCCTATTGGAACTTGGCTCTACCCCCCAGCAGTGTGCTGCAGGCCCTGGTGCTCATTATCAGTGTTTGGTGGATGTCTTTGCTTTCCAGTAAGAGAAAGAATAACAACATAATGACCATGTTTAATAAAATAAACTTTGCTCAGTGGCGATTGTTCCAGGGATGCGAATCCCATTGCCCGAGGCGCAGACGTTTCCTGGAACTCTTATCTTTACTCTAATCTCAGAAAATGAAAGGGGTTGTTGGGTTTTTATCTTTTAAATGTTTTAGTGAAGACAAATGGGCTTCGTATCCTATTAAAATAAAGTAAGCTTTATCAGAAAGGTCTATATAAATACACCAGTAAACCCTCAAAGTAATGCTGCTCTGAGTCCTCTGTCACAAGAAACATCACATTTCTTTCCTTCTATTGTGTACTCATGGGCTTCTGTATCAGACTTCCTGTTTTCAGCTTAAACCTCCAGGGCTTGGACTTGAGCATGCTCAGTTTGCTCCTCTCTCTCTCTCCCTTCTGTAATCTGTGCCCAGAGCTATGAGTGAGCAAGGAGAGACTCAAGCAGGAAGTGATGTCACACCAAGCTAATAGGGCAGCTGCTATCCTAAACAAACAGAGAACACTTCAACAGCTGTTTACTCAGGTATGGTAAAGCATTCTGCAGACTAAATATAGTGTTATAACTTGCACTAATGTGGCTAATCTATTGGCAATAAACTGCTTCTGTAGCTTTCCTTCTTCTTTAAGCTCTGTATCCTCTGTGAGATGTGCAGCCTCCTACTGGGTGCCCTACATTCACAGTGTGCCCCCCAGCAATCCAGGTGATCACTGCACATGTACTTGAGTCAGGCCCGGACTGGCAATCTGTGGGTTCTGGCAAATGCCAGAGGGGCTGCTGTATGGTTCAATAGAAAGTTACCATATAGTGGGCTTGTCAGGGGCTGTTTGGGCCTCTGTGTACAGGTATAGGATCCCTTATCCGGAAACCCGATATCCAGAAAGCTCCAAATTACGGAATGGCTGTCTCCCATAGACTCCATTTTATCCAAATAATCCAAATTTTTGAAAATGATTTCCTTTTTCTCTGTAATAATAAAACAGTAGCTTGTACTTGATTCTAACTAAGATATAATTAATCCTTATTGGAAGCAAAATCTATTTTATTTCATGTTTACAGGTTTTTTCTATTAGACCTAAGGTATAGGTACATATTAGGGAAAGATCCGTTATCCGGAAAGCCCCAGGTCCAGAGCATTCTGGATAACAGGTCCCATACCAGTAAAAGCATTTGGGGGCTTGCAGTACTGTGCAGGGCTTGAGGGTGCTGCTCTGTACCTCCCAAACCAGTATATTGCCATATTAGCAGTTTGTACTTGATCCCAACTAAGATATAATTAATCCTTATTGGAAGCAAAACCAGCCTTTTGGGTTTATTTAATGTTTAAATGAATTTCTAGTAGACTTAAGGCATGAAGACCCAAATTACGGAAAGATCCGTTATCCGGAAAACCCCAGGTCCCGAGCATTCTGGATAACAGGTCCCATACCTGTACTTGGAATGGCAGGTCCTATGTTGACTCCCAGTCCAGGCCTGACTTGAGTTACAGGTAGACTTGATAAAGGGTCCAGTTGGGCCCGAAACGTTGCCCTATTGTGTATATGTATGGGCTAATAAAACACTGAAGATTTTTTCAATACTACCGGTGTGCTACTGGATTTCTTCCATTGAGTTACAGGTAGAGACTGGTACAACACAGTGAGATGTGAGGGTTAGATGGGAATTCGGCTGCTTTACATTACAGAGACTACAGCAGCCTCATGTAGATAAAAACAGTAACACAAGGACAAGAAAATCCCCATGAGTCCAAGGGTTGATTTCACAGATTGACAGTTATGTTTAATTACATATATTATTCTACCCCTTTTATATTTTGTTTTCCTTTTTCTTCTGATATGTGATTGGCTAATGATACTGGGGGGTGATTTCTGCAGGGGGCCACACTGTGTGATCTCACTTAATCCTCTCCTTGTTATTAGGCAATTACAGGGTGCTGAGCCTAAACCCCTCCGTCTCTGCTTCCCCCTTTTTAAGAGGTCGCCGTGCGTGCAAATTAAAAGCCGCGGCATTAATACCAGCTATTATTTCTGTTCGTTAGGACAACAGTCATTTTGCTCATTTCCCTGCGTGGTGGAAGCCACTCGCTCAGTCTGAGGCCGCAGCTTTATGGCGGCATTTAATATGCTCTTTAAAAGCTCTGATTAGAAAGTATGATTAGATCACATAAACCTGCCTTCATGCTGGATATCTCTAATCACTGGCTTCTGACTGACGGCCTGCTGGATTATATACTTACGTTTTTCCTTTCTTTCTTGCCTTCCTTTCTTTTCCTTCCTTTCTTTTCTTGCCTTATTCTCTTTCTTTTCTTTTTCTTCTTCCTTCCTTTCTCTCTTTCCTTTTCTTTAAAGGACAAGGAAAGGCAAAAAAAAAAAAAAATTTTTACTTTCTTTAATGAAAAAGAAACCTATCTCCAATATACTTTAATTAAAAAATGTGTACCGTTTTTATAAGAAACTTGACTGTATGTAGTGAAATTCTCCCTTCATTTACTGCTGTGGATAGGAATTGTAAGACGGTCCCTAACTGCTGAGCAGGGAAACAATCATACTTATGAACAGCAGGGGGAGCCCCCGCCTTACTTCCCAGCCATGCAGAACTCAAGCAGCTTTGTTTATGACGATCCCTAAGCAGCCCAGACCACACTGAGCATGTGCACAGTCTTAGTCTTGCAAAGATGTATAACAAAGTAGCTTTGAAAGCATAAATTATTTGTTTGATTAGGCTTGTGGTGCAGTAAGTTCATGTTTATATTTAGTATACAAAATACAGCATTTCTAGCCTTATTCTATTTTAGACTTTACATGCCCTTTAAATGGGTGATTCACCTTTAGGGCAGAGACACACGCTTAGATTTGGGGAGATTATTTGCCCGGCGACAAATCATCTCTTCTTCGGGGTGACTAATCTCCCCAAACTGCCTTCCCGCCAGCTAGAATGTAAGTCGCTGGCGGTACGGCACTCAGAGCTCTTCGTTTTCCGAAGTCGCCCGAAGTTTCCTTGAGGCAACTTTGGGCGATTTTGGAAAACGAAGCGTTCCGAGTGCCATCCTGCTGGTGATTAACATTGTCACCGACGGGAAGGCAGTTCGGGGAGATTAGTCGTCCCGAAGAGGAGGAGATTTGTCGCCAGGCGACTAATCTCCCCGAATCTGACCCTGTGTCTCTCAATAGGAGAAGTCCAGGTATCAATTCTGAGTTGTTTGCAGCCTTCCTGACATTTGAGGTTTTTTCAGAGAAAAAACTCGAATTGAGTTTTTAAAACTTTTATCGAATTAGATTTGAATTCGATTCGAGTTTTCGGGTCGATCCTATTCACCCGAGTTGAAAAAAATCTGATTTTAAGAATAAATTTTGATTGGTTGGATTTCAAGTTCATGGGAGTTTATGAAAGCAATGACCTGCTTTGTTTATACACTGCTTTTTCTCATTCCAATGGCAGATAAATTGGCTTACCCCGCCTACAAAATAACGTTTACTTTATCTCCAATTTGCACTTCAAAGCAGGGACTTATTAAAAGAGCAATTTGGCTTCTGAACATTATAAATATTTAGTTTGGTGTTTCTTGCTGCGTAAAACATGGAAACTCCCATGTGCCGTAGAGAAGTATAAATGTTATTGTTTGTTAGGCATTGTGTCGTCTCTCCGCATTACTTGTCTGCCTCTGTATAGTCAAGTTGTATGGCAGCGCCCTATTTCCCTATGTATATTGGTAAGCACTATCCGCATGCCCAGTGACTTTGCATATTCTTGGTGACTCTGTGTTGCTATTTGTGGTTATTTAGATGTTGTTAGGATTTCATAGCAAACGGGGAACCTGCCAGGCATGATTTTCTCCTATCTGTATTTTGAGGTTACTATACATAAACCCCTAGAGAGGCAGCGCTTAGCCAAATATAAACGCTCCGTCTGGTCAGCTTGTCTTCTTGCTGGATCATAGTAACATAGTAAGTTAGGTTAAAAAAAGACACATGTCCATCAAGTTCAACCATTTAAGTCTAGATATAACCTGCCTAACTGCCATTTGAGCCAGAGGAAGGCGAAAAACCCCTTTTGAAGCCTCTCCAATTTGCCTCAGAAAATTCCTTCCTGACTCCAAAATGGCAATCGGATCAGTCCCTGGATCATAGTAACATAGTAAGTTAGGTTGAAAAAAGACACACGTCCATCAAGTTCAACCATTTAAGTCTATATATATATATATACATATATATATATATATAACATGCCTAACTGGCAGTTGATCCAGAGGAAGGCAAAAAACCCCATCTGAAGCCTCTCCAATTTGCCTCAGAGGGGGAATAAATTCCTTCCTGACTCCAAGATGGCAATCGGATCAGTCCCGGGATCCATCAAGTTCAACCTTTTAAGTCTATATATAACCTGCCTAACTGCCAGTTGATCCAGAGGAAGGTGAAAACCCCCATTTGAAGCCTCTCCAATTTGCCTCAGAGGGGGAATAAATTCCTTTCTGACTCCAAGATGGCAATCGGATCAGTCCCTGGATCATAGCAACATAATAAGACAGGTGGAAAAAAGACACACGCCCATCAAGTTCAACCATTTAAGTCTATATAAAACCTGCCTAACTGCCAGTTGATCCAGAGGAAGGCAAAAAACCCAATTTGAAGCCTCTCCAATTTGCCTCAGAGGGGGAATAAATTCCTTACTGACTCCAAGATGGCAATCGGATCAGTCCCGGGATTATAGTAACATAGTAACATACATAAATACTGGAAGAGTAAGGTTTCACACATTTGATCTATTTCAAGGATGTAAGACCACCCTTTTCTATCTGTACTTCCTAAAAATAGAATTCTTATCAGCGATACATAAAAATAGGGGCTGTTTGGACTCCCTCAGGCATTACTGCCGCATGAATTTGTTCTACTGTAATGCGCTGTACTGTCATATGCACGTCTTAGTCTTCCTGTTTAAACATCAGGTCTCTCCATCGACATTTGTTGGATCAATAAGAAAATCGTGACATTCTCTAGACCGGGATTTCCAACCTTTTGTAGCCGTGAGCCGCATTAAAATGTAAAAGAAAGTTGTAGAGCAACACAAAGTCATTACTAGCTGGGCATGTAGCTTGGACATATCCTAGGTGTATGAATATGAATTAACGTTCGGGAAAACTAAACAAAATTGTTTTGTCTGACCATAAAGTAGTCCGTTATTCAGGGATGTAATGTCAGATCAATTTAAAGGAGAACTAAACCATGGCCTATGTGCCTGTTTAGTTTAGGACAAGATGGTTTATTACCTATTATCTCAGTGAGACTAGGAAGGTAAAGGAAAAAAAGATGGGTTTGTTCAGTTCATGTGCTGAAAATGGAGGGGGAGCAGGATTATGATGTGGCCAATCTCCTTAGAAATTCACACGAGAAATGGGGCATCGGTAAATGATTTCAGCATAGGTGTTAGTTCTCCTTTAAAGGAGAACTAAACCCTAAAGTTAAGAAAAACCCTACCGTACATAGAACCCCCTCCCTCCTCCCCCCCTAGGCCTAGCTACTAGCCTAGCAAATGCCCCTAGGTCTTTACTTACCCCTCCAGTGGAGTTCACGGGCGCCATCTTGTTCTCTTCAATAATCTTCCGATTAAGACCAGGAGCAAGTTCCTGATTCGCAACAACTGCAGATGCTCCGAAACTCACAAAAATTGCTGAAGCACCAGTCTCATTCTGAGGATTACCGAAATGGCTGAAGATGGCGCCCGGGGGAAGCAGCTAGGCTGGGGGGTAGGAGGGAGGAGGGGGGGGGTCTGTGTGGGGTAGGGGTTGGTTTTTTTAACTTTAGGGTTTAGTTCTCCTTTTAGGCTTGTCATTTGGTTTGACTGAAAGGATTTAACCAAATCATGGACCTGGTTCATCCCAAGGCCCCGTCTGTATCACAGCCTGTAATGCAGGGATGGTTACTTGTGATGGGCGAATCTGACCCGTTTCGCTGAAAAATCACGAAATGGCAAAGATTCCCTAAAATGCATAGAAGTCTGTGGGACAGTTTTTTTGGACTCCCGACAATTTTTTCACCCATATGAGTCTATGGGCTTCATTTTTGCAGTGAAACTTGGCAAAAAAATTTCGCTCATCATTAATGGTCACCCGTATCTCTCTTGTTCTAACAGAACTCAAACCTCCATCATATGGTTGGGAGATGTAATTGAAGACTAGGCAGAGAGTGTGTTTTTGGTTATTTAGGCCAAGTCTAACAATAGTGCTGGGATTCCGTTGAATTGTGCATCTGGTGTATCCTCATTGGATCGCATGTGAGCAAGGTTGGCTGCTCTCCATGGTGCTGAAGATGATCTTGTTTCCTTTATGGCTCAGGAGGTGTCTGGCCAGTCCCTACCTGGTTTATTTCATTATCCTCCCTTACTATTTATCTTTTGGATATCAGTAAAGGGATATTTAGGTATTGCACTTTCTTTTGTGCTATTTGATACTACATGCTGTTTTTAATTCATGAATCTATGGATTTCTTTTTCCTGGCCACTTTGTCAGCAAAACTACGGGTATTTGCCCTGCCCCCATACCCCTGTTAGCTCTGTCCCTTCCCCAAAGTAAACCATAAAGGACCCAGCCCCTCCTCACTTTATTGCTTAGTCCTCATTCAGGTTAGCAGGGGACATTTTGGCGGCTGTTTGTTATCAATCGCATTCTTCTGAGGGCTATTGATACTGTGAAACTGTCGCATGAAGCCCCCTCAGCAGGAATCCAATTCCAGAGGCTGCCCCAGGTTAGTGATTTTGGGGTTTGTATGATTGCCAGGTGGCTGCAATTTCAAGCACATGCAATTGTCTTACCCCCCCTACCATGCATAGACCCTCCCCCCGCCTAGCTGCTCCCCCGGGCAAATGCCCGTAACTTTTTACTTACCCCTCAGGGCAGATTCAGGCATCAGAGTTCACGGCAGACATCTTCCGGGTCTTCGTGTCGTCTTCCGTTGCTTCGGCAATTTCCGTCAATTTCGGCGCATGCGCAGTTGTCGCAATCTGGGAAATTGCTCCAACTGCGCATGCCCTGCTCCGCCGGTCTCATTCTCAGATTACCATAGACTCGGAAGATGGCTCATGAACTCCGATGCCTGAATCGAGGGGTAAGTAAAAAGTTAGGGGCATTTGCCCAGGGTTGCAGCTAGGCTTGGTGGGAGGAGGGGGAGGGTTGGTTTTTTTTTTTAATAAGGGGTTTGTTTATCCTGTGTGCTCACTCAAATAACTGGTTCCAGTACAAACAAAATCTACCAAAATAACTGCCGTTTGCACAAATCCTGCATGTAGACACCCAACTGCTGCATGAAGAGAGAATGAAGAGAAACAGATGCTGAGAGAGGAATAGTAAAGATAAACTTGATTATTTCAGAAACAGTACAGAATTTTTAATTGACTTTATTTAGAAAATGTCTTATTTCAGTATGCTGAAGGTTATATTAAATTTTCATTTTTGCGATTGTTCCCCTTTAATAAATACATGCTTATAATAATGAACTCATGAGAAACATTGACCCAATCCCCAACCCAATCAATGAGCATTTTTTGGCTAAAAGTCTGCTCCCCTTGTGAGTACCATGTGGATCATTGGTGAGATCTCAACTTCTCTGGATCTGTGTTCTTTATATTGTTCACCAAATAAAAGAAATGAAATGGTTATTTAAAGGCCCTTAAAGAGTTTTGTTTGTTCTAAGATATAGAACTGCTGTATGGGTTCCTTTCTACAAAAGCTGGAGGCTGCTCCGGTTTCACATTTTCTTTATCTTGCTGCTGCCTATCTGAATTCCTTGGGGGTAGCCCTCCTTATTATTGCTTGTATAGCAGGACAGTGTGAGATTCCAGCAGGCTTCTTGGCTGTAGGCAGGGGTGGGCCGTCTAGATCCCTGTCTTCAGTTATGGAGACCACAGCAGGGCATAAATTGCATTGAGAAAATGCATTATCCTCCTGGATAGTGGAACTACGTTTAAATGAAAAATATACTATTAATGAATGGCGCCCTCCCATGGAAAAATTATGTGGTCCCTTTTAATAGCCTTGCTCTACATAAAGGGGAACTTAGAGCAGCTATAGGGTTATTGTATTATATGTTACGTTGGCTTTCTTTGCATGCACAACCAGCGCTGACACAGAAACATCTGTGTCTCAACTTGCTTGTTGTAGAATGCACATTCCAGGGCTTAAAGAACTTGCCGTCAATACATCTCTACTATTCTGCCATAAATTTACACGGGCAAAGTCATTGAACCTTGTTCAGAAGTATCAGCGTTGGAAATAATCCACAATCCATCTCTAAAAGTGGCTCATGAGCGTTGGCACAATGTGTCCGACCTTGTATTTTTCTTCTTTGCAGAATTATGAAAATAATTTTTCCCATGAATGTCCGTCTTTAGAAAATCCCCCAGAATCTCAAGCACCATTCCAGCTTTAGAGAAACAAGTAAAAGCAATTTTCAATGGCCAATCCCTGGAGTCAGGCAACACATTCTTTCCAGATTGACTAATACGTGTGACTAGCATGCTCTCTGGATTGGATCAGAATGGGATAATGTCCAAATGTGCGATTCTGTAGCCAGTCCATATATTAAACTGTGACACCCAAACATAAATGAGCACCCAGACCTGCAGTATACACTCCCTAGGAATCTGAGGACTAGCTATAAGCAGCCAATTGATCCTTCAGGGGATACTTGGTGCCTAGGGCCTTGTGTCTAGGCTTCTTTTTAGGGCATCAGCCTCAGTGGCTGGCACTTCGCTATAAACCCTTTAGGCTTGGGGGAGCTGGTCAACAAATTTTGATGAACCGGATAGGATGTTATCTTATTAGCGAGAGCAGTAGTGCATAGAATGGGGCACCTACTGACTTAGCAGAGAAGAACCTCAACCTGCTGTAGTCATGACCCTTCTTCGTTGTCGTTCTTTTATATTTGTAGGCTTTTCATCTCCATGATTTTTATTAAATCAAAGGTAGACCCAAACCTCTAACCTTATACCCCAGGCCTTGCTCTTTGTTTTTGAAGCGAGAGCAAAGGTGCATAGTATGGTCTGATCTTGAGCACCTACTGGCTTAGCAGAGAAGAACCTCAACCTGCTGTAGACATGACATTTCTCTGTTGTCGTTCTTTGATATTTGTAGGCTTTTGATCTCCATGATTTTCATTAAATCAAAGGTAGACCTGAACCTCTAACCTTATACCCCAGGTCTTGCTCTTTGTTTTTGTAGATTTGATGCACCCAAAAGAATCCCTACCAGTGGAAACTGGAATGCTATGGCGGGGGTAAACTCACAAGGAGGCACCCTGCCCCACAATGGGGTAGCTCGCCTTTAAATTGACTTTTTTTAAGGATTATGCTGACAGGGATATTCGGAGAGAATATGCTATTCCCTCTAGACTCCAAAATGGCTGCAAATCTTTGGCTCCTCCAGATTCTACGGCTTTTTGTTAGGGTATCCTGGGAGTTGTAGCTCAACAACAGTTTGAAGGAAAACTTTACCCCCAAAATGAATATTTAAGCAACTGGTAGTTTATTTAATTTTAAGTGACATATTAAAGAACCTTACCAAACTGGAATATATATTTAAGTAAATATTCCTTTTACATCTCTTGCCTTGAACCACCATGTTGTGATGGTCTGTGTGTTGCCTCAGAGATCACCTGACCAGAAATACTATAACTGTAACCGTAAGGGCAGAGACACGCTCAGATTGGGGGAGATTTAGTTGCCTGGCGATAAATCTCTTCTTCTTCAGGGTGACTAATCTCCTCGAACTGCCTCCTGCTAGGTAGAATGTAAATTGCAGGCGGGATGACACTCAGAGTGATTCGTTTTCCTCGTGAGGCAACTTCGGGCTACTTCGGAAAACAAAGTGCACTGATTGACACCTCGTTGGCGATTTACATTCTAGCCACGGAGACAGTTTGGGAAGATTAGTCGCCCCGAAGAAGAGGATATTTATCGCTGGGCAACTAATTTCCCTGAATCTGAGCGTGTGTCTCTGCCCTTGCAGGATGAAGTGTGGAAGCAAAAGACATCTCTGTCATTTAATTGGCTCATGTGACCTAGCATGTATGGTTTGTTTGGTATGTTTGTGTGCACTGTAAATCCTACAATCCCAGGGGGCGGCCCTTATTATTTAAAATGGCAATTTTCTATTTAGGATTACCCAATGGCATACTGCGGAAATGGTTTATTTACATGAAGCAGGTTTTTACACATGAGCTGTTTGATGCATTATCTTTTTATAGAGACCTACATTGTTTGGGGTGGGTATAGTTTTCCTTTAAGAGCTATAGGCTGGACAATTCTAATCTGTGTAATGGCATCCTCAAATTACATTTTCTCCTGGTTTTCAAGGGAAGATTTTTCTTTGGGCGAGAGCAGCTAATTGGTTCAGCTCTGGGAATGTTGATGTAGAAACTGGAAAGTACCAAATGTCCTTTTTGCAGAGACACAGGTGGGGATGAGATGTTATAGAGAAAGCAATCCAAGTGGGACAAGCTACAGCATGCTGCCGGCTGGAGGGCAATGTTCTTCTCGGTTACATTATCTTCATGGCGTAGCTCAGAGAAAATGAGAAATATGAGAGAAAGGGAAAAGCGTGTAGCCCGAGCCATGGGACCTTACTCATGTGCGGCTTTCATGCAAGGCCTGTAATTCTTCTGTAAGGGCCACGGGAGACAGAGGGGGGCTCTAATGACATGTTTACAGTTAGAAATGAAAAGCCGACATGTTTAAACATAGCTAGCCACAGGCATGAAGGCCTGGCTGGTAGCCACTGGCAATCCAGGGGGCAACGTTTTGCCCACAGATTAATTATATGTTTTCATATGGGACCTGTTATCCAGAATGCTCAGGACCTGGAGTTTCCCAGATAAGGGAAATCTGGAATTTGTATTTCCACACCTTAACTCTACTAGAAAATCATATAAACATTAAATAAACCCAATAGGCTGGTTCTGCCTACAATAAGGATTAATTATATCTTAGTTGGGATCAAGTACAAAATTGTTTAAAACTATGTCCTTTTTCTCTGTAATAATAAAACAGTAGTTTGTACTTGATCCCAACTAAGATATAATTAATCCTTATTGGAGGCAGAACCAGCCTATTGGGTTTAATTAGCATTTCATACATTTTTTCATAGACTTAAAGAGGTTGTTCACCTTTAAATTAACTGTTAGTACGATGTAGAGAGGGATATTCTGAGACAATATGCAACTGGCATTCATTTTTTATTATTTGTGGGTTTTGAGTCATTTAGCTTTTTATTCACCAGTTTGCAATCTTAGTAATCTGGTTGCTATGGTCTAAATGACCCTAGCAACCATGCATTGATTTCAATAAGAGACTGGAATATGAATAGGAGAGGCCTGGATAGAAAGAGGAAAAATAAAAAGTAGCAATAACAATACATTTGTAGCCTTACAGAGCATTTGTTTTTAGATGGGGTCAGCGACCCCCTTTTTAAAAGCTGGAAAGAGTCAATTACAAAACTAAAATAAATAAATAATGAAGACCAATTGAAAATATGCTTAGAATTGGTCATTCTATAACATACTAAGAGTTACCTTAAAGGTGAACCACCCCTTTAAGGTATGGAACACATTTCTGAATGGAACACATACAGAAATACCAGGTCCCGAGCATTCTGGATAACAGGTCCCCTACCTGTAGTAAAAATTGTATTTCGTTTTCTCACTGCACCATCTCACTCTTTGGTTTGACTACAACTCCCAGCATCCTTTGCCAAATATGCCTTAATGTCTGAGAGTATATATGCGCTCCTCAAACTTTCACAGGGTTTAGGCACAAAAAAACAAACAGGACCCCACCCCTCTCTCCCACTGTCTCCTTGTCACTTAGACATAATAACTATGTTTCCAGATTCTTTCATTTGCCGACTGTCGGTTACTAGTTGACTCTACAATAGAGAGAAGCCTGGAGACAGCAGGCAAACTGCCGGCCACTGGTTGTTACCAGGGAAACGGAAGCGCCAATCAGAAAACAACTGCTCTGCATGTGCAGCACCTGCTTTTTTTTTTTCTTCTCGGCTCAGCTGCTCGGGCTGCAGAGAGGAGACGGGCATTGTGCCACATACAAATGATACGGCTGCAGCCGGCAGTTTCTGCATATGCCAATGGCTGATGTGGCCAACTTAGCAAGGGCTTCTAAATTGTGCTTTGTATTGATTACTATGACCAAGAATCCCTAGGTTGCCCGTTAGGGCGCTGATACATCCATAGTTCACTACCACAAAGTCATTTCGGAGGTATAATTGGCTTACTTACATTTTTTTAGAAGTTAAGTCACTTTGATGTATGTATATAGAAATCTAATCGTAGGATTAAAGGAGAAGGAAAGATTAAAACTGAGTCTTATCAGACAGGTCGTAAATACACCAGTAAACACCAGTAAAAGTAATGCTGCTCCCAGTCCTCTTTTAAAAAGAAACAGCACATTTCTTTCCTTCTATTGTGTACTCATGGGCTTCTGTATCAGACTTCCTGTTTTCAGCTTAAACCTCCAGGGCTAGGGCTTGAGCATGCTCAGTTTGTTCCTCCTCCCCTCCCTGCTGTAATCTGAGCCCAGAGCTATGAGTCAGCAGGGAGTACAACTATAGTTTATATAAACAAGCTGCTGTGTAGCCATGGGGGCAGCCATTCAAGCACAGGATACACAGTAGATAACAGATAAGTACTACTATAGTTTATATAAACAAGCTGCTGTGTAGCCATGGGGGCAGCTATTCAAAGCTGAAAAAGGAGAAAAGGCACAGGATACACAGCAGATAACAGATAAGCTCTGTAGTATACAATGAGATTCTATAGAACGTATGTTATTTACTGTGTATCCTGTGCTTCAATGGCTGCCCCCATGGCTACACAGCAGCTTGTTTATATAAACTATAGTAGTACTTATCTGTTATCTACTGTGTATCCTGTGCTTGAATGGCTGCCCCCATGTCTACACAGCAGCTTGTTTATATAAACTATAGTAGTACTTATCTGTTATCTACTGTGTATCCTGTGCTTGAATGGCTGCCCCCATGTCTACACAGCAGCTTGTTTATATAAACTATAGTAGTACTTATCTGTTATCTACTGTGTATCCTGTGCTTGAATGGCTGCCCCCATGGCTACACAGCAGCTTGTTTATATAAACTATAGTAGTACTTATCTGTTATCTACTGTGTATCCTGTGCTTGAATGGCTGCCCCATGTCTACACAGCAGCTTGTTTATATAAACTATAGTAGTACTTATCTGTTATCTACTGTGTATCCTGTGCTTGAATGGCTGCCCCCATGGCTACACAGCAGCTTGTTTATATAAACTATAGTAGTACTTATCTGTTATCTACTGTGTATCCTGTGCTTGAATGGCTGCCCCCAGGGCTACACAGCAGCTTGTTTATATAAACTATAGTAGTACTTATCTGTTATCTACTGTGTATCCTGTGCTTGAATGGCTGCCCCCATGGCTACACAGCAGCCTTTTAATATAAACTATAGTAGAGTTTCTGAAGCAAACACACCATTTTTACCAGTGCAGGGCAACGGCACTTCATATTTTCATTACTTTAAAATACTCTAATTTTTTGGAGTTACTTAGAGGCAAGTGAGCACAGGCAGGCAGAGAAGCAGTGGATTCAGTCTAAGGGGATTCAGATATGTGCTTGCAATTAGAGGTGTGTATGTGTGAGGAATGCAGAGCTGCAGGAGGATTTATATCTATTATAAATAAAGGTGAAACACAGAGCCCTCGGGCCCCCTACACCACCAGGATAATATTAACATGAACTGCTGTGACAGCTGCCCGACAGGAGAGAAGTGCCTCTACTTGCCCCATTCCACAATCTCCTCTCCCCCCTCTACACTGGTTCTGTGTGTCTTTATAATTACTTCCCAAAGATAGAGCCTTGAATATTTCTTAGCCTTTGGACTCTTCTATGTCTAACGTACAACTAGGTTGATACAGGTACGGGATCCGTTATCCGGAAACCTATTATCCGGAAAGCTCATCTCCTATAGACTCCAATTTATCCAAAAAATTTAATTTTTTAGAAACAATTTCCTTTTTCTCTAATAATAAAACAGTAGCTTGTACTTGATCCCAACTAAGATATAATTAATCCTTACTGGAAGCAAAACCAGCCTATTGGGTTTATTTAATATTTACATGATTTTCTAGTAGACTTAATGTATGAAGATCCAAATTATGGAAAGATCTGTTATCCAGAAAACCGCAGGTCTTGAGAATTCTGGATAACAGGTCCCATACCTGTATGTAGTGTGTTCACATTTTATGTGTGACTGTTTTAAAGGGGAAGTTCACCTTCAACTTAACTTTTAGAATGTTATAGAATGGCCAATTCTAATCAACTTTTTAATTGGTAATTCATTATTTATTCTTTATAGTTTTGAATAATTTGCCTTCTTTTGATTCTTTCCAGCTTTCAAGTAGGGGTCACTGACCCCATTCTAAAAAAAACCAAATCTTGTGTAAGGCTACAGATGTATTGTTACTGTTACTTTTCATTACTCATTTCTATTCAGGCCTCTCCTTAAATATTCCAGTCTCTTATTCAAATCAATGCATGGTTGCTACGGTAATTTGGACCCTAGCAACCAGGTGGCTGAAATTGTAAAATGGAGAGCTGCTGAATAAAAAGAGAAAATCAATTTCAAATTGTTTCAGAATATCCCTCCCTACAAGTTCAATCAAAGGTGAACAACCACTTGAAGGCCATGGGGCAAATTCACTAAGATTCGTAGTTTCCCAAGCGCTCCGAAAATTCACCCCTGCGCTCAGGGGTAGCGTAAGGTTGCGAAGTTGCGCTAGCGTTGATTCACTAAGCGAAGCAAAGTTATGCTAGCGATGGTTAATTTGCATACGGCGCCAAATTCAAATTTCAATGGAGGAATACGTATAATCACTACAAATGCCTGGGAAACCTTCAAATCATCAAATAAATTTTTTTTTTCCCTACACATGTGCCCACTGTATAGTTAAGTTGCCATGAGTTAGGAGGGAAGGAGGGGAGCCCCAAAAATGTTTCGATCTTTTTCAGCCTATCACCCATAAAATAGAAAAAACGCCAGCAATCCCTATCTACTCTATCTACTCTATTGCGCTTCGCCTGGTTTGAGGTGGCGAAGGAAGTCTAGCGTAAAAGGTAGCGTTCAGAACAACGCGCGCGTTAGTGAATTTGCGTAGTTACGTCCATTGCGCAAATTCGCCAGGCGTAAGGGTGCGAAGTAACACTAGCGAATTTACGCCAGCGTTCGTTCGTGAATTTGCGAAGTAACGAAAATGACCAACGCTAGCGAATTGACGCTAGCGTTAGGCGCTTCGGCGCATAGTGAATTTGCCCCCATGTCTCTAAATCAGAGGTCCCCAACCTTTTTTTTACTTGTGAGCCACATTAAAATGTTAAAAAGAGGCTGAGAGCAACACAAGCATGAAAAAAGTTCCTGGACCCTATGTGGACTGGCAACCTTCTGTTTGGCACTACACCTGGTTTTTATTAGGGATGGACCGAAACCAGGATTCCCCTTCCCACCCCTAATTTGCAGATGCAAATCCTAATTAAAGATGTTTTCCCCTTCCCACTCCTAATTTGCATATGCAAATCCTAATTTGCATATGCAAATTAGGATTTGGTTCGGTATTCAGCCGAAACTTTCCAGAAGGATTCGGGGGTTCGGCCAAATCCAAAATAGTGGATTCGGTGCATCCCTAGTTTTTAAACAACCAAAACTTGCCTCCAAGCCTGGAATTCAAAAATAAGCCCCTGCTTTGAGGCCACTGGGAGCAACATCCAACATCCAAGTCTTACAGAAAAATGGTGCATGTGAGCTCACAACAAGATGAAGTAAAGCAGGGGCACTGCACCCTGTATATTCAGCAACTCATTTTTAATTAGAAATTGAGGGAAATCCCATTATCCACCCCAGTCTAAGGGTGTGTATAAAAAAGTAGGAATAAAGATGTATAGTGGATTTTTCCCAAGAATTCGGGAAAAGAAAGTATATTGAAAATTTTAAGTTATTTATTAGGACAAAGAAATGTCCTAACACGTTTCATAGGCACAAAACGCGTTGTCCTAATAAATGACTTTTTTTAAAAACATTTTTTTGGGAAAAACTCATTATATATCTTTCTTCCCAAATCTTACCTAAAGTGGTCTCATCTAATCAAGACCCCACATAGGGGAGAGGTTCCCATGGTTTAGGAAGCACTGCCCTTCTCCCAGAGCCCTATTTCAGTAACAAATCTTCATTCCACTGGACCTGTTCTGGCTCATTCATAGCATTTAAAGTGGACCTGACACCCAGACACAAAAACCTGTATAATCCTTTTCAAATTACCGATAAACATGAAATCCAATTTCTATTTTTTATATTAAAGCATTCATAGCTGTTGTAAGCTCATGTGTCCACAAAATGGCTCCTGCCTGCCTGCTATAATTATGAATACCCAGACTGAAAGAAAACAAGAATCAAATAATGTATATAGTGTAATTAAAGTTCATTTTGCTTGACTAATGGGTTAAAATAGGATTTTGAATATTTATTTTTGGTTGACGGGTCCCCTTTAATAACCCCATGAATTGAGTATAGGGAATTCTATATAAAACCACTCTGCTGTGCACTGTGCCAAAGTCCCGTTGGGAATTGATCTTGTGGTTATAGGTCACAACATGCTTTTAATTCAGTTGCAGGCAAATTGTATCAATCCCCAGACACCGCTGCTTTATTTTGTGACTTTTCTTTAAAGGGATACTGTCATTTTTTTCAAAATGAATCAGTTAATAGTGCTGCTCCAGCAGAATTCTGCACTGAAATCCATTTCTCAAAAGAGCAAACAGATTTTTTTATATTCAATTTAGAAATCTGACATGGGGCTAGACATATTGTCAATTTCCCAGCTGCCCCCAGTCATGTGACTTGTGCTCTGATAAACTTCAATCACTCTTTACTGCTGTACTGCAAGTTGGAGTGATATCACCCCCTCCCTTTACCCCCCCAGCAGCCAAACAAAAGAACAATGGGAAGGTAACCAGATAGCAGCTCCCTAACACAAGATAACAGCTGCCTGGTAGATCTAAGAACAACACTCAATAGTAAAAACCCATGTCTCACTGAGACACATTCAGTTACATTGAGAAGGAAAAACAGCAGCCTGCCAGAAAGCATTTCTCTCCTAAAGTGCAGGCACAAGTCACATGACCAGGGGCAGCTGGGAAATTGACAAAATGTCTAGCCCCATGTCAGATTTCAAAATTGAATATAAAAAAATCTGTTTGCTCTTTTGAGAAATGGATTTCAGTGCAGAATTCTGCTGGAGCAGCACTATTAACTGATGCGTTTTGTAAAAAACATGTTTCCCGATGACAGGATCCCTTTAAGTTTAAAGGGGATGTAAACCCTAATACCATAATGGGAGCAAATGTGCACAAAATTCTCTCCAGAGCATTGACTTTTCTGTTTAAACGGGTGGTTCACCATTACGTTAATAGCCATTCTAAGAAACTTTTCAATTGGTCTTCATTATTTAATCTTTATAATTTATTTAATGGAGGGGTCACTAACCCCATATAAAAATAACAAATGATCTTTAAGGCTAAAGGCTGGTAATTTTCATTACATATCTTTCTTTTCAGTCCTCTCCTATTCATAGTCCAGCCTCTTAGTCACATCCGTGTATAGTTGCTAGGGGCATGTGGACCCTAGCAACCAAACTGCAACCTGGAGAGCTGCTGAATAAAAAGCTAAGTAATAAAAAACACAAAAAAAAAACCTCACTATAAGTTAACGAAAGGTGAATATCTCCTTTATGAGGAAATCCTTTAGTTTCCCTCAGCTGCCACCTGCAGGGCTGGCAGTTAGTTTTTCAGGGCTCACCAGTTAACCAGCACTCCCTTTAATTCTTTATATTCTAATCATGTTTATTGTTTTATGTATGTGGTGGAAGTGCTTCTCTGTCTTTGTGGGTAATTTCTAGCAGGAATAAGTTGGATTTGCAGATTCTCCTTTGGACTCTATGCTTCCTGATTAGGTGTCTAATATACGAATGTGATTAATTCCAGATTAATTGGCTTCCCACTGCTCATAGAAAAAGAACTGGATGCAGCACTGGATCACTTTTATGATATTCCCTTCTATTTGTAAGGGTTACTGCTGCTTTGAAACATCCTGACATTCGTCCTTACATCAAGTTCTTTCATCATTCTGCTGCAATCCGATTTATTCAGATAAACTTTCCTTTTTAGATCAGAAGATCAGAGCGCCGTATATCACAATAAAGCTGCTATGTAGCTATTTGCCCCGCTGGCATTAATATGAAAAGGAGATGTGATTATACCTGGCCGATGTGCCCACTGCTGCCATGAGATTGCGTTGGGTCCTTGTTAAGGCCGGGATTTCAGCGGGTCGGCGTGCTTAATAGGAGCCCGTGGCTACAATAAATGGCTAGATATTGTGATACTCGCCGTTGCCTTGGATATAGAGCTCCAATTGTTATATTTACATTGCTTTCTTCTACTTGCAGAAGAGATTATGGTTTCCCTGTAACCTCGGCACAGACAAGGAATCTCCGTAATGTTTTATTGAAAAGACTTAGGGGCAAATTCATCAAGGGTCGAATATCGAGGGTTAATTAACCCTCGATATTCGACTGGGAATTAAAATCCTTCGACTTCGAATATCGTAATAGTTTGATCGAACGATTGAAGGAATAATCGTTCGATCGAACGATTAAATCCTTCGAATCGAAGGATTATCCTTCGACCAAAAAAACTTAGCCAAGCCTATGGGGACCTTCCCCGTAGGCTAACATTGACTTCGGTAGCTTTTAGGTGGCGAACTAGGGGGTCGAAGTTTTTTCTTAAAGAGACAGTACTTCGAATAGTCGAACGATTTTGAGTTTGAATCCTTCGATTCCAAGTCGAAGGTCGAAGTAGCCCATTCGATGGTCGAAGTAGCCCAAAAAACACTTCGAAATTCGAAGTTTTTTTTTACTTTGAATCCTTCACTCGAGCTTGGTGAATGGGCCCCTAAGAGTATAAGCACACATTCTCTACTACATTTGCACCAATTACATTGGCATTGCTATAGGAAGTACACAAGATGTATTGTCTAGGAATTCAATAAAATATGCATAAAAAAGCTGCTCGGGGGCCTAAATCCTGATTGAAAATGGCTCAATTTGCCTCTGTATGGACCAAACTTATGGCCTGCCCAAACAATATGAAGCTGCAAAATTAGTCCGATATCTAACAAGCAGGTTAGACGTTTATTCCAGTGGACCAAGATGCATTGGCCCATTGGCCCAACAGGTCTCTACAGGTCACCATCATGATCTGAACATGGCAAGGAAACTCAGATTGTTAGCTCCAATTAGAGTCTTGCAACAGGTCGGGTACCCGTGGGTTACCTGCAAAAACCTGCGGTATCCTGCGGGTTGCAGATAGAAGTTTCGGGAGCAGGTATAGACGCGGGTCGGTGGTTCTCAGGGTTGCGGGTTGATCACACCTACTTCTAATGATGTCACTTCCTGTTTACAATGACAGCACTTCCTGTTTTACTCCCTTTTTTTCTGATGATGCCACTTTCGGATTCGGTTAGGCCGGGCAGAAGCATTCGTCCGAATCCGAATCCTGCTGAAAAAGGCCGAATCCTGGATTCTGTGCATCCCTAAATGTAACAGACAAATTCTGCTTACATTAGCCATTGTATTTACACGAAAGCCATTGAAAGTTTCATGTATATTTGATGTATATGTATTTTATAATGCACAGCAATTTGGGGGACATGCCCTTAAGGCCTCCCTCATATCCTGTTTTCCGTTAATATTCTAGTGGAAGGGATTGCTAAATGCATTGTGGTTTCCCATTAAGTTGAGCGCAATTCTCTGTTTGAGGGTGTAAAGAGCACAAAGGTTACAGGGTAAACACTTCCCCTGCATCTCGTCCGGAACTGATGCAAACGTTGTGTGTTTGTGGCTTGTTACCCCCTGCGATTTCCTCTTGCACTTTGCATTTTGTGCCGTTCAAGGTAAGCTCCGCCGGAGACGTTATTGGGTAAAAGTATAAACCTGGGGCTGGTTAGCGTGCAGGTGGGGTGTATAGGGAAGCAGCTAGGTGTCCCAGATATTTTGTATATTTTGTGCAGGAAGCACTAGACCTGTGTAAGTTCCCAGCAGCTTTTTGTGTGTCTGTGTGTCTGTGTGTGTCTGTGTGTGGTGAGCCAACGAGTCCTTTGTTTGATGCAACTTGCAGATATCAGCCGAGCTTCATGGAAGGGCGTTCCTGTAATATTTCCCAAAATGTGACTCCTGACTTCCCTTTTTAGAGTCGTGTGTTAGATCAGAACCAGGAAGCAGCAAGTCAGGCTTTCTGACTGCCAGTCTATATGGCAGCTCTTTTCTCTCGGACAGACGTATGACTATTACTTCCTGATTGACGAGATAATGCGGAGGCAGGCAAAGCGGCACAGTTTTCGGTTTCCTTTGTGTTTTATTGCCACGGCTGTAAATACACAATGCCCCCATGTCTAAGCGCCGCAATTCTCTTCCACTTGACTGGTTTGAATTGATTGGACCTGGAATAGGATGCGGAATAAACAAGTCTTGTCAAAAAGTAATAAAGTCATGGGCCCCCGAGAGCCAAACTTTTCAGCCAGTGCTACACTCCTGCTGCTAATGTAGTCCTGTATGTTTAATTTATGTTTCCTGACGAGCACTGGCGCCATTATTTCAATAGTACTGAGTAGTGTGATAGGGCACAGTGCAGTCCAATCATATTGCAGCAGAGAACCAACCCCTAAGAGCTGTGGTTCTGAGAACCAGTCAATACAAAACAAACTAGTATTAAAGTGGACCTGTCAACCAGACATAAAAAGTTGTATAATAAAAGTCCTTTTCAAATGAAAGCTGAAATTCAAATTGTTTTGTTTATTAAAGCATTCATAGCTGGTGTAAACTCATTTAAACATCTCAGCTGTCAATCAAATATTGTCTGCCCCTCCTCTATGCCTTAGGTAATTACTTTCACTTTCCATTCAGCACTTCCTACATGTCACTGCTCTCCCCACATTCCCCCAGTTCTCTTCACCATTTAATTGTGTAACCAGGACATGGGGATGGACATAAGGTCCCCCATTCTGGTGCACAAACAAGATTCTGAGATGATACAAGACTTGTCTTAATAACAGTGTCCCACAAAATGGCTCCTGCCTGCTTGTTATAATTATGAATTCCCAGACCAAAGGATTCAAATAATTTATACAGTGTAATTAAAGTTAATTTTGCTTGACTAATGTGATAAAATAGTATTTGGAATATTTTTTTTGGGTGACGGGTCCCCTTTAAGGCTGGCTTATTAGATTTATGCAGGTCAGAGCCTCAGATTCTTTTGCTATTCTGAGACAATCTGCAATTGGCTTTATTTATTTATTTTTATTATTATTTGTGGTTTTGAGTTATTTAGCTTTTTATTCCCCAGCTCTCCAGTTTGCAATTGTTTAGCTGTCTGGTTGCTAGGGGCCAGATGACCCTAGCAACCATGCATTGATTTGAATTAGAGACTAGCATATCAATAGGAGAGACCTGAACAGAAAGACAAGTGATAAAAAGTTGCAATAACAAAACATGTGTAGCCTTACAGAGCATTTGTTTCTTAGATGGTCAGTGACCCCCATTTGAAAGCTGGAAAGAATCAGAAGAAGAAGACAAATCATTGGAAAATTATAAAAAAGAAAACATTATGGTCAATTGAAAGGTTACGTAGAATCAGCCATTCTATAACATGCTCAAAGTTAACTGAAAGGTGATCCACCCCTTTAAAGGAGAAGGAAAGCAACCGAGGCAGATTACTGCCAATAGATTAGCCACAATAGTGCAAGCTATAAGACTATATTTATTCTGTAGAATGCTTTATCATACAACAGTAACCAGCTCTAGAAGCTCTACATGTGTATATAGGATAGCAGCTGCCATATTAGCTTGGTGTGACATCACTTCCTGCCTGAGTCTCTCCCTACTCACTCAGCTCTGGGCTCAGATTACAGCAGGGAGAGGAGGAGGGAGGGGAGGAGCAAACTGAGCATGCTCAAGCCCTAGTCCTGGAGGTTTAAACTGAAAACAGGAAGTCTGATACAGAAGCCCATGAGTACACAATAGAAGGAAAGAAATGCTGTGTTTCTTTTGACAGTGGGCCCACTTTACAAATTATTATTTCTCCTCCCCTCACTCATCCTCTCTTTTCTCCTAGTCTTTTATATCTACTTACTATATTTTTCCATTACTAATAGGGATGCACCGAATCCAGGATTCAGTTCAGGATTCTGCCAAGATTCGGCCTTTTTCAGCAGGATTCCGAACCAAATCCTAATTTGCATATGCAAATTAGGGGTGGGGAGGGGAATTGAGTGACTTTTTGTCACAAAACAAGGAAGTCAAAATTTTCCCCCTTCCCAGCCCTAATTTGCATATGCAAATTAGGGTTCAGTTCAGTATTCGGCCTTTCACAAAGGATTTGGGGGTTTGGCCGAATCCAAAATAGTGGATTTGGTGCATTCCTAATTATTAAGCATTTTTCCCCCATAAAGAAATATGGAATGACCATGGAATAGGCCAAATGGTTAGAAGCAGGAGGGCCCACTGGCACCTGAGTCCTATAGTGGGTCGGGTACCGGCGGGTTACCCACAAAAAAAGGGTAACCTGCGGGTTGCGGGTAGAAGTTTCGGGTGCGGGTATAGATGCGGGTCGGTAGTTCTGCAGTTCGCAGGACGGCCGCGGGTCTTGTCAGTAGCAAGTTTTACTCTTTTTGTACTGATCACGCCTTCTTCCGATGATGTCACTTCTGGTTTACAATGACAGCATTTCCTGATTCTTGATGGTCAGCGGATCGGGTTGAGAATAAAGTACTTGCGTGTCGGGTAGTTGGTCCAAGCAGGTACCAATGCGGGTCCAGGTACGGATTTCTGGTCCCGGGTCGGGTTAAACAAATTGGTTCAGCGCAGGACTCTAACCTGGGTTCCAATGTCCTGTTTTGTTCCAGAAGTTTGGAGCTGCCATGTTATATGGGCCCTTCATCCTGCACTAAAAGTCACAATGTGGGTGTTTTTGCTTAATTTCAGATCCTCAGGAACAGGCTGCCTCTCCTCATCCTCTTGTGAAGTTCGACTCTCATCCACTTGAAGGAGCTTTCGTGTACTGGTAAATATTTGTTTAGCTGTCCTCTCTCAATAGGGACACAAATATTTCCCTTTAGATGTGAATTTTGGGACGACACAAGGTAATCACGGTGAGATGCATCTGCAGGACCGAACTTGTTCCTCCAGCAAACCATAAATACTTCCAAGTCATTAGACTCGCCCTCTCAAATGCTCTTTAGTTTTGGTATTTACATTGTGATCTAGATGGAAAAAAAGACCCATGTGTCAAATTTAAGCTTTTGGTGTAAATTAAACCCCCAACTGCCAGTTGATGAAAATGTATAAACAGTAGAACCCCCGTTTAACCTTTTTCAGGGGACGCTAAAAAACGGTGTCATATTTGGAAACATGTATTATATATTACATAATGGTGGGACCACACACAAAAAAAAAAAAAAAGGTACATGAGGCAATACTTAAAGGGATTCTGTCATGATTTTTATGATGTCGTTTTTATTTCTAATTGCCAATGACACAATATAAAATGTCATTCCTGAACCAGCAAGTGTATTTAGTTGTAATATTGGTGTGTAGGTGCATCTCAGGTCATTTTGCCTGGTCATGTGATTTCAGAAAGAGCCAGCACTTTAGGATGGAACTGCTTTCTGAAGGAGTCGCAGTGGAACTTGGATTTTTACTATTTAGTGCTGTTCTTATATCTACCATCGAGCTGTTACCGATGGGCTGCTGGGGGTGGGAGGGAGGGGGTGATATCACTCTAACTTGCAGTACAGCAGTAAAGAGTGACTGAAGTTTATCAGAGCACAAGTCACATGACTGGGGGCACCAGGGAAACTGACAATATGTCTAACCCATATCAGAATTTACAATGAAATATAAAAAAAATCAGTTTGATCTTTTAAAAAAACGGATTTCAGTGCAAAAGTCTGCTGGAGCAGCACTATTAACTGATGCATTATGAAAATCACTTGTTATCCCATTATAGTATCGCTTTAAAATAAGGGTTTGTAAAATTGAGGTTTGATTGTATTTAAAATTCTTGGTTCAATATTTACTCAGTGTGAAGCTTCTGGGGTGCACTGCAGGGGTCACAAGTAAGTGGCCCATGATGCTCAGGGTACGGTCTCTCTTCTAGCAGTAAAAGGTAGGGATGCTCCGGGATTCGCCCTTTTTCAGCAGGATTCTGATTTTGCCGAATCCCCCTGCCCGGCTGAACCGAATCCTAATTTGCATATGGGGGCGGGGAGGGAAATCGTTTGACTTTTTGTCACAAAACAAGGAAGCAAAAAAATTTCCCCTTCCCATCCCTAATTTGCATATGCAAATTAGGATTTGGTTCGGTATAGGCCGAATCTCTCGCAAAGGATTCGCTGGTTCGGCCGAAGCCAAAATAGTGGATTCGGTGCATCCCTAGTAAAAGGTACACAAAAAAAGGAGGATGATGAGGGAGAGTGGACACTAATGTATTCGCTATCTACGTAAATCGATTTAAAGTGTCAAAGTGGATATGTTGCTTTTTCCCATTTAGCAAGAGCAATGGACAAAAAGGTTTAAAAGAAGGAACACCTGTGTAATCTTACATCAGTGACAGAAGTTTATTCAGCCTCGTTCAAAGCAAAGAAAAAGCCTGACGCATTTCATGCCTACACAGGGCACTAACAAAGAGGTCAAAACAAAGAGACACAAACCCTGAAGGTTTTCTTACAATGACAGGGCACTGTGCCATTAGTAGGCACGAAACGTGCCAGGCTTTTATTTTTTTTTAGTCCCATTAAAAGAGAAACAAAGTCTGACGTGTTTCATGACTATGCTGAAGAATGAGGTGAAAGAGAGATGCATTTTAGACCTACACAGGGCACTACAAAAATGTGAAAACCAAGTCAAAGCCTGATGTCTTTCGTACATACACAGGACAGTAGAGGCCAAAACAAAGGGAAATAAAGTCTAGGTTTTGTGCCTATGCAGAGCAATTACAGTGAGGAAGAAACAAAACCATGTGTTTCATACGTGTTGCTTGTCTCCCCCGGGAATTACAATGAAACAAAACCAAGCCTGATGCGTTTTGTACTTGTACATCCCTAACAGTGTGATAAAAATGGAGAGAAACAGAGCCTGATGCTTTTCATGCCTACACATGGCACTTACAATGAAATAAAAACGAACCCTGATTCGTTTTGTGTAGGCATGCAACAAATCCACTATTCTGGATTCGACCAGGATTCAACCCCCGAATCCTATGCGAAAGATTCAGCCTAACCGAATCCCAATCCTAATTTGCATAAACAAATTAGGGGTGGGAAACAAAAAAGGCACACGATTTCCCTTCCCTACCCACCCCTAGTTTGCATATGTAAATTAGAATTCCTGGATTCGGTGCATCCCTAGTTTTGTACCTGTACATGGCCCTAACAATGAGATCAAAGCAAAGAGAAACAGAGCCTGATGCTTTTCATGCCTACACATGGCACTTATTTTTACATGGCAATAGAAATGAGATAAAAAAAAGTAGGGATGCATTGAATCCGGGATTCGGCCTTTTTCAGCAGAATTTGGATTCGGCCGAATCCTTCTGCTTGGCTAAACCGAATCCTAATTTGCATATGCAAATTAGGGGCCGGGAGGGGAATCACGTGACTTTGTCACGAAACAAGGAAGTTAAAAATGTTTTCCCCTTCCCACCCCTAATTTGCATATTCAAATTCGGTTTGGTATTCGGCCGAATCTTTCGTGAAGGATTCGGGTGTTCGGCCGAATCGAAAATAGTGGATTCGGTGCATCCCTGTAAAAAGAAAAACAAAACCTGATGCATTTCAAGTTTACACAGGGCACCGAGTAGGCATGGTAGGTTTCTCTTTATCTGCACCTGATGTGGACTAATGTAAAATATAGACTTGGGCAATTTTTCGGACACTGGTTACCACCCATGGGTGCATAATTCTCTGCTACACTGTCTGTAGATAGAGAGATGGTTGGAAGCAGTGTATGGACTTACCCTGATGGTTATGCTAATAAGAACCAGGACACAGCTCAGTGATTTCAGCAATAACTTTGCTCTTACAAAAGGATGAGAAAATTTTATGTATTTTTACATTCTTCCTTTTTTCTCCGAGCTTGTTTTGCTTACGATGAAAGGCTCATTGTTTGCCGTCAGTGGAGCTATTCAGTGCGAGGACAAGCCCTTTCTACGAAGGTGCGAGCCAATGTTCGTCCCCGGCAGACTACGCCTCTTTCTTTTCTCCCATTTATTTGCTCTTCTTGGGCGCGCTCATACAGAATTCTTCAGCCTATGTCACATCATGATGTGTAAAACATGCCTTAAAGGGATACTGTCATGGGAAAACATGTTTTTTCCCCCAAAACACATCAGTTAATAGTGCTGCTTCCGCAGAATTCTGCACTGAAATTCAGTTCGCAAAAGAGCAAACTGATTTTTATATATTCAATTTTGAAATCTGACATGGGGCTAGACATATTGTCAGTTTCCCAGTCATGTGACTTGTGCCTGCACTTTAGGATGGAACTGCTTTCTGGCAGACTGTTGTTTCTCCTACTCAATGTAACTGAATGTGTCTCAGTGGGACTTGGCTTTTACTATTGAGTGTTGTTCTTAGATCTACCAGGCAGTTGTTATCTTGTGTTAGGGAGCTGCTATCTGGTTACCTTCCCATTGTTCTTTGTTGGCTGCTGGGGGGGAAAAGGGAGGGGGTGATATCACTCCAACTTGCAGTACAGCAGTAAAGAGTGACTGAAGTTTATCAGAGCACAAGTCACATGACTTGGGGCAGATGGGAAATTGACAATATGTCTAGCCCCATGTCAGATTTCACAATGAAATATAACAAAATCTGTTTGCTCTTTTGAAAAATGGATTTCAGTGCAGAATTCTGCTGGAGCAGCACTATTAACTGATGTGTTTTGTATAAGGGGTTGTTCACCTTTGAGATAACTTTTAGTATGATGTAGAAAGTGATATTCTGAGACAATTTGCAATTGGTTTTCATTTTTTATTATTTGTGGTTTTTGACTTATTTAGCTTTTTATTCAGCAGCTCTCCAGTTTGCATTTCTAGGGTCCAAATTCCCCTAGCAACCATGCATTGATTTGAATAGGAGACTGGAATATGAATAGGAGAGGCCTGAATAGAAAGATGAGTATTAAAAAGTAACAATAACAACACATTTGTAGCTTTACAGAGCATTTGTTTTTTTGACGGGGTCAGTGACCCCAAGTTGAAAGCTGGAAAGAGTCAGAAGAAGGCAAATAATTGAAAAAAAACTATAAAAAATGAAGGCCAATTGAAAAATTACCATTCTATAGCATACTAAAAGTTAACTGAAAGGTGAACCACCCCTTCAAGTCCATCAAAGCCCCAACGCATTTCCAGCAAAGTGTTTACGGAGCCTTTAAAGGGGTTGTTCCCCTTTCAATTAACGTTTAGTATGATGTAGAGAGAGATATTCAGAGATGATTTGCAATTGGTTTTCATTTTTTATTATTTTTGGTTTTTGAGTTACGTAGCTTTTTATTTAGCAGCAATTTCAGCAGCCTGGTTGCTAGGGTCCAAATTACCCTAACAACCATGCATTGGAATATAAAGGAGAGGGCTGGATAGCCAAATGAGCAATAAAAGTAAAAATAACTGTTAAATCGGAGCCTTACAGATTATTTGTTTTTAGATGGGGTCTGTGACCCCCATTTGAAAGCTACAGAAGAAAAAAAAACTATAACAAAGTAAAAATGAAGGCCAGTTGAAAAGTTGCTTAGAATAAGTCATACTAAAACATACTAAAAATGAACGTAAAGACGAACCACCCCTTTAGCCTGATATCTGACTGGTCTCCATTGATAGGGAACTAAATATTCACTGCCCCCCCCCCCCGTGTGACTGCATTATGGGATGTTCCATTTGCAGGAGGAAGTGGCAGTTCTTTATGCGTTTGGGGAAGTGAAGGGACTGATCTATAGTGAGAACAAAAAGAGGGGCCAAATCAGTGTGGGAAGCTTGATGCTTTGCATCCCATCTTTCCCCAGCAGAGGGAGCTAAACCCCCCATGTGTAGCTGCTCCATGTGTGCTGCTTGTGGGGTTGGAGGTTGATATTGGAGTTATTGTTATAACCATCCATTTTTGTCTGTGGCTTTGGAACACATTTGAGCTGATCATTTGCCATTGTCTCAGTCAGAAGTAATGCCGCCTGCTGCCTTCATTAGACCCTTGTGTAACCTGCAGTGTGATTTAGTTCAACTGCTTGTAACAGACTTGTGTTAGACGCCAGGAGCAGGGATCCTCTATGTCTAAACTGTGGGGCCCATTGCCGTCCCTAAGGCAGAAATTTGGCTGCAGCTTTTATAGCCTAGAGTTCTATTCAGTTTACACAGGGGGACGTAGACCTTCACTGTAAAGGGATACTGTCATGGGAAAACATGTTTTTTTTTTTCAGTTAATAGAGCTGCTCCAGCAGAATTCTGCACTGAAATCTGTTTCTCAAAACAGCAAACGAAAAAAAAAAGATTTTTTTATATTTAATTTTGAAATCTGACATGGGGCTTGACATATTGTCAGTTTCCCAGCTGCCCCCAGTCATGTGATTTGTACTCTGATAAACTTCAGTCACTCTTTACTGCTGTACTGCAAGTTGGAGTGATATTACCCTCTGCCTTCCCCCCCCCCCCAGCAACCTAACAACTAGGGATGCACCAAATCCACTATTTCGGATTCAACCAAACCCCCGAATCCTTTGTGAAAGATTAGGCAAAATACTGAATCCGAATCCTAATTTGCATATGGTTATCTTGCATATGCAAATAAGGGGTGGGAAGGGGAAACATTTTTTACTTCCTTGTTTTGTGACATAAAGTCACACAATTTCCCTTCCCGCCTCCCTAATCACCCCTAATTTGCATATGCAAATTAGGATTAGGTTCAGCCGGGCAGAAGGGTTCGGCCGAATCCTGCTGAAAAAGGCCGCTGGCCGAATCCCGAACCAAATCGCTGGCATCCCTACTAACAGAACAATGGTAAGGTAACCAGATAGCAGCTCCCTAACACAAGATAACAGCTGCCTGGTAGATCTAAGAACAACACTCAATAGTAAAAATCCAGGTCCCACTGAGACACATTCAGTTACATTGAGTAGGAGAAACAACAGCCTGCCAAAAAGCAGTACCATCCTAAAGTGCAGGCACAAGTCACATGACTGGGGGCAGCTGGGAAACTGACAATATGTCTAGCAGTTCCATCCTAAAGTGCTGGCTCTTTCTGAAAGCACATGACCAGGCAAAATGACCTGAGATGCACCTACACACCAATATTACAACTAAATACACTTGCTGGTTCAGGAATGACATTTTCTATTGTAGAGTGAATTATTTGCAGTGTAAACAGTGTCATTTAGAAATAAAAACTACATCATAAAAATCATGACTTGTAGTTTGGGACAGACAGTTCTCTTATAGTTCGTCTTATTATCTTTCATTTTTGAGCTACTGATATTTTTGTTCTGTGCCTCTCAGGCTTGGCATTTAAAGCGCTATCTGGTTGCAAGGGCTTAATTACCATAGCAACCAGGCAGCTATCAGAGTGTGAGTGAAGGGCGATGGGTCGAGGGCCTCAGTGAAATTAGAATAAGAATAAGCTGAAGCCTCCCATTCTGTGAAATCATTGAAATATCCAAGCAAAACATTCTAGTCCTATGCCTGCTGCAGACCGTAATGGTTTCTTTGCCGCTTTTCTACTCCGCTTCTTGCTTACAGGATAAATAAACCTTTAAAATAAGTAAATATAAAATTAATGAGGGGCTATTCTTAGAACTTTTGCCATGTACATTCATTATTTATTTTTCTTTAATTTCAAAATTTTATGGGATACATGTGCTGTTAATATGAATGAAATTTTGTTACAACAGCGCCACCTGCTGGTCAGTTTCCCACCAGTCTGACCACCAAGTAGTCAAGGAAGTTGTCAGGAGAAAGAAAGAGGCTGCTCTGATGTTCTTCTGTTTAGGAAAAAAAACCAGAAACCTTTTTCAAACTTTTCCTAAGCAGAAGAACATCAGTGGCGCTTTTGTAACAAAGTTCATTCATGTGCCCAATTACAGTGTCCAGCAACTAAAGATCCTGGATTTGGTTCAGGATTCACCTGTGTTTGAGTCATTTTGAGCAAGATTGGAGTCGGCTCAATCCAACAGCCTAGACTGAACAGAACCCCATTATCGCACACAAAGCGAAAATTTCTGCCCGGAGTTCGAATTCAGGTACCCAGGAAAGAAGGGTTCTTTGCATCTGTATTTTTAATTAATATATACTAAGGATGCACCAAATCCACTATTTTGGATTCGGCCGAACCCCCGAATCCTTGGTGAATGATTTGGTTAAAAACCGAATCTGAATCCTAATTTGCATATGCAAATTAGGGTGGGAAGGGGAAAACATTTATTTACTTCCTTGTTTCGTGACAAAAATCACACGATTTCCCTCCCTGTCCCTAATTTGCATATGCAAATTAGGATACGGATTTGGTTCTGCTGGGCAGAAGGATTCGGCCGAATCCGAATCCTGCTGAAAAAGTCAGAATCCTGGCCGAATCCTGAACCGAATCTTGGATTTGGTGCATCCCTAACATATACAAACACGGGAGGTGAATCAAAGTTTTAAAAAACTCCCCTAAACTCCCATATATTCAAAATTTGACCAATCGAAATTTATTAAAAAAAAATAGAATTTTTCAAACTCGGATGAATTAAATCAACCCGAAAACTTGAATCAAATTCGATTCAATTTTAAAAAAAACTCGTTTCGAGTTTTGTCTCTGAAAAAACTTGAATGTCAGGAAGGCTGCAAACGACTCTGAATGATCCCTGAACGTCTCGCTTTCGCTTAAACAGCAATTCAGCAGGTTTTAGGCGACAAATAGTCGAACTCGAGTTCTTAAAGGGCCAGAGTATAATAAATCTCGAAAATCAAATTCAATTTTTTTTAAAGACTCAAATTGAATTTGAATAACTCCCTAGTCGAATTTGCCAGTTTTGACCACAAAAAAAATGTGAATTTCAAATTTGAATTTTCAATTCAACCCTTGATAAATATGCCCCATAGTACCACACCAGGCTTCCCAGAGCAGCTATGGCTTAATGAACAAGCATGGGGTTGTTTATATTCCCAGTGCCAGCGTGGGGGCACATTAAACTAGATTGGAAAAATTAGTACTGAGCCACCAGAACTTACACTTATTGTCCCGCAGTGACCCCTAGGGGTTACTTATGGCTTATAATAAAGAGTGACAATGGTTTATTTTGCACCAACAATCCCATTCAGTGAGGCTCATTTATAAACACTGGGCAAATTTGCACCTGGGCAGTAACCCATAGCAACCAATCAGCGATTAGCTTTTTTCAGCCAGTTGCAGGGTGAACACTGAAAGCAATCATCTGATTGGTTGCCAGGCGTTACTGCCCGGTTGCAAATTTGCCCAGTGTTTATAAACAAAGTCCAGTGAGTTCAGAGCAGTATTTGCAACGTTGTGTCTTTGTGATTTGGTGATTGAAACAACCCCCCAATGATCCTTTCTCATTGTTCATTTTCAGATTGGGGAGCGCAGACTGCAGCACCAGCACTGGTTATAGGTGAGCGCCTCATGTTTGTTGTAGGAATGCAACGAATCCAGGATTCGGTTCAGGATTCGGACTTTTTCAGTAGGATTTGGATTCGGCCAAATCCAACTGCCCGGCCGAACCAAATCTGAATCCTAATTTGCATATGCAAATTAAGGCCGGGGAGGGAAAATCGCGTGACTTTTAGTCCCAAAACAAGGAAGTAAAAAATGTTTTCCCCTTCCCACCCCTAATTTGCATATGCAAATTTGGTTCGGTATTCGGCCAAATCTTTCGCAAAGGATTCAGGGTTAAACCAAATCCAAAACGGAGGGTTTGGTGCATCTCTAGTTTGTTGCGCATTCTATTGACTATCAGTATTATTATTATTATTATTATTATTATTGCTGTAACTGCTGCATTTCCTACAGGTGCCCCCCCCCCCAATACTGGGACAAAGGTTAAAAGGAGGAGTTTCCTTTCTTTTTTTTATCCTCAGGGGTCTCACCTGAAATTTCAGCCGGATTCTATACTGATACTATGGGGATTGGGCTTGTAGCTACATGCTTGTATGCTCCAGGTACCTTTAGAGCCCCAGCACCTGCCTGCAGTCCTACTTGAGCCCATATATCTTTTTAGGGCTAGTTTAATGCGCCAATTTTTTTCGTCTTAAAGGATAAGTAAACCTTTAAAATAAGTGAATGTAAGATTGATGAGGGGGCTATTCTAAGCACTTTTGCAATGTACATTCATTATTTATTTTTCTTTAATTCCAAGATATTAATTTAACATGAACAAATTTTGTTACAACAGCGCCACCTGCTGGTCAGTTTCTGACCAGTCTGACCACCAAGTAGTCAAGGAAGTTGTCAGGAGAAAGAAAGAGGCGGCTCTGATGTTCTTCTGCTTAGGAATAAAATTAGAAACCTTTCTCACATCTTTCCTAAGCAGAAGAACATCAGAGCAGCCTCTTTCTTTCTCCTGACAACTTCCTTGACTACTTGGAGAGGGGATAAAAAGCCTTAAAGGGACAGTTCAGTGTGAAAATAAAAACTGGGTAAATAAATAGGTTGTGCAAAATGTATCTAATATAGTTAGTTAGCCAAAAATGTAATGTATAAAGGCTGGATATGTAACATAATAGCCAGAACACTACTTCCTGCTTTTCAGTTCTCTTGCTTTCCACTGATTGGTTACCAGTAGGGATGCACCGAATCCAGGTTTCAATTTAGGATTCGGCCTTTTTCAGCAGGATTCAGATTCGGTCGAATCCTTCTGCCAGGCAGATCCGAATCTGAATGCTAATTTGCATATGCAAATTAAGGGGAGAGGGAAATCGCGTGACTTTTTGTCAAAAAACAAGGCAGTAAAAAATGTTTTCCCCTTCACACCCCCACTTTGCATATACAAATTAGGATTTGAATTCGGCTGAATCTTTCGCAAATTTGCATATGCAAATAGTGGATATGCTGCATCCCTAGTTACCAGGCAGTAACCAATCAGAGACTTGAGGGGGGCACATAGGACATATCTGTTGCTTTTGAATCTGAGCTGAATGCTGAGGATCAATTGCAAACTCACTGAACAGTTATGTCCCATGTGGCCCCCCTTATAGTCACTGACTAACTCAGAGTTAGAGAGCTGAAAAGCAGGAAGTAGTGTTCTGGCTATTATGTTACACATCCACTCACTCCAGCCTTTATACATTACATTTTTGGCTAACTAACTATATTAGAAACATTTTTTATTTTGCACAGCCTATCCATTTACCCAGTTTTTATTTTTACACTGAACTGTCCCTTTAAAATCATAACGGGCACAGACTAGCAGATATAGAAACCCATCTCTTGTACTATTCTCTAATTACATGCTAATCATACATCTAATTATTATCTAATTATTAAATGCAGTGCTGAAGCCAATTTCCCCAAACCTGATATTACTGAATATTTCTAATGAGCTGCTGCCTAATCTGCATGTGAGCTTTGTACCAGCACTGTGTTACCCACTGTCTTATTTATATACTGATCTCTTTTCATTTCCCCTTCTCAGCCTGGGTGTCTGTAAATGAGCTTGGCACGTTTCACACTTCTGCTATAGGCACCCAGTGAAATAAAGTTCATTATCTCTGACAGACTCTTTATACAACTGACTGGCAGATATCTGCCCACTTCACTTCTAAAGGGAAACTAAAGCCTAACTAAAGAAGTAGCTAGAAATGTTGTACATGATGTTTTGTGCTTCTGTACCAGCCCAAGGCAACCACAGCCCTTTAGCAGTAAAGATCTGTGTCTCCAAAGATGCCCCAGTAGCTCCCCATCTTCTTTTCTGCTGATTCACTGCACATGCTCTGTGCTGCTGTCACTTACTGAGCTTAGGGACCCACTCACAATATACAGTACACATAGAATAGAAATGTCACAATATAAGGCTGATTAGTAATTAATACAGATAATTACTACATGGCAGCACAGAAACCAGGGCAATTAGCATCAGAATTTAATAATCAGCAAACCTGTAGCATCAGCTTATATTACAGCCAGGGAAGCTCATTTTCTGCTGGATAATTAGTGACGAGCCCTAAGCTTAGCTTCTCAACAGCCAATCAGAGCCCACTGAGCATGTGAGTGTCACAGACACTTTCCAAGATGGTGACCCCCTGTGACAAATTTGAAGTCCTGGATCATTGCTGCCAGATAGCTGACAGTTGCAGAAACAAAGAAATGCACCAAATCTACAAAAAAGTGCAAAATGTCTTTAACATAGCTAAATTTTAATATGTCCTACCCCTTTAATCCCCACACAGTGCATGCTTGCCATCCTCCTGAGCCATATTCACTGTAACTTTCTGCGAAGCAGTCGTTGCTAGGGTTACTACTGTTATTTATTTTAGTCAGAGCCCTGACAGTTTCGATTAGTTGCATTCTTAAAAGCCGCCACTAGATGCCAATGTTGCTTTTCTGCAGCATGAAAGGGGCACTCCTTTAGCTGAACAGACACAATATTCTTCCACTGTAAGGGCTCTTACTGACGAGCGTTTTTACCTGCGCTCCCCTGCATTGCGGTTTTCTGCGTTCAGCCGCAGGGGAGCGCTGGAATAGACGCATTAAATTTTTTCCAATGGGGCTGTACTCACACAGGCGCGTGTAGGTGCTGAACGCAGGTTGAGACGCAACATGCTGCATTTTTCCTGCGTTCGGCGCCTTCACGCGCCTGTGTGAGTACACACCCCATCGGAAAAAATGTAATGCGTCTATTCCTGCGCTCCCCTGCGGCTGAACACAGAAAAACGGAACGCAGGGGAGCGTAGGTAAAAACGCTCGTCAGTAAGAGCCCTAAGCACCAAGCACCTGTTATCCAGAATTCTGAGGACCTGGGGTTTTCTGGATAACAGATCTTTCCGTTATGTGGATCTTCATACCTTAAGTCTACTAGAAAATCATGTAAACATTAAATAAACCCAATAGGCTGGTTTTGCTTCCAATAAGGATTAATTATATCTCAGTTGGGATCAAGTACAAACTACTGTTTTATTATTACACAGAAATAGGAAATTGTTTTTCAAAATTTGGATTATTTGGATAAATATGGGAGATGCTAAATAATTTCAATGTTGTGTGGCTCTATTCTTAAAACAAAAATCAGTAAAGGGAAAGAAATAAAAAAGATGATGTAGTTTATAAGGTAGTCTCTTGTCCCGGGTGAACCCTCAATTAGTTTTGGAGTATGTAGAAAATTCAAATGTGGGTAGAGAGCATCCAATAGTAAGGGAGTAGCCAAAGTTTTAACAAATAAAAAAGACTTTAATAGAACATGTATGAGCCTAACGCGTTTCGTGCCTATAGTGGGCACTTTACTCAAAGGCGGAAATGGCCTTCCATCTTTTCTGGCTAACAGGTTTCCGGATAACGGATCCTATATAAACGTTGGGGATGCACCGAATCCACTATTTTGGATTCAGCCGAACCCCAAATCCTTTGCGAAAGATTTGGTCGAATACAGAACTGAATCCAAAAGGGACGGGAAGGGGAAAACATTTTTTATTTCCTTGTTTTGTGACAAAAAGTCATGCGATTTCCCATACTGTCACTAATTTGCATATGGAAATTAGGATTTGGATTCAGCTCGGCCGGGCGGAAGGATTCGGCTGAAACAAAATTTTGCTGAAAAAGGCCGAATCCCGAACCGAGTCATGGATTCGGTGCATCCTTAATAAACATTTTCCAGCTTATTTTACTTTAGTGTATTGGCTATTGATAGCAGTATTGGCTGTGAATAGCCTCTGCTCTGCTGGTTCAGACTCCTGAAACAGGGTTGCCTGTATCCTTTGCTACATTCGTTCAAGGCGCAGAAGCAGCAGTGCAGAACGGAACTGGCTGGCCCTGTTCTCAGTAGCAATTACATTTACAAATAATGGAAAAACCAGTGAATTGATATTGGGAAGTTGCTTAGAATTTTATTGTCTTTTGTTATGCAAATAGTTTTTTTTTGTGGGGGAGTTTCCCATTAATTCCATTTTCCTTGCAGGTTGCTGCACAGCTTAATGCATTCGGAGGGGCGAGTGTGGGGAATAATGCATATGGTTCGGGTGAGGAGCACCCAAGTGATAGGGATGTATTAGTGCATCTCCCACTGGAGGTCCTACATGAGATTAAAGGAGAATTGAAATCCCTCCCCCCTCCCCTATGTTGCCCCCCCTCCTCCCCCCGACCTACCTCTCCCCCCCGGGCAAATGCCCCTAACTTGTTACTGACCCCTCCGTGCAGTTCCTCTCCTGTTGAGTTCACGGCAGCCATGTTTGCCTGTGCGCTCTTCTTCCTGTATTCGCCGGCATTTGTTGGCGCATGTGCGGTAGAGGGATTTATCGTTAAGGCATGCGCCCGGAAGTCACAAAGTTTCCGATTTCTTTTTTCAGAAACTTTGTGACTTTCGGGTAAAACAGTAGCTTGTACTTGATCCCAACTAAGATCCTTACTGGAAGCAAAAAATACTACAGGTATAGGATCCATTATCCAGTAACCCGTTATCCAGAAAGCTCCGAATTAAGGAGTTGCCATCTCCCATAGACTCCTTTTTATCCAAATAATCCAAAATGTTTAAAATAATTTCCTTTTTCTGTGTAATAATAAAACAGTAGTTTGTACTTGATCCCAACTAAGATATAATTAATCCTTATTGGAAGCAAAACCAGCCTATTGGGGTTATTTAATGTTTATGTGATTTTCTAGTAGGCTTAAGGTATGATGATCCAAATTACAGAAAGATAATATCCATAAAACCCCAGGTCCCGAGCATTCTGGATAACAGGTCCCATACCTGTATGATGTAGAGAGGGATATTCTGAGACAATTTGCAATTGGTTTTCTTTTTTTTTATTTGTGGTTTTTGAGTTATTTAGCTTTTTTTTTTGTAACTTATAATTTTTATTAAAGAATTTTCATAGAAATAAAAAAAAAACAGTGAAATTTAACAAAAGTAAGAAACATTCACAGTAAAAAATACAAAAGAGTAAAAAGAGAAAGATCCCAGACCGGTGAAAAGAAAGAAAAGAAAAAGGAAAATAAGAGAAAAAGCTCACATAATATCCGCATGTAGGGTAAAGGAAAAGTAGACAGTAGGTGTAGGGCACAAGTCATCATAGTTAGCATGATACATCAAAAGCACATAAGCAGTAAATATTAAGTAACAATGGTTAAATCAATGGAGGACCGAAGAGGAAACTGCTACCTATGTCCAGGGCAAGTATCATGTATGAATTAGCATATGTAGGGGTAACTAAAATAAATAAATATATGATATTAGCAGAAAGTTAATGAACAGATAGTGTCAAAGATATCCCCCAGAATCAAGAGGCTGGCCCTCCCGAGACAAAGCCTCTGAATTCCCACATGGACCAAATCTTAAGATATTGGGGGGTAGTATTACGCAAATACGCAATATTGGCTTCAAAAACTCTGTTTCCATTAACTCTAGCGATTATTTCTTGAATAGTTGGACAATCAAGAGTATGCCATCTGGCCGCTAGGGCTATTCGTGCAGCTGTTAAGACATGGTTGGCCAATTTTTGGCTAAAATTCGGTATACCAGCAAAGGGCCTTCCCAACAAAAAGGTAGATAGATCTAATGGAACCTGGGTTGCTAAGACCTGATCTAGTACCTTCTTAACTGCCAACCACATCGGCCTAACAACCGGACAGTCCCAAAAGATATGTGGAAGTGTGCCTAGGTCACCGCAATTTCTCCAACAAAGTGGCGAGTGATCAGGGAAGAGCTTGTGAAGTCGGTCAGGAGTATAATACCAAAACATTAAAATCTTATAGATATGCTCTTTCTGTCTCACACAAGTGATCATTTGTCGAGCATTTTGCCAAATTGCCGACTTAGGGATAAGGTACCCTGAGTCACTCCATGCCATTTAGTCATATAGGAATGTTGCTCCAAACTTAAAGGGAAAGGTTCAGTGAGAAGTCTATAAATCCTAGAGATAAGTCCCTTTTGGGGGAGCCCCTGCTTAGCCAATGTTTCAAATGCTGTGTTTGGCCTTGATTTTTCTGCCACTAAATACGGATGTAGAAAGTGGCGAAGTTGAAAATATTCAAATTGATGTAAAATAGATTGTGGTGCCATATCTCGCAATTCCTGTAACGTTGGGATAGTTTTGGTAGGATTGTGGAGAAAATCCTGTATAGTAAACATGCCCGTTTGACCCCATCGTTTGCAAAAGGAAGCTGTAACACCCGGGGGAAAATTAGGATTTCGGAAACAACTAACATTTAAAGAGTAGTGCGAGAGGAGATTTCGATTATACTTTAGTTTATCCCATATTTGCAGAGTCAGTCGTGTTGTTGGGAGCAAATTTTTCTTGGGAATATCCTTGACACCATCAGACCAAATGTAAGGATTAATAGATAAATCTGGGACAATCATGCTTTCAATAGAAGTCCAAACAGTAGGAAGAGATTGGTTCGACCAGGCTAACAATTGTCGTAATTGTGTCGCCCCATAATATTTCTGCAAATTAGGGACACCCAAACCTCCATAATTGGTAGAAGCGAGCAGCACTGATCGAGCTATACGGTGACTCTTTTGGCTCCAAATAAACTGATGGAATTGAGATTGAACAGCTGGGGGTACCATAACCGGTAGGGTCTGAAATAAGTATAAATATTTTGGTAAAATACTCATTTTAAGGGCGGCAATCCTACCAAACCAAGATATCGGAAATTGCGCCCACTTCGCAAGCTGGTTTTTGGTAAAATTTATAAGGGGAACATAATTAGCTTCATATAGAGATTCATATTTAGCAGTAATTTGGAGTTATTTAGCTTTTTATTCAGAAGCTCTCCCGTTTGCAATTGCAGCAGTCTGGTTGCTAAGGTCCAAATTCCCCTAGCAACCACGCATTGATGTGAATAAGAGACTTGATTATGAATAGGAGGGGCATGAATAGAAAGATGAGTAATAAAAAGTAGCAATAACAATACATTTGTAGCCTTATAGAGCATTTGTTTTATAGATTGTATTTAGATGGGGTCAGTGACCCCCATTTGAAAGCTGGAAAGAAAAGAAACTATAAATAATGAAGGCCAATTGAAAAGTTGCTTAGAATTGACCATTCTATAAAATACTAAAATTTAACTGAACGATGAACCACCCCTTTAAGAAACATTAAAATTGGGGCATCTCCCGCCCCAGCATTCATGTAGCACAGTCCCCACTATTCCAAAAAAAGAAACGAGGCCACATTAATTGCACTCCTTGCCTCGATAGCACTTCAGGGCTGTAGCCACAAGTATTTATTTCTATAAGGATTTCCCTTTAATGATTCTTTAGTGAAAGCTGCAACCACACATGATCGTATCAAACTGCAGGTGCCTTTACTGCATGGATTGGGGCTCAGGGGGGCGGAGCTCTACGCCACAAGCAGGTGCCTTAATAGATTTGCTTAGGGTCCCCCTTTGTAGTCAAACATTTGTTCAAGTTTCCCATCAACCAGATAAGCCCCTAGATATATAGAAACATGGTGACTAACGGCTCTCCTGTGCTCCCAGAGATATTTACAATAAATATGTGCTGTTAATATGAATGAATTTTGTTACAACAGCACCACCTGCTGGTCAGTTTCCCACCAGTCTGACCACCAAGTAGTCAAGGAAGTTGTCAGGAGAGAGAAAGAGGCTGATGTTCTTCTGCTTAGGGAAGATGTGAGAAAGTTTTATTCCTAAGCAGAAGAACATCAGAGCAGCCTCTTTCTTTCTCCTGACAACTTCCTTGACTACTTGGTGGTCAGCCTGTTGGGAAACTGACCAGCAGGTGGCGCTGTTGTAACAAAATTCATTTATATTAACAGTACATGTATCCCTTAATATCGTGAAGGGATCGTAAAGAAAAATAAATAATGAATGTAACCCCCTCATCAATTTTACATTCACTTATATTAAAGGTTTACTTATCCTTTTATGTATTTATGTGTCTCATATCTGCTTAAAGGAAAAGGAAAGTTTTTTTTTTTTTTTCAAGGGGGTGCCAAAAGTTAGGCATGTGTGCTATACATTAGGCTGCTGGGGTTTCTACTAAAAGAGATGTAAATGGGGAGAAATTACCCAGCATCACTCTTTCCACTCCCTAATTCTTTTGTGGGGGGGGGGGGGTATGAAAGGAAGAGCCTAACCACGGACACGTTGCACAGAGTTATCCTTCTCACATGCCAGGCTCTGGTTCCACTCCTGCGCCCCTGTAGGAAACCACAAGCAGCAGAGCACTAACTGAACTCACGCGTTTCGCTCCCATTTACTGGAACTCAATGACTGTGCCGTTCTTTATTTTTAGGTTGGCTGACATGGGTAATCTCATTAAGGTGCTAACCAGAGACATAGACCACAATGCAGCCCATTTTTTCTTGGATTTTGAAAGTAAGTGTCGCGTGAAGCCTCGTTCAGCTCTCCACTTGGAGGGGACACTTCTATTATCCGGCAGCAAAGATGATCTCCATATCCAAACTCATTGGGGTCCTTTGTGATCAGTTTTTTATTTTTATTGTCCTAATATCAGGGATCCAAAGCCCGGCGTGGGCAAATTCTAGTTTGCTGTCCGAAGAGGTATTTGTGGTGGGGAAACCTACACAGACATACAGCACGATGCCTAATATTTTCACCAAACATTGTGCTGAATACTGAACTCAATCAGAACCCAACTTTCTGTTCATGGCATTTATGTATAGGGATGTCACGGCAGCTTGGCTGAAACTAAAGACACTTGGCTAGTCAGATCTGCTAGTCTTTTGCCCATTAAATGAATTTTTGAGACCTTCTAATTTGGCCAGTTAAAATTGCTAATAAGAATGAAACAAGGATCCGCTGATTCTGGCTTTGGTGCAACCCTAAGGGGCAGATTTATTAAAGGTTGAATTGAAAATTTGAATTAAGATTTTTTTTATGGTCAAAACTGTCAAAATCGAATTATCCAAACTCGATTCAAGTTTTTTTAAAAAAAATTTGAAATCGATTTATCATACTCTGGCCCTTTAAGAATTAGACTATTCGGCACCTAAAACCTACTGAATTGCTTTTTAAGTCAATGGGAAAGGTCCAGGGATCAATTTTGTGGTTTGCAGCCTTCCTGACATTCATATCGAATTTGATTCAAGTTTTCAAGCCGGTAAAATTCGTCCGAGGTTTAAATATTCGATTTTAATAATAAATAGTCGAATATTTGAATTTCGAGTACAAACAAATTCGATAAAATGACAAATCTGCCTCTTAGTGTTTCGCCAAACTTAATCCAAGTCACGTGACTTTGAAGCTCTGGAAAACTGAACACCGATTTTTTTTTACAAATGTATATATGGTTCCAATCTGGTTTGGGCTTATTTTTTGCCAAATCAAAAAATGATAGGTTGCATGCATCACTAGTATAATTTGACCTGAGAATTTACAAGTTAATCAGTCTGCCTGATAGGCTTCATGCCTTGAATATCATTGATGAGAAAATCTACAGAAGCCATGAAAGTCCATCTATACCAACGATAATTTGCTTTGGAGGCTGGGACCCCTCACTGAGAACACCACTGGGGACAGCAGACATAGGATTTGCCCACAAGGAGGTGGTCAAAATGCTGGTCATATAATAATATCCATCAGATGTCTATGCCAACCCAACCATGCCTACCCAACCCTGCAGGTTCTCCTAGGAACGAAGCAGCTTGATGTCCACCTCTTCTTCTGATATGACCCCACTTCAGCATTTGATCCTACTGTTACTGTCTCCTAAAGACCCTGTGTCTTTTCTCATTCTTGTCTTGGCAGGTACCTTGTCATGGGGAACCTTCTTAAAGTATTGACTTGCACAGACCTTGAGCAGGGGCCAAATTTTTTCCTTGATTTTGAAAGTGAGAATATGATTTTGTATATATTTTTCTCTCTGCCTGCCGTAGACTGCACTTGTCCTCTGTGCTAAATGTTTGTCTGCTTCTTGTCTGTCTCACTGTTTGCCTACTAAACATCAGAGGACTGCTTCCATACATGAGTGATACTCGGAGTTCTCTGTATAACTCAGCCTGCAGCCTTGTGCCTGTATATGGTCACAGAACAACCCCTCAGTGACTTCTAATATCCTTATCATTTACAGTAGGGGGTACATTATACCTTATAATACATGAGTGATACTCAGAGTTCCCTGTATAACTCAGTCTGCAGCCTTGTGCCTTTATATGGTCACAGAACAACCCCTCAGTGACTTCTAATATCCTTATAATTTACAGTAGGGGGTACGTTATCCCTTATAATGCATGAGTGATACTCAGAGTTCCCTGTATAACTCAGCCTGCAGCCTTGTGCCTTTATATGGTCACAGAACAACCACTCAGTGACTTCTAATATCCTTATCATTTACAGTAGGGGGTACATTATCCCTTATAATACATGAGTGATACTCAGAGTTCCCTGTATAACTCAGCCTGCAGCCTTGTGCCTTTATATGGTCACAGAACAACCCCTCAGTGACTTCTAATATCCTTATCATTTACAGTAGGGGGTACATTATCCCTTATAATACATGAGTGATACTCAGAGTTCCCTGTATAACTCAGCCTGCAGCCTTCTGCCTTTATATGGTCACAGAACAACCCCTCAGTGACTTCTAATATCCTTATCATTTACAGGAGGGGGAACATAATTTTCTTTTCTCAAAAAGTTTGCCCCAGGTTTGGTAACCCATAGAGACCAATCAAATATTTGCTTTTCACATTTTGTGCTTTGTGCGGATATGTTACAATGGGTTACTAGAACTGGAGCAGAGTTTGTTTCTGATATAAATTCTAAATAAAGCACTGAATTATTATTAACATGTATTGATATAGCGCCAACATATTGCGTAGCACTGTACTTTTATCTAATGCCATTGCACCTCCCACTTATGGAAGCACCTGTGGCATTTTAGCAATTGCCAATCTGCAATGCCACCGATGCTGCTGGGAACTGTAGATCAGTAAGTGTTTGTCTATCACTCTATGCTCTTAAAAAGTACCAATTTAACAGTTGTTTGGCCTCTGTTTACACCCTCCTTCTCCAGTTGGCCATCAATGGTCTGTCCATAGGGTCATAGTCCTCACCTCTATCCATCAGTAGCTGTGTGAATTTTCCCAGTAGAACAGGTGAAACAGGACATGGTTGTCCATTGCTGTGCTACCGTGAGGGAATTCTCCATCTCATCCTCGGTGAGACCTGAGGGCCATGGTGAACACCCATAGACTTTTGGCACTGTGATGCCACATACTTAATAAGATTTCTATATTTGTTCTTCGTGACCCAGTTCTCCTTAATGTAGCATATTGGTTTGTGCTTGGTGGCGGTTTACATGAACTAACAGTTACAGCAAATTCCAAGCTTTCTGCTAAAGTCTTGGCATACAAGTCCGATGCCTGCCAATGGCACATTGTGGGCATCCATGTTACATAGTTAAAATCTAGATGCTGACTTTATTGAGTTATGCACCATTCATTTGCTGACCCCTGGTTCCAATTGTACCTATATAGAAAGCCACAAGAAGCAGAAAACCACAAAGCACTGGATTTTAAGGTTAGGTCCCTTTTGCAGGTTCTTGATGGTCCCATGGGAGAATCTTTTAGCCAGTGTCAGAGCCAGTGGCTTCTCAGCTATGGTTAGAACTACACGATGATCCTGTAACACCAACAAAGATGCAGGAACCATTTTACTAGAAGGTATTATGGCCCATGGGACAATTTACTCATGAGATTTGGACAAGATTGGTGTACTATATCACCACAATTGTCTTTGTGATCACTGTGACAACCATTATTGAGTGTAAGGATTGATCATACCAGTGTTGGAGTCATGTAGCTTCTCCCAAACCAGCAGTTTTCTACTGTATGTGAATATTGGACAGCAGCAAATTCCGGTGACCTCTGGATATAGGTACATGTATCCACAGTGGAAGACTTTAAATTGCATCTGCCCCCAGGCTTAGATAGTCTAGTGGATGCCCACCATGTAACTAACATCACTCAGTCCTGAAGACCAACTTCAGGTTAGTTTGTGCTTTTGACCAGCTTGGACTTTGCATGTTGATTTCTAAGTCTGGAAGTCAAAAGTAAAATGTCCATTAAATCAGGCACCATGCTAGCCAATAGAATTGCAAGCTGTACTTGTTGACCAGCTGGGTGTCTTTACTGAGCAGCCTGGTTCATGTCTTCTGTGGAAAGCTGGGAAGGTTGTATTGTGTTTTACACCAGTGAGATTGTGATTTGCCTTTCCCTGTGTGTCCTGTTGCAGCCTGACATTAATGCACTGTTTTCCATCACCATTTCCATTGTCCTCTCTCTTGGCTTCCATGTACGTCTAATTTTTAATCCGTCAATATTCCGGCATTTAAGAGAGCTCAGAATCAAGACTTGTCGGAGCCAATAATAAGAAATGCTCCCTGCATCGATGATCTTTCAATCTGTGCAAAGCCAAAAAGAAACCTATCTGTGCAATAAAACAACTTTTTGTTTTACTTCGTTTGACCCATTGCCAGTTCTAAGCTCTACCTAAGTTGAGTCAAGCGCTGAAGGTAATTTCCACTTGGTGAAAGAATAAATGTAAAACTTTCAAATAGAGAAGTGAAGTTCATCTGAGAATTTCCTTAAAATGTAGTCGTCTCTGGTCTGAGATTTGTGGTGAATGATCTAAATGTAATTGTAAAATGGGTATAGATTATGTGCATGATTCTGCATAGAAGACGGAGACTATTCGTAGGGTAGTCAAAGTAGACACCTACTGTTGGTATCCACTAAGTTCATTGTACAACTTCCGACAAGTCTTGATTAAATCAGTGATCTCAAATGCCGCTCTGTGTATTGCAGCATGACTTCTGTTGGGTTGATCTGTGCTTATTGTCCCATTCTACCAAACTGTCTCCATGCACATAGCAGTCTTCAGCAGCTATAAAAATGTACTTACTTGGTACCACTACATAAGGACCTTGGCCCGTTCTTTCAATTCTGAATCTCCTATGTACCGTCCCTAATCTCAGTGAACACAAAGGACCTACAATCATGCAATTACATTGGGCCATAATAGTGGGGATTCATTAGTCACCGCATTCAGTGTTTTTTTTTAGCCTTTAAAAAATGGCAGTGTTGTGTTTGTTAGAATGTTTTAAGATTCCTGTTGTGTGTTTGAGAAGTCCATCCGTGTTCAGTTTGTTGTCACATTCATTCTTCTGATTGAGTAACACTGATCTTTCTAGATATTCTCTTTTGGGTGGGTCATGCCATTCTGAGATGCCTTTGTTCCTTAAAAGGTCACTGATCCTTCCAATTATCTATCAATATGAGGCTTAGTAGGGGAATTATACCAAGGAGTTCTGCCTGCTATGGATAGAGCCATTTCCAGTTTGCCACACCCATAGTAACACTTTACCACACCCGTTTGTCCTGTATGAGCTCTGTGGAAGGTGTGGTAGCTGCTTCAGCTCAACTGTCAGTTAAGGGTTGGGGCAGACTGGCAGATTCGGGGGGATTTAGTCGCCTGACGACTAATCACCTCTTCTGCGGGGTGACAATCTCCCCGAACTGCCTTCCGTCTGCCTCCCGCCTGCTTGAATGAAAAATCACCTGCGCTAATGCACTCGTGGTGCTTCGATTTCCAAAGTTGCCTCATGACTTCGGAAATTGAAGAACCGCAAGTACATTAGTTTGCGGAAGGTAGTTCGGGGAGATTGTTGCCCCGCAGAAGAGGCGATTAGTCGCCAGGCGACTAAATCTCCCCGAATCTTCCCACCTGCCCCAACCCTTAAACTGTCATCTGAGCTAGAATCACTGGATAAACAAAGCAAAGGAAGTTTGCTCTTGTTGGGGTTTTCAAATAGGCAGAGCAGAAAATCAAGATTGAAAGGAAGGAACACATATATATATAATAATTAACTGGGTTTACAAATAAGGAGCAGGTTAATTATGTAACTGATTTTAATTTGTGCCCCACAAGCCCTAAGCAGGGGAAATGTCTATTTGTGTGATGGTGCCAAGGCATCTCAACTGGCATAACACTTTCCATTTTCTTCCCAGTCCTTCATATTGTTCAGTAGAGTTCTCTCCAGTCACAGTTCTTCTCATGTTCTCTGTAGAGTGTATATGTTGAGCTGGAGAGCAGCATTAGGGCCGGCCAATGTATCTCCCCGTAGAGGGAGAATCTGCTTGCCCTGAGCTCTCTGTCTTACCCATGAGTCACGTTCTCTAACTCCATGTTACTGGCCGAAGCGTTAATCTGCTCTCATGCTGTTTAGATGCTCAGCCCAGCGAATCCGAGAAGGCAGTGTATAATCAGGTGAATGTAGTATTAAAGGACGCAGAAGGGATCCTGGATCATTTACAGTCCTACCGAGGGGCCGGCCATGAAATCCGGGAGGTAAGTTATACTTGCAGTTTGTCTTTTTCTCCAAACACGTGAGGTCTGTACACTTTACTCAGAAGGGTAATAATAGTCATAAAGTTTTATCCAGATCTTGAAACCCTAAGCAACCAGTCAGATATTTGCTTTCAACCAGCAGACGGTAAGCCTGCTCGCTATGACTTAAATAGTATGTCCATATAACACAGATCTCCTCTTGACCAGGCGTGGGCAAGTGGAGGCCCTTGAGATGTTGTTGCCAGTATTCTCTCGCCCATAATGTCCCATACCTCATCTGTGTAGACGTTCTTTAACCTGGGATCAGTTCTGGCCCCTATTCAGCCTCAGGGACTCGGGCAACATCCTAAATTCTAATGCTGTTCCTACATCCTAAAGGCCATACAACATGCTACTGATGAGAAGCTGCAGGAGAAGGCTTGGGCGGCTGTGGTCCCACTCGTAGGGAAACTCAAGAAATTCTATGAATTCTCTCAAAGGCTAGGTAAGCCTGCTTCTATTCACTGCCATTCCTATGCGCTTAATGAATGCAGAACTTCTGCTCTGTCTGAATCAGTACAGGTATGGGACCTGCTATCCAGAATGCTCGGGAGCTGGGGTTTTCAGGATAATGGATCTTTCCATGATTCGGATCTTCATACCTTAAGTTTGCTAGAAAATCATGTAAACATTAAATAAACCCAATAGGCTGGTTTGCTTCCAATAACGATTAATTATATCTTAGTTTGGAAGGTTCTGTTTTATTATTACAAAAAAAAGGAAATCATTTGTAAAATTCTGGATTATTTGGATAAAATGGGTCTACAGGAGACGGTCTTTCCGTAGTTCCGAGCTTTCTTTATAATAGGTTTCTGGATAATGGATCCCATACCTGTACCTTGTTAATGGTCTATATACAGTCATATGAAAAGTTTGGTAACCCCTCTCAGCCTTCATAATAATTTACTACACTTTCAACAAAAAGGATAACAGTGGTCTTTCATTTCCCAGGAACATCGGAGTACTGGGGTGATTTCTGAACAAAGATTTTTAGTGAAGCAGAATTCAGTTGTATGAAATTAAACCAAATGTGAAAAACTGGCTGTGCATAAATTTGAGTACCCTTGTAATTTTGCTAATTTGAATGCATGTAACTGCTCGATACTGATTACTGACAACACCAAATTGGTTGGATTAGCTCATTAAACCTGGAACTTTATAGGCAGGTGTGTCCAATCATGAGAAAAGGTATTTAAGGTGGCCAATTGCAAGTTGTGCTTCTGTTTGACTCTCCTCTGAAGAGTGACAGCATGGGATCCTCAAACCAACTCTCAAAAGATCGAAAAACAAAAATTGTTCAGTATCATGGTTTAGGGGGAGGCTACAAAAAGCTATCTCAGGGGTTTAAACTGTCAGTTTCAACTGTAAGGAATGTAATCAGGAAATGGAAGGCCACAGGCACAGTTACTGTAAAACCCAGGTCTGGCAGGCCAAGAAAAATTCAGCAGCGGCATATGTGTAGGATTGTTAGAATGGTTACAGACAACCCAAAGATCACCTCCAAAGACCTGCAAGAACATCTTGCTGCAGATGGTGTATCTGTACATCGTTCTACAATTAGGGTTGCCACCTTTTTTAAAAAAAAATTACCGGCTGCTGGGGGGCGGGGACACAAAGGGGCGTGCCGTGACATCAGAAGGGGCGGGGCCACGACACGGACGCTTGAAGAAGTAAAGAAAAGGTAAGTTCCAGGGGATTGGGGGCAGGCCGAGGGCTCCTTTTAATTGTATTACAAATTTACCGGCAGCTACATTGCCGGTAAATTTGTAATACCGGCCCCCGCCTTGGCAGGTATTTTACCAGCTAGGCCGGTAAAATACCGGCCGGGTGGCAACCCTATCTACAATTCAGCGCAATTTGCACAAAGAACATGTGTATGGCAGGGTGATGAGAAAGAAGCCCTTTCTGCACTCACACGAGTCGCTTGTTGTATGCAAAAGCTCATTTAGACAAACCACAGGCATTTTGGAACAAAGTGCTTTGGACTGATGAGACAAAAATTGAGTTATTTGGTCATAACAAAAAGCGCTTTGCATGGCGGAAGAAGAACACCACATTCCAATAAAACACCTGCTACTGACTGTCACATTTGGTGGAGGTCCCATCATGCTGTGGGGCTGTGTTTCTAGTTCAGGGACTACTGGGGCCCTTATTAAAGTCGAGGATCGGATGAATTCAACCCAATATCAACAAATTCTTCAGGATAATGTTCAAGCATCAGTCACAAAGTTGAAATATTTTCTGTTAATCCAATAAACTTTATGTCACTGCAGACATACTACTGTTTCCATAAGGCATGTTATATATTAAAAGGAAGTTGCTACTTTGAAAGCTCAGCCAATGATAAACAAAACTCCAAACAATTAAGAGGGGTTCCCAAACGTTTTCTTATGACTATATGTATATGTTCTTTATATGGTTTATATAAAAATATATGGCTCCTTCATTGTAAATGAGAATGAAAGGCTAAAACTAAGTAAGCTTTATCAGAAAGGTCTATATAAATACACCAGTAAACCCTCAAAGTAATGCTGCTCTGAGTCCTCTGTCACAAGAAACATCACATTTCTTTCCTTCTATTGTGTACTCATGGGCTTCTGTATCAGACTTCCTGTTTTCAGCTTAAACCTCCAGGGCTAGGGCTTGAGCATGCTCAGTTTTAATCTATTGGCAATAAACTGCTTTGGTAGCTTTCCTTCTCTTTTAATGGTCTATATATGTATATGACACCTGCATCAGTATCTAATGTATTACCTATTTACTAACTGTGTCTCTCTCTTTGGTCACCTAGAGGCGGCATTGCGGGGCCTTCTGGGAGCTCTGACCAGCACCCCATACTCCCCAACACAGCACCTGGAGCGAGAGCAGGCTCTTGCCAAACAGTTTGCAGAAATTCTCCACTTTACTCTGCGCTTCGATGAGCTCAAGGTAGGACAATGAACCCCACAGGTTCCTCCGCAGTTATATACTTAAAGGGATACTGTCACGGGAAAACATGTTTTTTTCAAAACGCATCAGTTAATAGTGCTACCCCAGCAGACTTCTGCACTGAAATCCATTTTTCTAAAGAGCAAATACATTTTTTTACATTTAATTTTGAAATCTGACATGGGACTAGACATATTGTCAGTTTCCCAGCTGCCCCCAGTCATGTGACTTGTGCTCTGATAAACTTCAGTCACTCTTTACTGCTGTACTGCAAATTGGAGTGATATCACCCCCCTCCCTTTCCCCCCCAACAGCCTAACAACAGAACAATGGGAAGGTAACCAGATAGCTCCCTAACACAAGATAACAGCTGCCTGGTAGATCTAAAAACAGCACTCAATAATAAAATCCAAGTCCCACTGAGACTGATTCAGTTACATTAAGTTGGAGAAATAACAGCCTGCCAGAAAATAGTTCCATCCTAAAGTGCTGGCACAAGTCACATGACTGGGGGCAGCTGGGAAATTGACAATATGTCTAGCCCCATGTCAGATTTCAAAATTGAATATAAAAAAATCTGTTTGCTCTTTTGACAATTGGATTTCAGTGCAGAATTCTGCTGAAACCGCACTGATGTGTTTTGAAAAAAACATGTTTTCCCATGACAGTATACTTTTAACCGTGCTTTGCCTGTGCCTCTGTTGGAGAATGAAAGGTGCACCCTGATTGTGGTATTTTACCTTATCCTCTCTGCACCTTCATTTTGTTCATACCCTCTGTTATTCAACTGACAGTTAGGGGCAGATTTATCAAAATGTGAGATTAGAACTCACCACAGAAAAACTCGCTCACTTTCCATTCATTCCTATGGGATTTTTAGAATCGTATTTATTAATGGAGTTCGTTTTTGATAAATATGCTTTTAAAAATCCCATAGGAATGAATAGAAAATGAGTGAGTTTTTCTGTGGTGATCTCTAATCTCACACTTTGATAAATCTGGCCCTGAATCTGCTGCATGCATGCAAGGCAAAGTGGGAGCCTCGCAGCAACACCGCAATATAAATGCCAAGCTAAAGAGCTGCTGGAAAAAAAAGGTCAATAATTTAAAATGCTGAAAATGCTGCTTGTTAATTGTTTTATGAAACCCCCCCCCCCCAAAAAAAGGTTAAATTGATTCTGTCATGATTTTTAAGGTGTTATTTTTATTTCTAAATGACACTGCAAATAATTCACTCTACAATATAAAATGTCATTCCTGAACCAACAAGTGTATTTAGTTGTAATATTGGTGTGTAGGTGCATCTCAGGTCATTTTGCCTGGTCATGTGATTTCAGAAAGAGCCAGCACTTTAGGATGGAACTGCTTTCTGGCAGCCTGTTGTTTCTCCTACTCTGGACTGAAGGAGTCGCAGTGCGACCTATATTTTACTATAGAGTAGGGATGCACCAAATCCACTACTTTGGTTTTGGCTGAACCCCCTGAATCCTTCGAGAAAGATTCGGCCCAATACAGAACTAAATCCAAATCCTAATTTGCATATGCAAATTAGGGATGGGAAGGGGAAAACATTTTTTTACTTACTTATTTTGTGACAAAAAGTCACGCAATTTGCCTCCTCGCCACTAATTTGCATATGCAAATTAGGATTCGGTTTGGCCGGAAGAAGGAATCGGCCAAAATCCTGGCGGAATCCAGAACCGAATCCTGGATTCAGTGCATCCCTACTACAGAGCATCAGTCACATGAATGGGGGCACCTTGGAAACTGACAATATGTCTAACCCCATGTCAGACTTCAAAATTAAGTCTTTTCCTGTTTTGAAAAATGGATTTCAGTGCTGAATTCTGTTGGAGCAGCAATATTAACTGATGCATTCTGAAAAAAACATGTTTTCCCATGAAAGTATCACTTTAATTTGAAATATATTTCCCTTATAATTCCCTTATATTTGAAATTCTGTTTCCTTGAGATACACAGAGGTTTGTAGAGGAACCTGGCAGCCCTGTAAATACAGTCCCAGGGAAGCGTAAGTCTCGGGGGGCACTGGGAGTTGCTGGAGGGTTGCAGGGAGGATGTAGCTGCCGTATGCACTCACTGTATAACCAGAGATATATTTAGTACAACAGCATTGTGGCTTTGCACATCATTAATGTCACTTTAATATATAATACACAGACCAACTGTAATGCAGCTGTGACCTGTTTCTGCTTTCCCAGATGACAAACCCTGCGATACAGAATGATTTCAGTTACTACAGACGAACCCTGAGTCGCATGAGGATCAACAATGTGCCAGTAAGAGCTACTCTCCCAGGCCCCACATGGAGTTATAAAGGATAATGTACCCCCTACTGTAAATGATAAGGATATTAGAAGTCACTGAGGGGTTGTTCTGTGACCATATAAAGACACAAGGCTGCAGGCTGAGTTATACAGGGAACTCTGAGTATCACTCATGTATTATAAGGGATAATGTACCCCCTACTGTAAATGATAAGGATATTAGAAGTCACCGAGGGGTTGTTCTGTGACCATATAAAGGCACAAGGCTGCAGGCTGAGTTATACAGGGAACTCTGAGTATCACTCATGTATTATAAGGGATAATGTACCCCCTACTGTAAATGATAAGGATATTAGAAGTCACCAAGGGGTTGTTCTGTGACCATATAAAGGCACAAGGCTGCAGGCTGAGTTATACAGGGAACTCTGAGTATCACTCGTGTATTATAAGGGATAATGTACCCCCTACTGTAAATGATAAGGATATTAGAAGTCACTGAGGGGTTGTTCTGTGACCATATAAAGACACAAGGCTGCAGGCTGAGTTATACAGGGAACTCTGAGCATCACTCGTGTATTATAAGGGATAATGTACCCCCTACTGTAAATGATAAGGATATTAGAAGTCACTGAGGGGTTCTTTGACCATATAAAGGCACAAGGCTGCAGGCTGAGTTATACAGGGAACTCTGAGCATCACTCATGTATTATAAGGGATAATGTACCCCCTACTGTAAATGATAAGGATATTAGAAGTCACTGAGGGGTTGTTCTGTGACCATATAAAGGCACAAGGCTGTAGGCTGAGTTATACAGAGAACTCTGAGTATAACACTGAGGGGTTCTGTGTCTATTAATGGTAATCCTGTGACTTTTAATATGTATTTTAATCAGATAAAAAAATATATGAAGTTATTTATGTTGAGTTGTTTTTTCTTCAAACATTGCACCCTATAGTTTTTTTACCATAACTGTTACCTTTCTTCCTGTACAACGAAAGGAAATGTAATCCCTTGCAACATATTATTATAGAATTGCTCTTCTGAGCACTTTTACATTTCACATTCTTTTTTTTTTTTTTTACTAGTTTTCAAAACATTATTCGTTTTTACACAGTGCTAACAGAATGAACTAGAAACAACATTGCCACGTGCTGACTGGACACAGAAGATACAAAATGATCTCAGCATACCTCCCAACTGTCCCGTTTTTAGAGGGACAGTCCCTCTTTTACCAGCTCAACCCACAGTCCCTCATTTGTACTGGAAAGTCCTGTTTTTCTCTGCACGGAATAGCCAGAAAAAGAAACAAAGCTTCTAACTTAATTGGCTTTTGGCAGAGAGCCCAGAACAGCCACAGCAGCAGATAAGATACTTTTGTAACAATTTCAAGATAAGCAAATAAGTAAATGTAACAATATAAGATAAGCAGGTCTCTTGGGAAAAGTGGGACTCGCAGCTTAAAGGGCAATTCACCTTCATTAGCAAAACTGTAATAACTGAAAAAAACACAGAAATATGTTCAAACTTAACCTGCAAAATGTTGTAAAAAGAACATGGTAATTAGGGGGTGTGGCCACAAAAATTGGTGTGGCCAAAAATGTTTGCGCGCGGCAACTTTTTTGGCCCTGTTTTTATTTCCAAAATGTTGGGAGGTCTGTCTTAGTAAGAAACGGACATTGCTCTGCTTAGTTCTGGCCAGACATAAACATTCAGCTGACTCTGCTCACCAACTTCATTTCATTTTACCAGAATGAACAGTAGGTGGCACCTCTCTTTCCAATTCATTTTAGTAGCAAATACTGCTACAGGTATAGGATCCCTTATCCGGAAACCCGATATCCAGAAAGCTCCGAATTACGGAATGGCTGTCTCCCATAGACTCCATTTTATCCAAATAATCCACATTTTTTAAAATGATTTCCTTTTTCTGTGTAATAATGAAACAGTCGCTTGTACTTGATCCCAACTAAGATATAATTAATCCTTATTGGAGGCAAAACCAGCCTATTGGGTTTATTTAATGCTTAAATGAATTTCTAGTAGACTTAAGGCATGAAGACCCAAATTACGGAAAGATCCGTTATCCGGAAAACCCCAGGTCCTGAGCATTCTGGATAACAGGTCCTATACCTGTACAATATTGAAATCTAGAAGAATAAAATGAATGTAATTTGCTAGATTGCTCAGAAGAGCAATTTACATTGATTTATTTGGAGAGTTTTCCTTTCCTTTGATAACAGGTACCACAACGAGGTGATCAGTTCTTTTTTCAAACCGATATATATCAGGGCACGGACACACACAAACAGAGAGAGAAGAAAGTATCTTATCTGCCCCACTAACGTCTTCCACTTTTGTTCTGTGTTAGTTGTGGGAAGGAATCCACATAACAGGGGTTCCACTTATACCAGTAAGGGAAGTGGCTCAGCATGAACAGGAGCAATAAAGCAAAGATTTCCCTAAATAGCTACTTCTTCTTATGTCTTCTTATGTGTTCCTCATTCTCACATCCATTGTGTTCCCTAAACAGGCAGAGGGAGAAAACGAAGTCAATAACGAACTGGCAAACAGAATGTCTTTGTTCTACGCAGAAGCCACGCCCATGCTTAAAACCTTAAGTGATGCCACCACCAAGTTTGTATCGGAGGTGAGTGAGTACAGGGACTTAAATAAAGGGACTTAAAGGGATTCTGTCTTATTTTTATGGTGTCGTTTTTATTTCTAAATGACACCGTTTACACTGCAAATAATTCACTCTACAATAGAAAATGTCATTCCTGAACCAGCAAGTGTATTTAGTTGTAATATTGGTGTGTAGGTGCATCTCAGGTCATTTTGCCTGGTCATGTGATTTCAGAAAGAGCCAGCACTTTAGGATGGAACTGCTTTCTGGCAGGCTGTTGTTTCTCCTACTCATTGTAACTGAATGTGTCTCAGTGGGACCTGGATTTTACTATTGAGTGTTGTTCTTAGATCTACCAGGCAGCTGTTATCTTGTGTTAGGGAGCTGCTATCTGGTTACCTTCCCATTGTTCTGTTGTTAGGCTGCTGGGGGGTAATATCACTCCAACTTGCAGTACAGCAGTAAAGAGTGACTTAAGTTTATCAGAGCACAAGTCCCGTGACTGGGGGCAGCTGGGAAACTGACCATATGTCTAGCCCCATGTCAGATTTTTAAAAAAATCTGTTTGCTCTTTTGAGAAACAGATTTCAGTGCAGAATTCTGCTGGAGCAGCACTATTAACTGATGTGTTTTGGAAAAAAAAAAACATTTTATTCCCATGAATGTATCATAAGGTGGCCATAGACGTTAAAATTACGATCTTTCCTGGAAAAGATGTTTCCAATAAAGATCGTTCGTTTCAATACACACGTGTAGAGCTGAATGGTCAGATATACAGAGAGAAACGATAGAATTCTACCGGTGTCTGACGATTCAGCACTAACAATGGCCGATGTTTGGGGGCCTTCAAAGACGCCAGATCAAAATTTCTCGGACAGTCCGATTGAAGAGCCGACCGATTTCCAAGTCTTCTGCCGATATTGGCCGGCTCTTCATCCACCATACACGCACCGAATATCGTACGAGAATTTGTTTCATACAATATTATCTGTACGTGCATACTTCTCCCTATCATTTCCCTTCTTCTAATCTCATAGGATCACGCTGAGAGTATTAAAATATATATACGGGGTGAAATTATATTATAATTCTAAGGCAGTGATCCCCAATTAGTAGCTCGTGAGTAACATGTTGCTCTCCAACCCATTGGATGTTGCTCTCAGTGGCCTCAAAGCAGGTGATTATTTTTGAATTCCTGGTTTGGTTGTATAAAAACCAGATGTACTGCCACACAGAACCTCCTGTAGTTGCCAGTCCACATTGGGGCTACCAATAGCCAATCACAGCCCTTATTTGGCACCCCAAAAACTTTCCTGCTTGTGTTGCTCCCCAGCCCTTACAATTGAATGTGGCTCATGGTAAAAAGGTTGGGGGTCCCTGTTCTAAGGTACTAAGCAGGTTTTGTTATTCTGGGATGGATATATTTTTTAGGGATGTACCGAATCCAGGATTCGTTTTGGGATTCGGCCTTTTTCAGCAGGGAGGAAGTCAGGTGACTTTTTGTCACAAACCAAGGAAGTAAAAATGTTTTCCCCTTCCCACCCCTAATTGGCATATGCAGATTTGGATTCGGTTCGGTATTCGGCTGAAGGATTCGGGGGTTTGGCCGAATCCAAAATAGTGGATTCGGTGCATCCCTAATATTTTTTGAAGTTTGCTCCTTTATTAACTAAATTGTACTTTGTCTTTTGCACAGAACAAGAATTTACCAATAGAAAACACCACTGATTGTTTAAGTACCATGGCCAGCGTGTGCCGGGTAATGCTGGAGACGCCGTAAGTTCCCGTCTTTCATCTCTTCTTATGAGTGTTTGTAGCAGCCTGAAATGATCACATTGAGGGTCATTTATAAACATTGGGCAAATGTGCACCTGGGCAGTAACCCATGGCAACCAATCAGATCTTTACTTTCTTTGTTCTACTTGTAGCTGAAGGAAAAAACTCAAAGCACAAATGGTTGCCATGCGTTACTGCCCAGTGTTTATAAATAATACAGCACTTCAGGTAGCTGAACCGTCATCTGGGCATCTTCTGAAAGCCAAAATCAGTCGAGGATGTTGGGAGTTGCAGTTCTGTTATACAATGGATCAAAATCTAAGGGGAATTAATTGACACAGGGAGATACCGGGTTGATCCTCATGGGGAATGCAGGGCGTCGGGGCAAGGACTGAATCAATGAGCTGATGGTAGTTGCTCCAACTCGGTTCAGCCTCAGTCAGTAGTTGGCCCGACGTAGGGCCCCACACATGGGCCAATCAGCTGTTGACTTGGTTCATCAGCACCATAGACCTCCATTACTCTATTTCTGACTGCAGCTTATCTTCATCACAATGTCTTTGCTTTCCTAATTCTGTATCCCAACCTTCCTAGGAAAGAGAGCGGATTCAAGTCTAAGTAAAGCATTTTCTTATTGTTCCAGAGAGTACAGAAGCCGCTTTACTAATGAAGAGACGGTATCGTTCTGTCTGAGAGTCATGGTGGGAGTCATCATCCTCTACGACCATGTGCACCCAGTGGGCGCTTTCGCAAAAACATCAAAGATTGATGTAAGTCACTGTTTGTAAAACCCCCTCCCCGCTACTCCCCCTCCCCGCTACTCCCCTTCTACACTACTCCCCCTTCTACACTACTTCCCTTCCCACTACTCCTCCTTTACACTATTCCCCCCTCCACACTACTCCCCCCATCTACACTACTCCCCCCTCCCCACTACTTCCCCCTCCACACTACTCCCTCCTCCCCACTACTCCCCCTACACACTACTCCCCCTGTACACAACTCCCCACTACTCCCCCTCTATACTACTTCCCTTCCCACTACTCTTCCTCTACACTATACCCCCCTCCACACTACTCCCCCCTCTACACAATTCCCCACTACTCCCCCCTCTACACTACTTACCTTGCACTACTCCTCCTCTACACTATTCCTCCCTCCACACTTCTCCCCCCTCTACACTACTTTCCTTCCCACTACTCCTCCTCTACACTATTCCCCCTCCACACTACTCCCCCTCTACACAACTCCCCAATACTCCCCCCTCCACACTACTCTCCCCTCTACACAACTCCCTACTACTCCCCCCTCCACACTACTCTCCCCTCCCCACTACTCCCCCCTCTACACTACTCGCACAGCAGACAGTCTGCACTATAAAATGCATTATTCCTATTCACTGACTACATTAGCAGAGCTCAGTGTGAGCAGAAGCCTATGAAAGTCTTGTCTCCAGTCAGAGAATGTGTCAGACTAAGCTCCGGGCAAACTGCTTCACTTTCGTGCCCCGGCTAAATGCGTTTTTAGGAGACTTGATTTTAATGCCGGCTCTTTAGCACTAAATGGAGGTGTAACATGGGCCTCATGAACTGCTGACTGGGTCTCACTTACATCAAAGCTCATAGGAAGTAATTTATATCAGTATATATATATTTAATATATTATAGACAACTGTACTAATGGGGTGTCAATGGCACAATCACTAGGCCAGCAGCTGTTTTGTGCTCTCTTATAGGGGAAGTTATCTTAGCATGTCGCAACTTTTTAACTTGTCTTAAATTTTTTTTATTGTATTAATGTTCCTATTGTACTTCTTTCCAGTCTGCAAATGAACACACTGGGGTTCTTTTATATACACAGGGCAAATTTGCACCTGGGCAGTAACCCATAGCAACCAATCAGAGGTTTGCTTTCATTGCTCAACCTGCAGGTGGCTGAAAAAAGCCACTCACTGATTGGTTGCTATGGGTTACTGCCCAGGTGCAAATTCATCCACCTTCTTGTCCTGTTGCCTGATTGCTAAGGGAATTAACCCCTTGCAATCACATAGTACAGGTATGGGATCCGTTATCTGGAAACCCATTATCCAGAAAGCACCGACTTATGAAAAAGCCATCTGCCATAGAGTCCAGTATAATTTTTCTCTGTAATAATAAAACAGTCGCTTGTACTTGATCCCAACTAAGATATAATTAATCCTTATTGGAAGCAAAACCAGTTTATTGGGTTTATTTAATGTTTACATGATTTTCTAGTAGATTTAATGGTATGGGGATCCAAATTATGGAAAGATCCGTTATCCCAAAAAACCCAGGTCCCCAGCATTCTGGATAGCAGGTCCCATATCAGTAGTATAAACTCCAAGCCTGATAGCGGCAATAAAGAAAACACCAAAAAATCTAAAAAGACGGCTTATTGCAAATTGTCTGCCCCCTACTAAATGTATCGCTCTGTTGTTTTTTTTTCTTCTCATTAGATGAAAGGTTGCATTAAAGTTCTGAAAGAACAGCCTCCCAACAGTGTAGAAGGTCTTTTAAATGCTCTCAGGTATGTATGGGCAGATCTGACAGTTTGTAATGGGAATAACTGTTCCGTTGTAGTTCAGCAATAGCTGCAGGTTCTGCTGATGATTGTTCCCACATAGAGGGCATTGTATCGTCTGCCGTGGGGTCATGGACACGTTAGGTTAAAGTATCGCCCGGGCGGGTGACGTGAAGCAACCGGCAACTTGTGATTTTTAATTTCCCATTATTTACCTGATGGAGACTCTCCTTTTTGCATGGCTTTCCAGTAAAGTAAGTAAGTAAGTAAACAGCAGGCTGCTGATAGGTCTAGTAACCTTACTACTAGTTACTGTCCAGTGCAAGGCTGAACCCAAACACTGTCAGGACAAAAAAGAAACAACTCTTGCGGGTTACCCACAAAAACCTGCGGCACCAGGTTGCGGGTAGAAGTTCCGGGTGCAGGTATAGACACGGGTTTGCGGGTCGGCCCTCGGGTCTTCTCAATGGCAATTTTTACTCCTTTTTTCTGATCACGTCTACTTCCGGTGATGTCACTTCCGGTTTACAATGACAGCACTTCCTGATTCTTGATAGTCAGCGGGTCCGGGTTGCGGATAAGGTACTTGCGGGTCCAAACGGATAAGAATGCGGGTTGAGGGTCCGGGTTTTGGATTGCAGGTTGCGGTGGCGGGGACTCCAAACCCGGGTATGTTTCTATAGTTTTGCTTTCATTGATTCCATAATCGTATGCAACACATTCAGATAGGAATGATGGCTAAATGGGTTGGGAAGGGATCAGGAGGAGCCTAAAATAAGTTGTTTCTTCAAGGTACACTATATGGCTAGAAGTATCTCGGCGCTCCAGTCTGTTGAGTTCCAAAGTATCTTTAAAAGCAAAATCACTGCAAGAAGTGTTGATAGAGAACTTGGGGTTTTTTATAGGCAATCAGAGGCAAACAAACCTAAAATCATCCTGTGCAATGCCAAGCACTGGCTGGAATGATGTAAAGGTCGCTGATATAGGACTCTGAAGCAGTGGAAACAACGTATGGAGAGACAAAAAGCATTTCACCTTCTAGAAGTTTGAGGGAAAGATCTGAGTTTGGCAGGAAAAGATCGTAATTTTAACGTCTATGGCCACCTTAAAATCTGATCGTCTGAACGACCGATCACCATGGCACGAAACACTCCACACACAGCCCGAAAATCTTTGTTTCTATGGCCATCTTAACAACAGAACAATAGGAAGGTAACCAGATAACAGCTGCCTGGTAGATCTAAGAACAGCACTCAATAGTAAAATCCAATAGTAAAATGTGACACATTCGGTTACATTGAGTAGGAGAAACAACAGCCTGCCAGAAAGCAGTTCCATCCTAAAGTGCTGGCTCTTTCTGAAATCACATGACCAGGCAAAATCACCTAAAATGCAGCTACACACCAATATTACAATTAAATACACTTGCTGGTTCAGGAATGACATTTTATATTGTAGAGTGAATTTTTTGCAGTGTAAACAGTGTCATTTAGAAATAAAAACTACACCATAAAAATCAGGACAGAATCCCTTAACTAAAGATGGTGCAGGAGAACAAATGGTTTTGGCCAGTTTCCATGGCATGGGCAAGGGCCTCTGATTCTATTTTACAGGGTACAATGACATTCTTGACAATTCTGTGCTTCCGTCTGGTGGCAACAGTTTGGGGGAAGATCCCTTTCTGTTAGGGCAAATAAATACCCCCATGTACAAAGCATGTACAGAATGGGTTTGCTGAGTTGGAAGTGGAAGAACTTGACTTGCCTGCACCATGCCTTGACCTCAAACCAACTGAATCCCTTTGAAATATATTGGAAGACCAACTGAAAACTAGGCCCGATCCCCAATATCTGACCTCAACCCAAAGTCCATACTGAATGGACTTGCATAGATGGAAGTGGAAGACCTTGACTGGCCTGCACCATGCCTTGACCTGAACCCAACTGAACATCAGTGCCCAACCTCATTAATATGTCTGACTGGAAACAAATCCCAGCAATGATGTTCCTACATCTAGTGGAAACCTTCCCAGAAGAGTAGGGGTTTTAGGAGAAACTTCATATTAATTGCTTTGGTTTGGGAATGAAGTGTTGAACAGGCAGGTGTCCCCTTATTTTTGCCCACATGAGGTACCAAGGGGTGTTTTGCTTTCATGATTTTATTATGGTATCCATAGGTTTGGGGTATGGCATGTAAGTTTGGGAAAGCTGTTCATTGGGGCTCATCCAAAACTAATCTGACATTGTTGCTTGTTTCATTTGGTTCCCGCTCAGGTACACAACAAAACATTTGAATGATGAGACTACCTCGAAGCAAATCAAGACGATGCTGCAATAACGGCGCCACTAGATTTGCACCTCCTGTGGTTAGAAGACAGTATTCTGCAATGACTGAGATACACAGGATTTTAGTGATTGCAATGACTTTCTCCCCCGCTGCTCCTTTTATTTCCACCCCGGCTCTACCTTTTTGCCCTTCCTGCTCTCCCCTCCTTTTTAAACTGTAATTCTTGTTCTTAAATAAGCTCCATCATCTTCTTTTTTTTGTGCCAAAATCAGTGAAAACTGAAAATGCTAAATCCTGGGAGGCAGTTGTACGCGTCAGAATGGCGTTTCAGTGGCAGCTATTTAAGCGTTGCGTTAGGTTTCCTCTGTATGGAAGAGGGCTCTGTGACTTGAACTAAATATTTTTTTTTAAAGAATTTCTTTTTTTTTTTTTCTTTTTAAATTTTATTTAGTTTTTTTGGGTTAAAGAAAACTTAATATTTAATATTAATTACAGTGCATGGCGGAATTGGCTACTTCTGCTTTAATGAAAAAGTTTAAAAAAAAATTCTATTGCCGCTTTTTTTTGCCCCAGATAAGAAGGGCTTATAGCACACGTGGTATTTTGACCACCACCCCTTTTTAGTCCCATTCAAAACGCCACCGCTTTGACGGTGAACCACAAATTCTCAGAGATCCTTGCCTGAACACCACTTTGGTGAGAATCCCTGGGAAATCTTGGGTGCTAAAGTGGTTCCCATTGAAGCTCTTGAGGGCAATCTCTGCAAATCGAGGTGTGCGTTACCCTGTTTTATTTGGGCAAAACCACAATTACGTTGGACCCATTGCGTTGACTGGATGACTTGAGGGTTCCCATAGATCCTTACCAAAAACCACACATGTGCCTGGTTTCTAGTAAGAATCAATGTTGATACAATTATCATTTAATCATCTCCGAAACGTTATGACATATGATGGATGTCACATGCTTTTACTTGGTCAACCATAAGTGGCGGGCCTCTAAAGATAGAGACCTAAGAGTTTTTAGAGAAGCTTGTCTAAAATTACTGGCAAGTCTTGCATGTTAGCTTGATTCCCAAAAATCATACATTTGCTTTCAGGTGACATGATTTCTGTTGAGGCACTAGAGGGTGATCTCTGGAAAGTTGTGACAAATTATGCTACCTTGTTTTTCTTTTTACTTGGCCAAAACCACAGGAGTGGAGGCCTTAAAAATGGTCAGGGTTTACAGAGATCATTAATTAAAATAACAAATATTCCTGGTTTCTGGTTGGGATTGATGTTGAGGTGATCCCCACTGGAGCTTTGTGAGGCATCTCCAAAAAGTCATGGCAGATAATGACCCTTCTTTCTTGGTCAAATCCACAAGTGGGGCTTTAAGAAATAGTCAAATAAGAGTTCCCATAGATCCTTGACTAAAATCACATATATACCTGGTTTCTGATTGGGATTGATGTTGAGGTGATCCCCCTCTGGGAGGCATCTCCAGAAAGTCATGGCAGTTCATGACCCTTCTTTCTTGGTCAAAGCCTCAAGTGGGGCTTTTAGAAATGGTCAAATGAGAGCTCCCATAGATCCTTGACTAAAATCACACATATACCTGGTTTCTGATTGGGATTGATGTTGAGGTGATCCCCACTGGAGCTCTGGGAGGCATCTCTAGAAAGTCATGGCAGTTGACCCTACTTTCTTGGTCAAATCCGCAAGTAGGGCTTTTAGAAATGGTCAAATGAGAGGTTACAGAGATTATTGACTAAAATCACACATATACTTGGTTTCTGGTTGGGATTGATGTTGAGGTGATCCACACTGGAGCTCTGGGAGGTATCCCCATAAAGTCATGGCAGATGCTGACCCCTTTTTTTTTTTTTTTGGTCAAAACCACAAGTGGAGTCCTTCAAAAATGGCAGAATGAGAGTTCCGGAAGATCCTTGTCCAAAAGCACACATATACATGGTTTCTGGTGAGAATCAATGCTGATACCATTCCCTTTAAAGCACCTGAAGGTGATCTCCAGAACCTCATGGCGTATGACGCCACACCCTTTTTCTAAAAACTTTGGTCAGAACCCCACCTGGGCTATTAGCCTACAAGAACGAGCAGATTTGTTTGTTAGCCGTGTTGTATAAATTACAAAGAAAACAAAATGGTACCCAGCACAAGGATTTTCATGGATTCCTTAGTAAAGCAAAGTTTTCTGGTTGAATTTGGACTCATTTTTGTAAGGATGTATGTTGTATGTTTTAATCTTTGATGACTAACATTAAACCATGTGATGTGTGCGTAACGATTACGTATGCATGTTTATGTCCAATGGATGGCTGTAAACAAACAAATAAATAAAAATCAGCTTTCATTTTTCTAAGTGTGTCTTGTACAGAACTTGTCCGTAGCCTCCAATGAAACAGCTGCCTCCAGCGGTCAAATTGTCCTCCACTCTGCTTAAAGGAGAAGGAAAGCTACGGAGGCATTTTATTGCCAATAGATTAGCCGCAATAGTGCAAGCTAGAATGCTATATTTATTCTGTAGAATGTTTTACCATACCTGAGTAAAAAGCTCTAGAAACTCTCTGTTTGTTTAGAATAGGAGCTGCAGTATTAATGTGGTGTGACATCACTTCCTGCCTGGGGAAGAGGAGCAAACTGAGCATGCTCTTGCCCAGGGCAATGAGGTTTAAGCTGAAGGCAGGAAGTCTGATACAGAAGCCCATGTGTACACAATAGAAGGAAAGAAATGCAGTGTTTCTTTTGACAGAGGACTCAGAGCAACATTACTTTGGGGGTTTACTGGTATATTTAGATGGACCTTTCTGATAAGGCTTACTTAGTTTTAACCTTTCCTTCTCCTTTAAAGGATAAGGAAACCTTTAAAATAAGTGAATGCAAAATTGATGAGGGGGGCTATTCTAAGCACTTTTGCAATGTACATTCATTATTTTTCTTTAATTTCAAAATTTTAAGGGATACTTGTGCTGTTAATATGAATGAATTTTGTTACAACAGCGCCACCTGCTGGTCAGTTTCTGACTATTCTGACCAGCAAGTAGTCAAGGAAGTTGTCAGGAGAAAGAAAGAGGCTGCTCTGATGTTCTTCTGTTTAGGAAAAAAAATTGAAGCCTTTCTCACATCTTTCCTAAGCAGAAGAACATCAGAGCAGCCTCTTTCTTTCTCCTGACAACTTCCTTGACTACTTGGTGGTAAGACTGGTGGGAAACTGACCAGCAGGTGGCGCTGTTGTAACAAAATTCATTCATATTAACAGCACATGTTTCCCTTAATATTTTAGAATTAAAGAAAAATAAATAATGAATGTACACTGCAAAAATGCTTAGAATAGCCCCCTCATCAATTTTACATTCACTTATTTTAAAGGTTTACTTTTCCTTTAAGGACCTTGTTAGACATACCTAGGCATGAGTTTCTTAGAAAGAAGGGCTGAATAAGAAGCACTTACCCTTTAAGCCACACATTTATGGCGTTCACTGGAAGTTCCCGGAATGTGTGTGGCCTCCGATGTTAATGACTGTAATTAGTCAGATTTACTGCCAACTTGCACCCCTTTGTGATCATCCATGTTTGGTACCTTTCTGTATTGGGTTTCCATCCACTGATTAACTGCCACCTTTACGTCTCCCCTATAAAGAATGTTAATGGCCCCTTTAGAGCGATCAATCTAAAAAGCTGATGTATGTGTAATAATGGCTCCTGTTACATGTTTAATTCAAGTTTAAAGCAATACCGCCGTCCCTTATTTAAAGGAGAACTAAAGCCTTAAAGAATATAGGTAGAAATGCTGTATTTTATATAATGGCCTTTTGTGCCAGGTCAAAGGTTTAGAAGCCCTGTAACTGTAATGATCCAGGTCTTCAGAGTTGTCAGTGGGAGCTCCCCATCTTGGATCTTGTTAGGCATCTTTTGTGTCAGTGGCTCTGCACATGCTCAGTGGGCTCTGGGCTGTTCCAGAGTTGTAGAAAATTAATGGAACAGGGGAATGCAGAGATGCCAAGCCAGATCCCAAAAGATAATCTTGAATCTTTAACTCACAGCCTCGTTTTTGCAAGGGCAGTATGGGTCAAGCCTGTCTGTTCTTCAGCCAATCACTGATTGTTGTTACATAGCCCCGCCCCTGTCATAAAAGACCATGTCTTTTTTCCAAAGTTTAGGGGAGGGAAGTCTTGTCTATGTCGCAAAATCTTCATTACAGAGCAGACTCGTCAACCCCCCGGGGTCTGTATTATGCAGTCTTGTATCTCCACAGGCCTGGAACCACTGAGTAGGGAGAATGGCTCATTCACAACTTAAAGGGGTGGTTCACCTGTAAGTCAACTTTTAGGGGCAGATTTATCAAAGATCGAGGTGAATTTTCGAAGTAAAAAAATTGAATTTCAAGCTATGCTTTGTGTACTTCGACTAGGGAATAGTCCAAATTCCATTTGAATTTGAAAAAAATTCCAATATCGAACTTTATCATGTACTGTTTCTTTAAAAATTCAACGTCGACCATTCACCATCGAAAACCTGCCGAATTGGGGGACCTGCTAGAACCTATTTGGAGGGGTTTTTTTTTGGGAAACACTTCGACTCGTACGATTCGAATTCGACCGAATACAGACCTTTTAGATCGAAAACAGACCTATTCGACCAAAACAAACCTTCGACTTAATTTCGGTTGGTCTTTTTGGATTTGAATTCTGAAGTTTTTTCAATTCGAAATTCGACCCTTGATTAATATGCCCCTTAGTATGTTATAGAATGGCTTATTCTAAGCAACTTTTCAATTGGCCTCCATTATTTATGTATAATTTTTTAATTATTTGCCTTCTGACTCTTTCCAGCTTTCAAATGGGGGGTCACTGACCCCCTCTAAAAACACACTCTGTAAGGCTACACATTTATTGTTATTGTTACTTTTTATTACTCATCTTTCTATTCAGGCCTCTCCTATTCATATTCCAGTCTCTTATTCAAATCAATGCATGGTTGCTAGGGTCATTTGTACCCTAGCAACCAGATAGCGGAAAGTGCAAACTTTACAGCTGCTGAATAAAAAGCTAAATAACTACAAATAATAAAAAATGCAAACCAGTTGCAAATAGTCTCAGAATATCTGTGCTCTGCATGTGCCCAGCTCAGGGCCCCCAGGAGCGCAGGAAAGATGGAGCTGCCCCTCATTGAAAAGAACCCCAAGTCCAGGATAAAATGTCAGGCACTTTGGTCACAGAGAAGGGCACTTGCCGTGTCTAACCAGTTACCTCATACCATCTTCCTGGTGTTTTTCTCTCTTTTACTTGTCCTTTAAGTCTTACCCTGCAGTCATTTAAAAAGGTCCAGTAACTCCTACAGTATCTACTAATTGGATGATACAGAACTGCCCCCAGTTTCCTAAGAATGGGTGATTCTTTCCTTCCTGACTACTAAATGGCAGTTGAACAGTCCCTACATTGTACACAGAGTATTGTTAGTAGCCCTCTGTCCTCTCACTTGCTAAAAATGCATCTGGCCCTTCCTTGAAGCTGTCCAATGTATCCGCCATTACAACTTCACTTCACTGTCAATACAATATGAAGCCTTTTGTATAATCCCACTGTGTGCCCCGGAGAGAACTGGGGATACTGGGTGCCCCTATGTGATATTTCAATCACTGTGTGAGGCGAGTCTGAGCAAGAAGGGGTCACATACAGAATCAGTGAGGATGAAGGAAATATTTATGGGGGTGTAAATGAGCCCAGTGTTTATTAGAGAGAGGGATTTATGGTTGGGAGGACAGAGTTGATCTGTTGCACCCGTTGTCTTCTAGAGCTTATGACTCATGTTGCTGGGAAACACAAGATGGATAAGAGGATTTGCCTCTGTGCAAGTCACACAACAATCTGGAACAGACACCTGCTCTGTGGAGCACCATTGTAGGAATGGAGAGCAGAACAAGACGGGCACCATAGGACTCTAGGGCAGCAGCAACACTGCCAGGGAGAGGGATATTGTTTTTTGGAGTTACAAAAGTGCTTCCTCTGTGTCCCCCTATAACTGGTTCTGGAAGATGCAGAGAGGCACCCCAATGTGCATTCCCATCTACCTGACAAAGCTTTTATAGATGCTCAACTCCATTCTCATCTACCCAGCAAAGTAAATATTGGGGTGCACCTCTGCAACGCCATTCTCACCTACCCGGCAAAGTAAATATTGGGGCGCACCTCTGCAACCCCATTCTCATTTACCTGGCAATTTAAATATTGGGGTGCACCTCTGCAACTCCATTCTCACCTACCCGGCAAAGTAAATATTGGGGTGCACCTCTGAAGCTTCATTGTCTCCCCACTGGCTGAAGAAAAGGCAGGACTTGCACATTCGCTACTTTGCAGAAACTCGTGTCACTTCCAGACTGGCAGAGGTCTCTCAGCAGATCAGGGGGTGTCACTACAGAAGACGCAGACCCTGCAGTTGCTGAGAGGGGGGCAGGAGATATAGGGGGCCCCACGAGGCCCAAATAAGGAGCAATTTCAATGTACTGGAAGACTTTGGGGTCCCCTGACAAACGTCCCCTTTAATTTTCAGTGAATATCTCCTACTCTGTCTCACTGATCTTGCCTCTTATATTAAAGAGCTCACACTCTAATTGTGGCCCCTGTATGAAGCCTGGGAAAGCTGCTTCTGTCCCAAACACCTGCAGTCCCCCACCTGCCCCTCTTACAGTTGGGACAACGCTGATTATTTATAACATTCTATAAAGAAGCTTAAAACACAAATGGCATCAAAGGCAAAGTACAGCTGCAGTTCCCACAGCTCATTAACCCTTTCCTGGTGAGAAATGAACAGCAAAGTCACTTGTAAGAAAGAACACTGCCCTGCACCAGTCATTAATATTGTCCATTACATGGCACCGTAGGGAGTGGCAGACGTAGAGAGTATTTTCTGTTATATCCAATAAACCACTTATTCTGCACTGGGGCAAAAATGATGACCTGCCCAACTGTTATTTGCCCAGTCTCAACAATAGGACAAAGCTCCACTAACTTGTAGCCCAATTTTCAGTATGATAATACAAATATTTTTTTTAAAGGATAAGTGGGATAACAGGTATAGTAGGGAGAGATGGTGCCTATAATAACAGTGGGATAATAGTCTCTGGGAAGGGAGTGTGACTGTGGGATAGCAGGTATAGTAGGGAGAGATGGTGCCTATAGTGACAGTGGATAATAGTCTCTGGGAAGGGAGTGTGACTGTGGGATAGCAGGTATAGTAGGGAGAGATGGTGCCTATAGTAACAGTGGATAATAGTCTCTGGGAAGGGAGTGTGACTGTGGGATAGCAGGTATAGTAGGGAGAGATGGTGTCTATAGTAACAGTGGGATAATAGTCTCTGGGAAGGGAGTGTGACTGTGGGATAGCAGGTATAGTAGGGAGAGATGGTGTCTATAGTAACAGTGGGATAATAGTCTCTGGGAAGGGAGTGTGACTGTGGGATAGCAGGTATAGTAGGGAGAGATGGTGCCTATAGTAACAGTGGATAATAGTCTCTGGGAAGGGAGTGTGACTGTGGGATAGCAGGTATAGTAGGGAGAGATGGTGTCTATAGTAACAGTGGGATAATAGTCTCTGGGAAGGAGTGTGACTGTGGGGATAGCAGGTATAGTAGGGAGAGATGGTGTCTATAGTAACAGTGGGATAATAGTCTCTGGGAAGGGAGTGTGACTGTGGGGAATAGCAGGTATAGTAGGGAGAGATGGGTGCTATAGTAACAGTGGATAATAGTCTCTGGGGAAGGAGTGTGACTGTGGGATAGCAGGTATAGTAGGGAAGATGGTGCCTATAGTGACAGTGGATAATAGTCTCTGGGAAGGGAGTGTGATGTGGGATAGCAGGTATAGTAGGGAGAGATGGGTGCCTATAGTAACAGTGGGATAATAGTCTCTGGGAAGGGAGTGTGACTGTGGGGATAGCAGGTATAGTAGGGAGAGATGTGTCTATAGTAACAGTGGGATAATAGTCTCTGGAAGGGAGTGTGACTGGCGATAGCAGGTATAGTAGGGAGAGATGGTGCCTATAGTAACAGTGAATAATAGTCTCTGGGAAGGGAGTGTGACTGTGGGATAGCAGGTATAGTAGGGAGAGATGGTGCCTATAGTAACAGTGGGGATAATAGTCTCTGGGGAAGGGAGTGTGACTGTGGGATAGCAGGTATAGTAGGGAGAGATGGTGTCTATAGTAACAGTGGATAATAGTCTCTGGGAAGGGAGTGTGACTGTGGGATAGCAGGTATAGTAGGGAGAGATGGTGTCTATAGTAACAGTGGATAATAGTCTCTGGGAAGGGAGTGTGACTGTGGGATAGCAGGTATAGTAGGGAGAGATGGTGTCTATAGTAACAGTGGGATAATAGTCTCTGGAAGGGAGTGTGACTGTGGGATAGCAGGTATAGTAGGGAGAGATGGTGTCTATAGTAACAGTGGGATAATAGTCTCTGGGAAGGGAGTGTGACTGTGGGATAGCAGGTATAGTAGGGAGAGATGGTGCCTATAGTAACAGGGGATAATAGTCTCTGCGAAGGGAGTGTGACTGTGGGATAGCAGGTATAGTAGGGAGAGATGGTGCCTATAGTAACAGTGGATAATAGTCTCTGGGAAGGGAGTGTGACTGTGGGATAGCAGGTATAGTAGGGAGAGATGGTGTCTATAGTAACAGTGGGATAATAGTCTCTGGGAAGGGAGTGTGACTGTGGGATAGCAGATATAGTAGGGAGAGATGGTGCCTATAGTAACAGTGGGATAATATTCTCTGGGAAGGGAGTGTGACTGTGGGATAGCAGGTATAGTAGAGAGAGATGGTGTCTATAGTAACAGTGGGATAATAGTCTCTGGGAAGGGAGTGTGACTGTGGGATAGCAGGTATAGTAGGGAGAGATGGTGTCTATAGTAACAGTGGGATAATAGTCTCTTGGAAGGGAGTGTGACTGTGGGATAGCAGGTATAGTAGGGAGAGATGGTGTCTATAGTAACAGTGGGATAATATCTCTGGGAAGGGAGTGTGACTGTGGGATAGCAGGTATAGTAGGGAGAGATGGTGTCTATAGTAACAGTGGATAATAGTCTCTGGGAAGGGAGTGTGACTGTGGGATACAGGTATAGTAGGGAGAGCTGGTGCCTATAGTAACAGTGGGATAATAGTCTCTGGGAAGGGAGTGTGACTGTGGGATAGCAGGTATAGTAGGGAGAGCTGGTGCCTATAGTAACAGTGGGATAATAGTCTCTGGGAAGGGAGTGTGACTGTGGATAGCAGGTATAGTAGGGAGAGATGGTGTCTATAGTAACAGTGGATAATAGTCTCTGGGAAGGGAGTGTGACTGTGGGATAGCAGGTATAGTAGGGAGAGATGGTGTCTATAGTAACAGTGGGATAATAGTCTCTGGGAAGGGAGTGTGACTGTGGGATAGCAGGTATAGTAGGGAGAGATGGTGCCTATAGTAACAGTGGATAATAGTCTCTGGGAAGGGAGTGTGACTGTGGGATAGCAGGTATAGTAGGGAGAGATGGTGTCTATAGTAACAGTGGATAATAGTCTCTGGGAAGGGAGTGTGACTGTGGGATAGCAGGTATAGTAGGGAGAGATGGTGTCTATAGTAACAGTGGGATAATAGTCTCTGGGAAGGGAGTGTGACTGTGGGATAGCAGGTATAGTAGGGAGAGATGGTGCCTATAGTAACAGTGGATAATAGTCTCTGGGAAGGGAGTGTGACTGTGGGGTAGCAGGTATAGTAGAGAGAGATGCTGTCTATAGTAACAGTGGATAATAGTCTCTGGGAAGGGAGTGTGACTGTGGGGTAGCAGGTATAGTAGGGAGAGATGGTGTCTATAGTAACAGTGGATAATAGTCTCTGGGAAGGGAGTGTGACTGTGAGATAGCAGGTATAGCAGGGAGAGATGGTGTCTATAGTAACAGTGGATAATAGTCTCTGGGAAGGGAGTGTGACTGTGGGATAACAGGTATAGTAGGGAGAGATGGTGCCTATAGTAACAGTGGGATGAAAGTATCTGGGAAGGGAATGTGACTGTGGGATAGCAGGTATAGTAGGGAGAGATGGTGTCTATAGTAACAGTGGATAATAGTCTCTGGGAAGGGAGTGTGACTGTGGGATAGCAGGTATAGTAGGGAGAGATGGTGCCTATAGTAACAGTGGGATAATAGTTCCTGGGAAGGGAGTGTGACTGTGGGATATTTATTTTCTTGGTGGTCAGACTGGTGGGAAACTGACCAGCAGGTGGAGCTGTTGTAACAAAATTCATTCATATTAACAGCACATGTATCCCTTAATATCTTGGAATTAAAGAAAAATAAATAATGAATGTACATTACAAAAGTGCTTAGAATAGCCCCCTCATCCATTTTGCATGCACTTATTTTAAAGTTTTACTTATCCTTTAATGTAAATTGAGTTTTATATAAATATCAAACAAGCAAAACCTTCGCTTTCTGGCCATTAGGTGGCAGTGTAGGCTCAGCTTTGGAGGCAGGTTCCATTGCAACTGGTTTCATCATACAGTGAGTAGCCGCCCCTTCTCAGCTGTTTACTACAAGCTCCGTGTCACAGGGAGAGAAACAAGTGGAAAATAAAGATGTTATTCAACTGCCACATAAAGGCTGTATTTATGCACCTGACACTTGCTGTGCTTGTTTAGCAATGGATAATAAAGGGCCAATCTGCCCAGTTTCCCTGAAAATTCACAAAACTGTGAAAATTTTTTCAAATGTATTGAAGTTAATAGACAACATTTTTTTTGACACACAACAATTTTTTTCACCCGTTGGAGTCTTTTTGTGGTGAAACCTGGCAAATTTTTTCACACATCACTAATAGTAGTAAGTGCCTCTCCCAAGGGACAGTTTCACCAGAGACCAACTTACCTGCCTGTACCTGCTACTATCCCACTGCTACTATAGTAGGGTTTCCACCTCACCCCTTAGAAACTGAACACATATAGAATACACAGTCTGCATGGCTAATTAGTAATTCATTTAGCTGCAGACTGAACTGATTTATGTGCAGCCATACATCATACATCTAAATTAATTGCTAATTAGCCATGCAGACTGTGTATTCTATATGTGTTCAGTTTTTAAGGGGTGAGGTGGAAACACTATACTTTAGGCACCTACTACTTACCTACTAGAATTGCCTACTATACCTGCTATCCCACAGTCACACTCCCTTCCCAGAGACTATTATCCACTGTTACTATAGGCACCATCTCTCCCTACTATACCTGCTATCCCACAGTCACACTCCCTTCCCAGAGACTATTATCCCACTGTTACTATAGACACCATCTCTCCCTACTATACCTGCTATCCCACAGTCACACTCCCTTCCCAGAGACTATTATCCACTGTTACTATAGACACATCTCTCCCTACTATACCTGCTATCCCACAGTCACACTCCCTTCCCAGAGACTATTATCCACTGTTACTATAGGCACCATCTCTCCCTACTATACCTGCTATCCCACAGTCACACTCCCTGCCCAGAGACTATTATCCACTGCTACTATAGACACCATCTCTCCCTACTATACCTGCTATCCCACAGTCACACTCCCTGCCCAGAGACTATTATCCCACTGTTACTATAGGCACCATCTCTCCCTACTATACCTGCTATCCCACAGTCACACTCCCTTCCCAGAGACTATTATCCCACTGTTACTATAGGCACCATCTCTCCCTACTATACCTGCTATCCCACAGTCACACTCCCTTCCCAGAGACTATTATCCACTGTTACTATAGGCACCATCTCTCCCTACTATACCTGCTATCCCACAGTCACACTCCCTTCCCAGAGACTATTATCCACTGTTACTATAGGCACCATCTCTCCCTACTATACCTGCTATCCCACAGTCACACTCCCTTCCCAGAGACTATTATCCACTGTTACTATAGGCACCATCTCTCCCTACTATACCTGCTATCCCACAGTCACACTCCCTTCCCAGAGACTATTATCCCACTGTTACTATAGACACCATCTCTCCCTACTATACCTGCTATCTCACAGTCACACTCCCTTCCCAGAGACTATTATCCACTGTTACTATAGGCACCATCTCTCCCTACTATACTGCTATCCCACAGTCACACTCCCTTCCCAGAGACTATTATCCACTGTTACTATAGGCACCATCTCTCCCTACTATACCTGCTATCCCACAGTCACACTCCCTTCCCAGAGACTATTATCCACTGTTACTATAGACACCATCTCTCCCTACTATACCTGCTATCTCACAGTCACACTCCCTTCCCAGAGACTATTATCCACTGTTACTATAGGCACCATCTCTCCCTACTATACCTGCTATCCCACAGTCACACTCCCTTCCCAGAGACTATTATCCCACTGTTACTATAGACACATCTCTCCCTACTATACCTGCTATCCCACAGTCACACTCCCTTCCCAGAGACTATTACCCCCTGTATAAAGCTCAGGATTCCTCTACACAAACGTCATTCGTTTCATTCTCACGTGTGACACTTTCTCATTACTCTCATACTCTGTGCTTGTTACTCGCTCCCCTGACCCCGTGGCTTCCCACGTATTGTATCTTTGTGCCATTGTCTAGTAGTTAATGCCCTTCATCAATTCTCCACTATCTGATGTCACAAGTAATTCTGGGCTCAATAGCCAATGTGGATTCTGATGCTTTTTACTCACTCACACAATGAGACTTGTTTTGCTCAGATCACAAGGAATTCCATGTCTGTCCTTATCCTGCAGGAGTTCAGTTCAGTTGCTGATAGTGTCGGCCATTGTCACAGAGACTCCAGCAAAGATTAAAGACTCTTCTCCGTCTCCTCAGCTGAACTGTCTCAGACTTTTGTCCCAATACTTTGCTGTTGCCTCTTCCTCTATTTGTCCCGGCGTCTTATTTATTGGATCCCCAAAGATCCAGTATAAGTCAGTGAGATACTGAGGGATATTCTGAGACAATTTGCAATTGTTTTTTTATCATTTGTGGTTTTTGCGTTATTTAGCTTTTTATTCAGCAGCTCTCCAGTTTGCAATGTCAGTCATCTGGTTGCTAGGATCCTGACCTCCCTAGCAACCATTCATTGATTTGAATTAGAGACTGGAATATGAATAGGAGAGGCCTGAGAAGAAAGATGAGTAATAAAAAGAAGCAATAAAAATAAATTTGAAGCATTACAGAGCTTTTGTTTTTCATATGGGGTCAGTGACCCCCATTCAAAAGCTGGAAAGAGTCCAACGATCATACCTCCCAACTGTCCCGGTTTTAGAGGGACAGTCCCTCTTTTGACAGCTCAACCCGCAGTCCCTCGTTTGTACTGGAAAGTCCCGTTTTTCTCTGCACCGAACATCCAGAAAAAGAAACAAAGTTTCTAATTTAATCGGCGTTTGGCAGAGAGCCCAGAACAGCCACAACTGCAGATAAGATACTTTTGTAATAATATTGAGATAAGCAAATAAGTAACTGTAACAATATAAGATAAAAGGTCCCTTGGGAGAAGTGAGACTCACAGCTTAATGGGCAATTCACCTTCATTAGGAAAACTGTATTAACTGAAACATGGAAGCCTCCAGCTCTTGTTGGACTACAACTCTCACAATACCACTGAGAGGCACAATGTCTTTGTAAATGCTGAAACAATCTAATACTTATGTGTTTCATACTCAAACATATTTATTCTCACGAGGGGCCCCTCTGGGGCTGGGGGTGGTGCTTTCTCCTCGCTAATGAATTGTTTTCATGGAATTGTTCATTAAAGTTGTTTCTTGGAATTTCCAAGTCCGGCTTCTTCTTTCCCAGCAGATGAAAACGTAGCGAGGGAGCCGGGCCCTGAATGACGGGGGGCAGAGGAACTGGGCGGCAGTTGGGGGTCTGACCTCGACTTTCAAGTCTTCTGTCCTCAAAGGCCTAATCCTCTATAATAACCTGATCTTGTGGGGCCCTTTGTGTCCTGCAGAAAATGTGCAAATAATTATTATCTGTTGGCTACTTTGTGCTCTCCCATTCAACGCTGGTTCCCATGCCGATATGGAACGATTGTGTCCTCTCTCCTCACTTTACACACTCCCACGTGCAACTGCACCACACACAGCCAATGGGCTTCCACCTCTCATACTCACACACTCACTCACTCACATGTACTCACTCACACTCACTCACATGTACTCACACTCACACTCACTCACACACACCCACATGCACTCAGACACACTCACTCTCAAACACACACTCACTCATACTCACTCTCACACACACACTCACTCTCACTCTCACACACACTTACACACACTTACACACACACACACTCACTCACCCTCACTCTCACACACTAACACACTCGCTCACACACTTACTCACATGTACTCACACACACTCACTCTCACACACTCACATACTCACTCACATGCACTCACACTCAGTCACACACACACACACACACACTCACTCACTCACACTCACTCACTCACTCTCTCACACACACATACACTCACTCACTCTCTCTCACACACACACACTCACTCATTCACTCACACTTACTCTCACACACACCCTCACTCACACTCACTCTCACACACCCAAACATACTCACACCCACACCCTCACACACACTCACTCACTCACTCTCACACATTCACTCACACTCACTCTCACACACACTCACTCACACTCACTCACTCTCACACACCCACACATACTCACACCCACACCCTCACACACACTCACTCACTCTCACTCACACACAGACACACTCACACATGTTTGGGGGCAAATAGGTCCACTCAGACCACAGGAGTCAGAACGGCTGGGGCAGGTTTTTTATCCCAAGTTCTGATTTTCAATGCAGGTGGGTTGAGAGCTTTGCCTTTGGTCCAATCAGACGGTGCAGCCTGTAGTAGAGTCGGTGCCATAGGTGGGTGGCAGGTACATCGCTCTGTATCCAAATCTGAGGGCAGGTTCCAGGGAATGTGCTCCCCCACCCACCACCCACTATAGATGCAGATACTGCTCATGTATCACAAGTGCAATGTGAAAAGTGCAATGTGAAAAGTGCAATGTGAAAAGTGCAATGTGAAAAGTGCAATGTGAAAAGTGCAATGTGAAAAGTGCAATGTGAAAAGTGCAATTTTTAGCCCAATCTCTATTCCTCTGTATAATGGGCATCACATAGGGAATAATAAATGTCTCTGCTGGGCACATCCCTCTGACACCCCCCTCTGGTGTCGCGTAAATTGAATGATTCAATGCATTTAAATATATAGCGGGCACATCTAACACATTATAGATACTGGGGGGTTCCAGCCATTAGTCTTTGTTCTGTGATGGATCTGTAACAATCTGTTGGGAATTCAGGAATTCTATGGGATTGGGAATCACTGGAGTATGGCTAATTGGATTTTAATATTGTAATTGCAGTGGGACACAGCCTGGGAACACGGGTTGGGGTGGGGGGGTTACCTAGACTAAGGATATTGAATCTGCAACTCTCCACTTGTAAAACTGCAACTCTCAGCAGATGTACTTTTATATAGTATTAGGTGTTATCAATGTGCCTTGCACACTTTACAGATATTATACATTCGCCTTAGTCCCTGCCCCTATGGAGCTTACAATCTAAAGTCCCTATCACATTCACAAACACACACAAGGGTAAGATAAACCAAATATAACTTGATTCCGTCGTTGTGAAACTTCCCACCGGCCCAACTGCTTTGCCTTATGTGGCTCTCCCATGCCAATTCTCCATTTCTATATGAGAACAAGGAGTAGAAATACTGCAGAAGGAATTATAATGAAATGTACAGAGAAGAGTCCAGGAGAATTAAGTGAGTGAGTGAACAGAGAAGCTGCACCCTAGTCTCCCTGATACAGGAATCACTGTAGGCTGGGCATCTTCGATTGATAAAAGTTCCCCCCTCCCAGATAAGACTGTAACCTTCTTGCATTGCCAGGGACCCTCTTCTCAAACTCCCCTGCTTGGAGACATGGCAATCTTATAGTCACCAGGACAAAGAGATTACAGTTATGTTGTTTCCATAATGATCTTCCCTTAGTTACAAGATGCCTCCTGCCCCTCAATATCTCATTTCCTCTTTTTCTTTAGAAATTCTTTTCAAAAATGGACCCTCGGCCGAGTCTGTTATAAGGACAGCAGGTAATTACTGCCAAGCGCAGGGCATGGGTGACCTTTATCCTCATAGCGATTTCCTGTAGGTGTTTGGGTGGATAAATGGAGCTGATAGAGGGAATGGAATGTGGAAGACAGAACTGAAAGCTGTCATTATATTGTTCCCAGAGAGATTATTTGATAATTGAACAAATAAAACAACTTTGCTTTTTTTCACCCTTCCAGGGACGGGGAACCTTTAATCCTGTAATGACGCGGCTGAAATGAAAGAGCGGTGGGTGCATATTGAATTTCAGCGAGGGGAGAAAAGGTTATTTGTCCACAACACTCTTTCTATGAGCGGAGTCTTATTATAGTCCCTAAACGGCTTAACAAGCGGAAATATGGGGACAATGCAATGATTCTCCAACCTTTGCACAATCCATGATCAAATGTCGAATTTCGTGTAACATCCTATTTACTATGTAGTTACCATGGCAAACATAGGGGGAGGGAAGACAAAATATATAGATTGATCTTTCCAGTGGTGTAACTCCAGCAAGAACAGCTCTAAAGTTTGCTCTTAGCCTGCACAGATAGATACTATAAAACTATGGCAGCATAGGTATTCCCCTGTACTAAGCACAATTCAGCAGGAACAGCCCTAAAGTCTGCTCTTAGCCTGCACAGATAGATCCCATAAAACTATGGCAGCATAGGTATTCCCCTGTACTAAGCACAATTCAGCAGGAACAGCCCCTAAATTTGCTCATAGTCTGTACAGAGAGATCCCATAAAACTATGGCAGCATAGGTATTCCCCTGTACTAAGCACAATTCAGCAGGAACAGCCCCTAAATTTGCTCATAGTCTGTACAGAGAGATCCCATAAAACTATGGCAGCATAGGTATTCCCTGTACTAAGCACAATTCAGCAGGAACAGTCCCCTAAGTTTGCTCATAGTCTGTACAGAGAGATCCCATAAAACTATGGCAGCATAGGTATTCCCTGTACTAAGCACAATTCAGCAGGAACAGTCCCTAAGTTTACTCATAGTCTGTACAGAGAGATCCCATAAAACTATGGCAGCATAGATATTCCCCTGTACTAAGCGCAATTCAGCAGGAACAGTCCCCTAAGTTTGCTCATAGTCTGTACAGAGAGATCCCATAAAACTATGGCAGCATAGGTATTCCCTGTACTAAGCACAATTCAGCAGGAACAGTCCCTAAGTTTGCTCATAGTCTGTACAGAGAGATCCCATAAAACTGTGGCAGCATAGGTATTCCCTGTACTAAGCACAATTCAGCAGGAACAGTCCCCTAAATTTGCTCATAGTCTGTACAGAGAGATCCCATAAAACTGTGGCAGCATAGGTATTCCCTGTACTAAGCACAATTCAGCAGGAACAGTCCCCTAAGTTTGCTCATAGTCTGTACAGAGAGATCCCATAAAACTATGGCAGCATAGGTATTCCCTGAACTAAGCACAATTCAGCAGGAACAGTCCCTAAGTTTACTCATAGTCTGTACAGAGAGATCCCATAAAACTATGGCAGCATAGGTATTCCCCTGTACTAAGCACAATTCAGCAGGAACAGTCCCCTAAGTTTGCTCATAGTCTGTACAGAGAGATCCCATAAAACTATGGCAGAAGAGGTATTCCCTGTACTAAGCACAATTCAGCAGGAACAGTCCCCTAAGTTTGCTCATAGTCTGTACAGAGAGATCCCATAAAACTATGGCAGCATAGGTATTCCCCTGTACTAAGCACAATTCAGCAGGAACAGCCCCTAAGTTTGCTCATAGTCTGTACAGAGAGATCCCATAAAACTATGGCAGCATAGGTATTCCCTGTACTAAGCACAATTCAGCAGGAACAGCCCCTAAGTTTGCTCATAGTCTATACAGAGAGATCCCATAAAACTATGGCAGCATAGGTATTCCCCTGTACTAAGCAGAATTCAGCAGGAACAGTCCCCTAAGTTTGCTCATAGCCTGTGGGCTGCCATATCTTCTGCTATATAGGCTGCCAGTCCACATAAGGGCTACCAAGCCCATAATTGGCACCCCGAGTCCCAGGAAATTTTTGCACAGTAGTATTGTTCTCCAGCTTTTTTTACATTTAAATGTGCTCATGGTGGAAAAAAGGTTTGGACCCCTATTAACAGGCCCGGATTTGTGGAAAGGCCACCAAGGCCCGGGCTTAGGGCGGCAGGATTTTAGGGGGCAGCATGCTGCCCAACCACAACCACATTGGTTCAGAAACACTGGGGATGCACAAGAGGTAAAATCGTTTTTTTAAATTTCCCGTGCGCCAATCCCCATTGCTTGGTCCCGATAATCAAAATTTGTCCAATAAAATAGAGGGGACAGGGACAACGAACGTCAGTGGGCCTAGGGGTGGCCGCTATGTAAATCTTGCCCTGCCTATTAACATAATAAACAGAAACCCTGGGCTTTGCCAATATTTAACTTGTCAGTGACATCACTTCCAAGTTCTGATGTCACTTTTATTCCGTAAATTATTCAGGGCAGAAGTGAGCACACCAATATATTTCATTCAGTTAAACATTTCATACAACAGTTGGAAAGAGATCTCTTCTGCTCAAGGGGCATTGATGAACCTCTCATCATAATTTCATTTCCCAGTAATGTTAGACAAGAATAAAATAATATAGAAAGAAATTGCTATGCTACTCACTGGATTCGGCAGGTCATTAGTTAAAACTTTGCCCGCTTTGCTTGTCGGAAAAGTTACTATCTCCCAAAATAAAACACCTGGAGGAATTTGTGCTACATATTCCCAGCCATGTACATTCAGATACATGTTTTGCGCTAAGAATAGAACTTCAAATAGGTCCATGAACTCATGCACGGAGCTTCTACACTGTACGGAAAGAGTTAGCTCTCACTCTTTGGAATGAAACCAGAGTAGAACACTGGATATAGGAAAGCTGAGAAGGACGGCACACAACGTACATGTTCTGAACTGAAGCATTGAAATTCATAGAAATAAGTCTACATGATGATCTTTGACACTCAAGATTGAACATATAAGGTGCCAATGCTGAGGCCACCATGAAACAGAGACAGAATGCTTGGGTATGATTGATATGTCAGGCTATTTCTCCTCTGTTAACTTCAGACAGGGCCTATTATTGAATAGCACGATCAAGTTGAACACTAAGCAATGTTCCGTTGAAAGTATCTTCCTTTCCCAGGAATTTCCCACCCCCATGGGTTGCTTGAGCCTTTCTGTAGTTAATTTTTAACTCAACACACTTTTCTTGTACTAAACATATACAATGGGGGAGCCTGTGTCCTTGTGACTGATAGAACCTCAGTGACATTGGCCTTTCTACTTTATATCTGTTAGAAAGGAAGTGGAAAGGGGTAAAGAAGTAACGTAGAAGTAAAAAGATAACTTAGAAAGAAACATGTAGACATTTGGGGTGTTTAGGTAACAGCCGTTGGACCTCCCAATCCTAAGTTTCAATACTCAAGAGGAAAGTTGAAGTGAACATTGCATTATCCTCAGTATAGGGGTGTTGACCAAGTCTGTGACCCTTAGTTCTCATGCACAGAGATGTACCAAGTCTGCCTAAGTAGCATTGTCCAGCCCTGTGCTTATTGATTGCTATAGGGTAGGTGGTAAGTATAGGGCCCAGTGGCCAGTGTTGGACTGGCCCATCGGGATACCAGGAAAACTCCCGGTGGGCCCAGGTATCAGTGGGCCCTTCTGCTCACCCAATTATTTGCCTTGTATGTCTATACCATAGCCATTACCCCATTTCTAAGAGAGAACAGAGGAAATGGAGGGAAGAATTCAAATTCTGCCAACAAACCCAATTGATCTCTGAATGCTGCATCTGGCTTGCAATTAGTCCTCTGGGACTTGTGACCAGTGGCGGAACTCCCGGGGGAGCAGGGGGTGCGAGCGGGCCAGGGCCTGCACCCCCTCAGGGCCCCCCGGAAGCTCACGCTCCACTGACAAATATGCCCAAATGCGGCCGAACGGAGGGGGGCGGGGCCCGGCTGCGCGTCACGCACCAGGGCCCGCCCCCCTCAAGTGACGCTACTGCTTGTGACTACTGGTCAGCCCATGGAGGTGGCCAATCGGATAGGTCAGTTGTGATTAGAATTAAAGCCTTAGGGCTGTCATGCTTATTTTAGTAATACTTTCTTTACACTTTTCTTTCCTTTAAAGGGCATGTAAAGACAAAAAAATTAAATCCCATTTTTACTTTCTTTAATGAAAAAGAAACCTATCTCCAATATACTTTAATTAAAAAATATGTACCGTTTTTATAAGAAACCTGACTGTATGCAGTGAAATTCCCCCTTCATTTACTGCTGTGGATAGACGGTCCCTAACTGCTGAGCAGGGAAACAATCATACTTATGAACAGCAGGGGGAGCCCTCACCTTACTTCCCAGCCATGCAGAACTCAAGCAGCTTTGTTTATGACGATCCCTAAGCAGCCCAGACCACACTGAGCATGTGCACAGTCTTAGTCTTGCAAAGATGTATAACAAAGTTACAAGATGGTGACCCCCTGTAGCCAACTTTGAAAGCATAAATTATTTGTTTGATTAGGCTTGTGGTGCAGTAAGTTCATGTTTATATTTAGTATACAAAATACAGCATTTCTAGCCTTATTCTATTTTACACTTTACATGCCCTTTAACTGTCTCACGTTGCAGTCTGAGCAGCAATTCTCTCACTTTCATGCTGGTATAAACTTTGTTATCTCTCATAGGGTACATTGTGTTTATAAGTCCATTACAACATTCCAGAAGTGGTCAGTGTCCAGCACCCAAGGGAACATGAAATGATGGACACTGGATGGACACTGGAGTGTCTTTAGAACAAATAGAACTCTTCTCAGCTGTATGCCACACTAGGTTTTTCACAACCTGTAATAAGTGATGCCCTAAGTCTAGACCAGGAAGTTTCATGTAGTGACCACCAGATAAATGGAGAGGATGGTTGTCATTTAATGGATCCAAAAAGGTGCAAATTATCGTGCCATATGGGTTATTGCTCTGTCTGTTGCAAAATCTAGTCTTGCACTGGGGACCTAATGTTTATAGGTGCAAGTGAATTCATAAGAGAGTTATTTCATGACTATGGACAAAAATAACATGAATTCTAGTTATACACTAAATAAGTGTATGACCCATGAGCAATATTCAGAAGTAAAAATAGTTGAGGAGCAGCTCCAGTCCTTAAAGGAGAAGTAAACCCCTTATTAAAAAAACCCTACCCCCCTACCGTACATAGACCCCCTCCCTCTTCCCCCCAAGCCTAGCTGCTACCCCAGGCAGATGCACCCAACTTTTTACTTACCCTTCGGTGCAGATTTGTGGCATCAGAGTTCACGGGCGCCATCTTCTTCTTCTTCTGTCTTCATCAGGTTTTCTTCTGTCGCTTCGGCAATTATCGTGACTTTCGGCGCATGCGCAGTTGACAAAAACCCGAAGACTGCTCCAACTGCGCATGCGTCAATACGGAACTTACTTCCCAATGAAGACCGAAGAGAAGAAGATGGTGCCCGCGAAAAGGAAAAAGTTAGGGTTAGGGTAACAGCTAGACTGGGGGGGAGGAGGCAGGGGGTCTATGTAGGGTAGGGGTTTTTCAAATAAAGAGTTTACTTCTCCTTTAAGAGGGATATAATTGAGCTGGAAAGGAGTGCAGAGACTAAGTGCAACTAAACTGCTAAAATGAATGGAAAAATTAAGCTTTGAGTAAAGACTATTTAGGTTGGGGTTGGAGAAAAGGCACTTGCAAGAGGACATGAATACCCTTTACAAGTACATTGCAAGACATTATAGACAGATAACAGGGCAACTCACACCCCCCATTTAGACTTGAGAAACTGAATTTTTAATTTGAAACAGCAAAAATTATTCTTTACAATGAGGTCGGTGAGGTTGTGGAACACCAGGAGGCATTAAACCTGATGGTCAGTTGTCTTATCAACCCACATTAACTGTAACTAGGTCTCTGTGCTTAACGTCTAATGGAATGCAGGTTCTCTTGTATAAATAAGGAACGGCATTTCCACCAATTGCATCGAACTGGAACAATGAAGCGATAATGATTAAATCCCTGCAAATTTTCCAACATGCACTTGACTTCTTGTTGACTCAGATCAACCTACTAAGTGATTTCCCTGGATCATTCCAGCACATGCCAGTTGGAAATGGATATATTTACTCTGGAGATTTATATCGTTGCTTGTGCTCAGTGCCATGTGCCGTCTCTCGTTACTCTGCTTTGCATGAACTCGTAGTGGCATAAGATTTTTCTTAGGTTGCCGTTGACTCCAGCACACGGATCCTCACTTCATGATAGAGAGAGAAAAAAGGAAAGGCCAAGAGGACTATAGATGACATTCAGAAAGTCACACGTGCCGGCCACTTTATTCATGTGGTTAGGACACTTCTAAATAAACCTGATATTTTTACCAGGGATGGAATAGGAGACATTCCAAGGGTGTAATGGTAGTGACAGCAGAACTCACAGCTGCTAGGGGCTGAGCAGTGAAAGATGCCTCGTAAGTCATCTTCTCAAAGGATATTGGGAAAGGGGACCCTGAAATCATTTAGTTGTGAAAGCCAGTACCCTTTAAGTAGGCTGCTGACCAGTGCAAGTTTTAATGGAGGGAAGAAAGAACACTTACACCAGACCCTCAGAATCTCACTGAAACTTCTTGGAAAAAAAAAACAATACTGGGCTAGAGTCCTGCAGCGGGTTGGGTACCCACAAAAACCTGCAGTACCCTGCGGATAGAAGTTTCGGGTGCGGGTATAGACGCGGGTCCATGGTTCTGCGGGTTTGCGGGTCGCAGGTCGGCCCGCGGGCCTTCTCAATAGCGATTTTTACTCCTTTTTTCTGATCACGAAGGGAAAGGGAATGCACTTGACTCCTTGTACAAAAATCACCATGTCATTAGGTGCAAGCCTTGTAGAGCAAGTTGTACATCTTGGGCAAATTGTACCAGGGTAAAGTGTTGTGCATTCCCTCCATTCAGGCCCAGACTGGCAATCTGTGGGCTCTGGCAAATGCCAGAGGGGCTGCTATAAGGTGCCATAGAAAGTCAGTATTGGTGGGGGCTGTTTGGCCCTCTGAGTGGGCTGATTGGGCCTCTGTGTACCTGAAATGCCAGGGCCTACTTTAATTCTCAGTCCGGACCTGCCTCCATTACTCCCTACTCCAGAAGGCAGAACTGAATGTTTGTGCAGAACGCAAAAGAGAGTCATGAACGTTACTCTTGGGGGTAAATTTATCAAAGAATGAAGTTCCGCCACTAGAGTGAAATTCCGCAGCTCTGAATTCATTTCTATGGGATTTTGAAAGGCGTATTTATCAATGGGTGAAAGTGAAAGTTCACCCTTTGATAAATACGCCTATAAAAATCCCATAGAAATGAATGGAGAGTGGCGGAATTTCACTCTAGTGGCGGAACTTCCCTATTAACTTCACTCTTTGATAAATATATATGACGGTGAACTGTGGTCATAAGAAGTTGGGTTTTTAATTTTGTCTGCTAAAATTAAATAAAACAAGCAGTTGCTGGATATTCTCAATAGAATTGCTTGCTAGGTTACAATTACAGCAATGACTCGGGAAATTATAATAACAATGCTGGGTAAAAAGAATGGCAGTTCTTTTGGTAGAGAAAACCAGAATATATTGGAAATACGTTGGAAATAAGTTTAACTAATGGACACAGTGGGGACCCTTCTGCCTGTCTCTACAACCGAAACACCAGAGGTTCTATCACAACCTTCTACTAACTGCATTTCCAACCCATTAGAAACTTGAGATATTACATGAGGCATGGAGACAGCTTGGGGTTATCCTAAAGATAGAGATTGTTGGGGGGAACACCTAGTTGAGTCCCCTCAGTTGTCATTTGTTTGCCCTGGCTGGACCTTTTTATTTAAAGTTTAATTTAAACCCCCTTCTCCCTTTCACTAGTGTCTCATGTGTAGTTATTGGACGCGGGTATTGACCTCATCCCAGACCTTGGTCAAACCTAATGACATGTAGAACTTCATCAGTCTTCAGTTTGTTCCTGTCTACTACTGTGGCCAGTCTGACAAAGAAAATCCTGCACTCGTAAATACACGTTCGAGAGAAATGTTATTTGTATTAAAAAAAAATAAAGTTTAATGAAAACAAATGATGACATTACTGGCGTTAGGCCAAACTGTATTTAATGTTGATTGATTCTTATATTTAGCATGCAGCTCAATGGAACCAAAAGCAACAGCCACACTAATTGACTCACCGGGATTCTCTTCTCTTTGTCTTTGGACTTTCATTTGATTCTTCCAGGGGAATTCTAATATGGTAGACCTTACCTTGGGATGACTTAGGGTCACTGTACTCCTGGACAACACTGACTCAACTAACTACAGCACCCTGATTAGTCAACTGGTCTTCATACACACTTTGCTTCATGCACTGAGTTCCCATAAACTAGGGGTCTGCAGCACCAACCCAACATTTTCCATGCAAGTGCCTGAAATAAGCTCCGGCCCTTGCCCTATATTCTACCACCTGGTGCTGTATTGTAGTTTGACCCCCTGTCATCTTGTAAGGGGGCCTATTGGCTACCAGCAGAGAGTCCGGACCAAGCTTAGGGGTTAGCTGAAGTCCAAGTTCGCGGTATCCAAAGGGGTCAGGTGTAAGCGTAGTCAAGTTCAGTCAAGAGTTCAAATAGGCAGGCAGCAATAATCAGAATCAGGGTCTAGCAGAGGGTCAGGAATCCAGGAAACAGTAATTTAGGATCTTAGAAAACCCAGGAACACGAGTCAACAATTCGTATAATCGGGCATTGAATATGTGACATTGGCATCTTTTTATTTCGAATTTTGGCACCAGACTTGACGTGAAGACGTCACATGTCTGCAAGCCGGCATTACTGCGCTGGCGCCGCTATCCACGTGGCGGCTATGGGTGCTGCCATCTTGGACACGGCGCCGAAAAGGAGCAGAGCGCCATTGGGTGCTCTTGACATATCTATAGTTCCAGGGCTACACCTACTGTAATTTCATCCAATCATCCCTACATAAATGAGAAACACTCCTATAAGAATTCAATTTCAGCACATCCCTAACCATTATGCAGATACCAACTAAAACGTGAATTTCATTTAGTTGGCCCATGGAACATTTGCACAATTACTCACATTTGCTTCTCTTTTTAGCAAATCATTGCTTATTTCCAAGTCTCACCTTTAATTCAAAGAGATTAAAGGCTTCTTTAACCTCGTTTAGATCCCATAAATATTCCATGTTCCCCATGGTATATTGGACTTTACTTCATTTAAATCAGTTCTCTCTCTGACATCAAAAATAGAGAAGGGTTAAGATCTACCAGGAGTCATGCAATACATAAATAATATCTGCACTCCTAGTATATACAGGATATATGAGTAATGGTTATATGAAAGGAAAACATTATTTTAACCAGACAGCAAGAGGCGCTCTTACACCATCAGACGAAGATGGAAAATTTATAGTGACTGTAAGAAGCAACAACACAAATGAATACATTTTTCAACCCATGTATTTTCCAGTTGTACTGGGGAAAATAATTATTCTAACCTCTATAGCAACTCTGTAGCAACTGGGGACATCTTCAGGCTGTGGTTGCATTGGACTGGTACATACAATGTAGCATTTGCACCCTACTATTTTGTTTTTATGGGATTCCCCCATGTGATGGCTTATGAAATAGACAGTCAATTTCCAAGACAACAAATGCTTCATTATGACCAGATTTTAGGTCACTCTTGGGCAGTTGTCCCCCACCAGTGGCTTGGGAGAAACATGCTGCTCACTAACACTTTGTTGCTTTCCGTGGCAAAAAATACATTCTTGCTACCTTTATTAATTTAGTTGGCTTGGAAGAAAATTGTAGATCCTTGTTACCACTTTAAAGTCCAATATTTCGCTAGGACCCTCTTTGAAGGGACAACCTTTGTTCAGGGCCCTCTCATGAAATTCCCACATATTGGAAAATATCGGTGTAACAGTCATTCCATCATAGTTGCAAGAATATCTAGGACAGCAAATACACATTTATGCTTTCATATGTAGCTTTTAGTGATGGGCGAATTTCTCCTGTTTCGCTTCGGCAAAAAATTAGCGAATCTCCCGTGAAGTTCGCAAAACTGTGAAAAATTCACGAAAAATTTGTGATAGCAAAAAATTGACGCTCGCGTCAATTTTGTACGTGCATCCAGAAAAAGTCGCTTGTGTCAATTTTGAAACAGGCATTAAAGTCAATGGGTGTCAGAATAGTGTTGAAGCACAGTGATTTTGACGTGAGCGACTTTTTGGACGCTGGCAAATTTATTTGCCAACGGCGATATGCGCAACTTTGCCACGAATTCTTGCTAGGTGAATTAATTCGCCCATCAGTAGTAGCTTTAAGAATAAATGGTTACTCTCCCAAGTTTTCAACATAAGTGACCTTCAGGCTGAGCCCCCCCACAACTCCAAGTAGTCACACAGTTTGGGAATCTTTGGGATCCAATGGTGTAAATGTTTCCAGGCCAATCCTTACAGATCATAGGCAGAACAGTCTTGTTCTTAGAGAGAGCCCAAAGTGGACAAACGTAGCTTGACTGAAAGGGACCTGAATCATATTAAATCCAGAAGATCAGAAGAAAAAGTAGCCAAGATGAGGAAGAAGATGTGTTTTGAGACGGTAACAGGCAGAAAGTGGAAAAGTCAATTGAAAAAATCAGTCAACAAAGGGGTTATACAGTACACCACATAAACAGAGGTTTATTCATGTCAAGGGTGGACAGACGACAGATGAGTGGTCCGGGATGGTCGATCAAGAACAAAAGAACACACAACTTAATGGCTCAATATAGAAGGAGGATGGTGCAGCGGTTAATAGACTGGTGCAGAGCCAACAACCCGTCTCTCAATGTAGACAAAACAAAGGAGATGGTTGTTGACTTTAGGAAGACTAGGAGTGACCACCTGCCACTGTACATCGGCTCTAATGTGGAGATCATCAAAAGCACCAAATTCCCTGGTGACCACCTGGCGGAGAACCTCACCTGGTCTCACAACACCAGCTACTTAGCCAAGAAAGCCCAACAACACCTCTACTTCTTGCGCAAGCTGAAGAAATCCCATCTCCCACCATCCATACTCAAAACCTTCTACAGAAGGACTATCAAGAGCATCCTGAGCAGCTGTATCACTGTCTGGGCTGGCAACTGCATTGTCATGGAGTGCAAGACCCTACAGAGGATAGTGAAGACAGCAGAGAAGATCATAGGTGTCTCTCTTTATGAGCACATCTGCACTTTATCATGTTCTTTATCATGTTCTTACTCTTGTCATATCACAGTGATACACCCATCATGTCTGACGTTTAGCATTATTTACTTAACATATTCCATCTACTGAGTGTACACTGCTGTCCTGTCTTGCAGGAGTTGCATATTTTTGCACTTGCACTTTTAGTCTGTTGTCCGGTTCATCTATGTTGTGTGTAGCACCAGGGTCCTAGAGGAATGTTGTTTAGTTTCACTGTGTTCTGTACAAACGTATATGGATGAAATGACAATAATCTCACTCTTGACTCTTGGATGTTATTGTCATAGGGATACTTTATCTCCATGAGTCTAGATGGTATGGGAGACTACATAGCATGGGCTTTATGTTTTGGTGTTGGGGGAGCTCATTATATATCTCTGGTACCTACTCCCACACTGTTGTTTTAAGGCCTGAACAGTCACAGGAGGCTTTAATAACTCTTTAAATCCTGCATGTAATTTTCTATAAAGTTAATCATTTTTGATGCAATGGCTGACAGTACCATGTGCTCCAGATAAAAGCCCATGGGTAACAATGATATCTCAAAAACATGACGTATCTCTAGCACTCAGTGTGCTGTAGTTATTTAATTGAAACACGTTGGTTACATCTGAGCAGTGAACTTCTCTATTCCAGAGGAAACGTTGTTATCAATGCCGCGACCGCAGATGCCCTGATGTATCACTTAAATAAATGTAGAAACCCGATTGTTATGTAATTCATGATACACGTTCATTGACGGTTGGACAATGGATGAGTGGCAAAAGGGAAAGTTGTGGTGAGTTTCCCCAACATTTTGTTCTAAGAATTACTCTTACAACAGCCTGTGGTTAGTAACAGAAAAACAACCTTCTTCCAATCTTCCTAAGCACCTTCTTGCTTGTGGTTTGCTTGAATTGCACTATTACCTTATCCTATGGGGCAGCATGTGCGTTCACATGAAGGTCAAGTTCACCCATGCACACTAACTAAGAGCCTGCAATGCTGAGGGATGGGCGAGATAAGGCATTACAAAGATGTTCCTGACTTTGTTTGTATTTAAAATGAGCATTCATGGTCAAATATGCAGGGGTCTAATCACTAAAGGTGGCTGAAGCGTAAGATACGTTGATGACCATATTTCTCTTTAGATATTGCTTCATTCACTTAACTCTCCAGAAGAGGTCTCCTGTGTTGGACCACACTTTAAGCCTCATAGGGCCCCTGCCGAGTCTCCATCCTGAACCACAACCAACCTCACTTCCCATTACAACTGAACCTAATATTAACAACGTAAAGTTGCACAGTGTGGTTGGTGGCCACCATGTCTGTCTGCTTTACTTCCTGTCCATGGCTTCCTACTGCAGATAAGACAACAGTTGAAGCTAATATGGTCCTGGTCTTGGTCAGAAATCTCTGCCAGCAAATAGGAGAAAACATGATGCGAGCCTACCTTCTCCACTAGTATTTTTATTACTTATTATTGGAGAATGGGGCCGTAATGAGGAGTTTGCGTGATGAGGTTCAGTAGTATTAAAGGAGAAGGAAAGGTTAAAATTAAGTAAGCGTTATCAGAAAGGTCTATACAAATACACCAGTAACTCCTCAAAGTAATGTCAAAAGAATCTCCACATTTCTTTCCTTCTATTGTGTACTCATGGGCTTCTGTATCAGACTTCCTGTGTTCAGCTTAAACCTCCAGGGCTTGGGCTTGAGCATGCTCAGTTTGCTCCTCTCTCCCTCCCTGCTGTAATCTGTGCCCAGAGCTATGAGAGATTCAGGCAGGAAGTGATGTCATGCCAAGCTAATATGGCAACTGCTATCCTAAACAAACAAATAACTTCTAGAGCTGTTTACTCAAGTATGGTAAAGCAGGGGTCCCTAACCGCCAGGCCGCGCCCCAGAAACAGGCCTCAGACAGTCCTGAACTGGGCCGCCGAACAATTAACGCAGCACACCGAATTGAATGCCGGTGCGCCCAAATTGGACGCCGACTCCTCCCGACCCCTGGGGCTGTGTAAGGAAATGTAAGGAACAACGTTGGCTTTGGAGGGACATAGAAAAACATTGTCCCATTATTAATGTAAATTGTTTCTTATTGTCCCTTGTTGCACCTCATTGCTGTTCTTTGCCTTCTCCTGGTTGGCTGCATTTTTCTGCATTCCTCTCTTTATTGGCTGAAGCTCAGTCTTAGTAGACTTCATTTACACAACCTGGCCTTTTGGTTTAGCTTTTCTGCACACTTTTTATTTACACACAGTCATACTTACTCTTCTGCTAGTTAATTGGGGGTTAAATGTATATGTCACAGTAACATACTGTATATCAGATATCTAGAAATAATAACTGCAGTACTCGTATGGTTGCTATGGGTTACTGCCCTTGTGCAAATCGGGCCTCCACTCCGGGGCTGTATTGGTGAGTGACTAATAAGAGAACATGTTTATGTCTGTCAAATGTCAGTTTCTGCATTTTCTTTGACTAACGTGACACGAGAAGGGGATGTATCAGCACTTGTCCTGGTTACACTGCAGCCTGCTCAAAAGTCATAAAGGGCAGATACAACTAAGAACTTTATATTCTAATGTAGTCTGCACTTTTGCATGGTTGCACAGAGTATTTGAACCATAAAATGCTAGACTGGCATGGAATGCAGTCACAAACTGCAGTACTGATATATCCACAGAACCCCTCAGTGACTTCTAATATCCTTATCATTTACAGTAGGGGGTACATTATCCCTTATAATACATGAGTGATACTCAGAGTTCCCTGTATAACTCAGCCTGCAGCCTTGTACCTTTATATGGTCACAGAACCCCTCAGTGACTTCTAATATCCTTATCATTTACAGTAGGGGGTACATTATCCCTTATAATACATGAGTGATACTCAGAGTTCCCTGTATAACTCAGCCTGCAGCCTTGTGCCTTTATATGGTCACAGAACAATCCCTCAGTGACTTCTAATATCCTTATCACTTACAGTAGGGGGTACATTATCCCTTATAATACATGAGTGATACTCAGAGTTCCCTGTATAACTCAGCCTGCAGCCTTGTGCCTTTATATGGTCACAGAACAACCCCTCAGTGACTTCTAATATCCTTATCATTTACAGTAGGGGGTACATTATCCCTTATAATACATGAGTGATACTCGGAGTTCCCTGTATAACTCAGCCTGCAGCCTTGTGTCTTTATATGGTCACAGAACAACCCCTCAGTGACTTCTAATATCCTTATCATTTACAGTAGGGGGTACATTATCCCTTATAATACATGAGTGATACTCAGAGTTCCCTGTATAACTCAGCCTGCAGCCTTGTGCCTTTATATGGTCACAGAACAACCCCTCAGTGACTTCTAATATCCTTATCATTTACAGTAGGGGGTACATTATCCCTTATAATACATGAGTGATACTAACTATCGGAGTAACAGAAAGTGAAACAAAGTAACAATGCACCCGCAAGTTAAATTGAAACAATTGTAACTATCATATATATCTATTGAGGAAAAGCATGGTGGAACGCACAATAACTGCCGTGTCCCCCCTGTATTCCTCCAGTTAACTAGTTCAGGTGCTGAGGTAATTCATTAATTAAAACTCAACTTTTATTAATCTCATTAAAAGAACACGCTATACAAACACATCATTGGGGATCACCCACAATGAGGCTGGACAATGTCCATAAAAATACACATAACTTAAAACCACATAGGATGGACAAGTGGGATATTAGTGCACTGATATCCAATCAGCCACTGTCTCTACAAATATATTCAGTAATGAGGCATATATAAGTTTATCTTTGCTATTATCTATGTATAACAATATTCTGGTTGTTAAAAATTAAACCCAAAAGACCACCAAAAAACGGCTTTTCCTTTTAGCCAGAGTGAAAATATGCCTTTTAGTGACCAAGCGTCAGTAACTGGTCATTGCCAAAGCCAGTCCTCCCAAACCAGGGAGGGAACCGTGCTCCCTACGTAGGTAGGCAGAATCACTCTGGGAATTGATGGAAGGGTGGTTTGGGAGGACTGGCTTTTAGGGATGTAGGGAACTGTTCGCCGGCGAACTTGTTCGCGCGAACTTCGACCGTTCGCGTCCGCCGAATGTTCAATACATGAGTGATACTCAGAGTTCCCTGTATAACTCAGCCTGCAGCCTTGTGCCTTTATATGGTCACAGAACAACCCCTCAGTGACTTCTAATATCCTTATCATTTACAGTAGGGGGTACATTATCCCTTATAATACATGAGTGATACTCAGAGTTCCCTGTATAACTCAGCCTGCAGCCTTGTGCCTTTATATGGTCACAGAACAACCCCTCAGTGACTTCTAATATCCTTATCATTTACAGTAGGGGGTACATTATCCCTTATAATACATGAGTGATACTCAGAGTTCCCTGTATAACTCAGCCTGCAGCCTTGTGCCTTTACATGGTGATAGAACAACCCCTCAGTGACTTCTAATATCCTTATCATTTACAGTAGGGGGTACATTATCCCTTATAATACATGAGTGATACTCAGAGTTCCCTGTATAACTCAGCCTGCAGCCTTGTGCCTTTATATGGTCACAGAACAACCCCTCAGTGACTTCTAATATCCTTATCATTTACAGTAGGGGGTACATTATCCCTTATAATACATGAGTGATACTCAGAGTTCCCTGTATAACTCAGCCTGCAGCCTTGTGCCTTTATATGGTCACAGAACAACCCCTCAGTGACTTCTAATATCCTTATCATTTACAGTAGGGGGTACATTATCCCTTATAATACATGAGTGATACTCAGAGTTCCCTGTATAACTCAGCCTGCAGCCTTGTGCCTTTATATGGTCACAGAACAACCCCTCAGTGACTTCTAATATCCTTATCATTTACAGTAGGGGGTACATTATCCCTTATAATACATGAGTGAACCTCTTTCATTAATTGGTACAATGGGAGCACAACTGATTATAGATTTTACAGTAGGGATTGATTATGACTGTATTCTGTACTTTGTTGGAGGTTCAGTTAATATTACACAGGGGCCAGTGAAGGAGTTAAAGTTGCTTCAGTTTGATTTATTGTTTCCCGACACGTCGAGGTGCCTTTTTTTGTTTGTTAATTTGCTGAAGTAAGTTCCTCAGGGAGAACATCTGAGGTTTTGGTCGATCATGACGGGATGTGATTCTTCTCTGCTCCTTTTCAATAAGGAAGTTGAACAGAAAGTTCTGTTTCGCAGTAGGAAGTCCCATTCAAAAAAAGTCAAAACCTCAAATGTTGCCGTTAAATTTAAGAATTAGCATTAGATCTGGGGATGTTTATGAGAAGGGGCCACTCTCGAGGGGGGGACAAGTGTCGCAATGAGTGAAAAGCAAGTGGAACATTTATTTTGTTTTGCAATAATTCCCGTCTTATTAGATAATAAATGAAATATTTCCTACTGTAAGTCTTGCATTAACCTTTTGCCCTGGGATTTTTATTGATTGGAAATGTAATATTTCACCTACTTCAAGTGATAAATCCTCTACACAAGTGGCACTTGCCAATGCGGACTTCTAATTTGTCCAGGGGCCCTAAAAATCTCTTACAGGGCCACATCTGTCTCAAGGGCCTCCAGTTGGACAACTTTGATGGAGCTAAAAACATTCTAAGACAACTGGTCTTTTCTATGATTTCTTTTTGCATATTTTTACTTATTGTTCTGTGGAATTTTAACCAGTTGCTAGGCTCCCAGGTACCATAACAACCTGACAGTAGCTTGAAAGTCAGAGGTTAGTAGTATATAAATGAGGTAGAGAGGGATATTCTGAGACAATTTGCAATTGGTTTACATTTTTTATTATTTGTGGTTTTTGAGTTATTTAGCTTTTGATTCAGCAGCTCTCCAGTTTGCAATTTCAGCATTCTGGTTGCTAGGGTCTAACTACCCTAACAACCATGCATTGGTGTGAATAAGAGACTGGAAAATGAATAGGAGAGGCCTGCACAGAAAGATTAGTAGTAAAAAGTAGCAATAACAATACATTTTTAGTAGGGATGCACTGAATCCAGGATTCAGTTCGGGATTTGGCCAGGATTCAGCATATTTCAGCAGGATTCGGCCGAATCCTTCTGCCCGGCCAAACCAAGTCCAAATCCTAATTCGCATGCCTTTTTGTCAAAAAAACAAGGAAGTAAAAAATATTTTCCCCTTTGCATCCCTAATTTGCATATGCAAATTAGGATTCGGTTTCAGTTCGGTATTCGGCCGAATCTTTTGCAAGGGATTCGGGGGTACGGCCAAATCCAAAATAGTGGATTCGGTGCATCCCTAATTTTTAGCCTTACAGAGTATTTGTTTTTTTTTTTTTTATATGGGGTCACTTACTCCCATTTAAAAGCTGGAAAGAGCTAATAATTACAAGAAAATGAAGACCAACTGAAAAGTTGGTTATAAGTGGCCATTCTATAACATACTAGAAGTTAACTTAAAGATGAGGCTACCCTTTCATTGGTTGCTGGAGTCATTGACCCCCAACAATCACAAAGCATTTTAAATTTTAGTTAAAAAAGGCAGAATAGGAAGGAAAATACTTGATTTTTGAAAATGTTTTTTCTAACGCTTGCTTTTCTATTCTTCCTTGCTGTAGGCAATTTAGGCAGGTTAGCCCGAAACGTAAAATGCTCTCTGGTTTTTGGGGTCACTGACCCCAGCAACTATATTTATACTGGACAATCAAATCAAACTAAGAGTAAAAAAAACTTTGTACGAGGTCTAGTATCAAACAGCAACCAATCAGCAGGCAGCATCTACTAGTCGATATCTGAAAAAACAAACATCCGAACGGTTACTTTGGGTCAAAAACCTGGAGCAAACTGTCCAACCTTTATTGCATAACCCACTAAAAGCTTTTAAAGGTGAACTTCTCCTTTAAACAAAATGTGTCAAATAATTTTTCATTTTTTTGAGTAATCCGAGTAATCATAGTGAATTGTGGGAAGCCCCACGCCCTTTCAGTTGCTGACCACTTCATGAATGTTCCTTCTGATCTTCAGTTGTGAGCAGATAAAAAAGCCACAGGGAGGGGATTCTCTTATGTATCAATTAAAGACGTTTTATTTATCTAATGAGCAGAATGAAAACACACAGAGACAGTAAATAGTGAAAAATACATTTGTTTGTCTCAGATAAACTTTATAAGCAAGGGAATAAAATAATACCTATGCTGCCATAGTTTTATGGGATCTCTCTGTAGAGACTATGAGCAAACTTAGGGGACTGTTCCTGCTGAATTGTGCTTAGTACAGGGAATACCTATGCTGCCATAGTTTTATGGGATCTCTCTGTACAGACTATGAGCAAACTTACGGGGCTGTTCCTGCTGAATTGTGCTTAGTACAGGGGAATACCTATGCTGATATAGTTTTATGTGATCTCTCTGTACAGACTATGAGCAAACTTAGGGGGCTGTTCCTGCTGAATTGTGCTTAGTACAGGGAATACCTATGCTGCCATAGTTTTATGGGATCTCTCTGTACAGACTATGAGCAAACTTAGGGGACTGTTCCTGCTGAATTGTGCTTAGTACAGGGGAATACCTATGCTGCCATAGTTTTATGGGATCTCTCTGTACAGACTATGAGCAAACTTAGGGACTGTTCCTGCTGAATTGTGCTTAGTACAGGGAATACCTATGTGTCATAGTTTTATGGGATCTCTCTGTACAGACTATGAGCAAACTTAGGGGGCTGTTCCTGCTGAATTGTGCTTAGTAGAGGGAATACTTATGCTGCCATAGTTTTATGGGATCTCTCTGTACAGACTATGAGCAAACTTAGGGACTGTTCCTGCTGAATTGTGCTTCGTACAGGGGAATACCTATGCTGCCATAGTTTTATGGGATCTCTCTGTACAGACTATGAGCAAATTTAGGGGGCTGTTCCTGCTGAATTGTGCTTAGTAGAGGGAATACTTATGCTGCCATAGTTTTATGCGATCTCTCTGTACAGACTTTGAGCAAACTTAGGGGGCTGTTCCTGCTGAATTGTGCTTAGTAGAGGGAATACTTATGCTGCCATAGTTTTATGCGATCTCTCTGTACAGACTTTGAGCAAACTTAGGGGGCTGTTCCTGCTGAATTGTGCTTAGTAGAGGGAATACTTATGCTGCCATAGTTTTATGGGATCTCTCTGTACAGACTTTGAGCAAACTTAGGGGGCTGTTCCTGCTGAATTGTGCTTAGTAGAGGGAATACTTATGCTGCCATAGTTTTATGGGATCTCTCTGTACAGACTTTGAGCAAACTTAGGGGGCTGTTCCTGCTGAATTGTGCTTAGTAGAGGGAATACTTATGCTGCCATAGTTTTATGCGATCTCTCTGTACAGACTATGAGCAAACTTAGGGGGCTGTTCCTGCTGAATTGTGCTTAGTACAGGGAATACTTATGCTGCCATAGTTTTATGGGATCTCTCTGTACAGACTATGAGCAAACTTAGGGGACTGTTCCTGCTGAATTGTGCTTCGTACAGGGGAATACCTATGCTGCCATAGTTTTATGGGAACTCTCTGTACAGACTATGAGCAAACTTAGGGGGCTGTTCCTGCTGAATTGTGCTTAGTAGAGGGAATACTTATGCTGCCATAGTTTTATGGGATCTCTCTGTACAGTCTATGAGCAAACTTAGGGGACTGTTCCTGCTGAATTGTGCTTAGTACAGGGAATACCTATGCTGCCATAGATTTATGGGATCTCTCTGTACAGACTATGAGCAAACTTAGGGGGCTGTTCCTGCTGAATTGTGCTTAGTACAGGGAATACCTATGCTGCTATAGTTTAATGGTATCTCTCTGTACAGACTATGAGCAAACTTAGGGACTGTTCCTGCTGAATTGTGCTTAGTACAGAGGAATACCTATGCTGCCATAGTTTTATGGGATCTCTCTGTACAGACTATGAGCAAACTTAGGGGGCTGTTCCTGCTGAATTGTGCTTAGTAGAGGGAATACTTATGCTGCCATAGTTTTATGGGATCTCTCTGTACAGACTATGAGCAAACTTAGGGGACTGTTCCTGCTGAATTGTGCTTAGTACAGGGAATACCTATGCTGCCATAGTTTTATGGGATCTCTCTGTACAGACTATGAGCAAACTTAGGGGGCTGTTCCTGCTGAATTGTGCTTAGTAGAGGGAATACTTATGCTGCCATAGTTTTATGCGATCTCTCTGTACAGACTATGAGCAAACTTAGGGGGCTGTTCCTGCTGAATTTTGCTTAGTACAGGGAATACTTATGCTGCCATAGTTTTATGGGATCTCTCTGTACAGACTATGAGCAAACTTAGGGGACTGTTCCTGCTGAATTGTGCTTAGTACAGGGAATACCTATGTGCCATAGTTTTATGGGATCTCTCTGTACAGACTATGAGCAAACTTAGGGGACTGTTCCTGCTGAATTGTGCTTAGTACAGGGGAATATCTGTCTTTTGTGTGTGTATATGAATTGCCGCATGCTCTACCCCACACTTCACTACTCAAAATGCTGCTTTGCAAGACCCCCAGTTATCAACTAATCACCCCTATAAAGACAACTAATTACTTAGAATAAAAGTGTTGGGTATTAAACTGCAGTACAATGTAAATCCTCTGGAGGGAGTCCTCGCCCTGCACTCGAATAACAGGGACTTTTGTGACCTGAAAAAGTCTGTTTTTTGCCACCAAAAAGCTGAACACATTTCTCAATATGATTTTTGAGGACAAACATGAAATGTGAGGCAAAGTTTCAGTTGAGTTCACTTTATTGTGAAATTTGCTACTGGAGCTTTGTGTTACCAATGGGTTAATACAAAGCAAATGGTGCCCTACAGCTTTGCTCCCTTAACTCTTAGCTACCAAGTTACTAGCAGGATACTACCTGACAGGCAGAGTTTAGTTATCAACAGTACAGTTGTGATAGTTATTCTTGAAGCAAGAGTAATTGGCTTGAATTGAATGAAAGGTTTGATCAATGTATTCTGTGCAGGTGACAGACAGGGGACTGTAGGCTTGCAAGTACTTCCAGATACAAATGGGTTTCATTGGGAAACTTACAATTTGTGAAACTGGAAGATAGGTTTCCCCAAATCCAAAAAATGGGGTCTGGCTAGAACACTTTAGTCCACTAATGAGCATTTTGTTGGAAACAATCATTACAAATGGAGCTGAAATGTTTCAGAGACCACTCGCTGACCTCCATATCTACCCCAGATGCCTCGAAGGGTGTTAATAGCTGTGTGCTACTAGTAGCACGGGAAACACCAGCCCTGTGTCAAAACCAGGAGTATGGGTCAGAACCAGGAGTATGAGTCAGAACCAGGAGTATGGTTCAGAACCAGGAGTATGAGTCAGAGACAGGAGTAGGGATCAGAACCAGGAGTATGGGTCAGAGACAAGAGTAGGGATCAGAACCAGGAGTATGGGTCAAAACCAGGAGTATGGGTCAGAACCAGGAGTATGGGTCAGAGACAAGAGTAGGGATCAGAACCAGGAGTATGGGTCAAAACCAGGAGTATGGGTCAGAACCAGGAGTATGGGTCAGAGACAGGAGTATGGATTAGAACCAGGAGTATGGGTCAAAACCAGGAGTATGGGTCAGAACCATTAGTATGGGTCAGAACCAGAGTGAACACTATCAGCAATTAAAAATTGACAATTTGCTTGTTATTTTCACCATTTTACCCTAAATTGTAGGAGAAACATCAAGCAAAATCTGCATCAACTGTTTATGCTCAATTGATGTTTTGAAGCAAACAGTTCATAGCGGTTAGATTAATTTATATATATTTCACCAGATATCTCATGGCAAAGTATCGTTTTCTCTAATTACCTTAAGCCTGATTAATGACAAGGATAAAGTTGTCCATGTGATGCACCTTTCAGTTTTGTGCAACTTTCTATCTCTGGGCCTTTTTCTTCATTGCTGACTTTGAGAAAAGCCACCATTAAATTTTGGTTTCCCTGGGGATTGAACCCGGGACCTTCTGTGTGCAAAGCAAACTTGAAAACCACAACACTATGAAAACTCACCTTGGAGAATGTGCAAGAAGTGTTTTCCAGGATTTACTTATTTCAATCCAAGCAGTGAAAACTAAACAATTGCACGTGAGGCACCTCTCAGTTTTGTTGCAACTTTCCTATATCTGGGCAATTTTCTTCATTGCTGACTTAGGGAAAAGCCACCAGTAAGCTCTGGTTTTATTGGGGATTGAACCCAGGACCTTCTGCGTGTAACCACGACACTATGAAACCTTAGCATGCATTGACAACCAGGCTTCGGACTTTTCAATCTCTATGTAAGTTACTTTTTCCAATGCAAACAGTGAAAACTAAAACAAAAAAATAAAAATGAACAAATTACTACTCAATTTTCAACCTTTTTCGTCTAAGCTGTAGGAAAGCCACCACAATAGATGAAATAGACGCAATAGTGGTTATCTTAATTTATATATATCTTACCAGACATCTCATGGCAAAGTACAGTTTTCTTTGAACACCTTAAGTCTGATTAATGACAAGGTTAAAGTTGTCCATGTGATGCACCTTTCAGTTTTATGCTTTTAGCAACTTTCTATCTCTGGGCCTTTTTTTTTTTTTATTGCTGACTTTGAGAAAAGCTTCCACTAAAGCTTGGTTTCACTGGGGATTGAACCCAGGACCTTCTGCGTGTAAAGCAGACATGATAACCACTACACTATGAAACCCTTGCATGGAGACCTGTGAGTAGTGGTTGGCTTTTTCACTTTCCAATCTCTAATTAAACCATTGTTTTCAATTTACTTTTTCCTGCAAAAACAGCAACAATTTCTCTACTTAATGTTCACCCTTTTCTTCCAAGATGTAGCAGAGCTTTCATCCATGGACTGCATCAACGTGCTAATCTTGTCCATACTCAACAGACGTGTCATATCTGGATTATTTTCCATTGGTTGTTTGATCAGTACCAAATACAAGGATGGATAAGTTGCCATGGGGCAGAGTCAGTGGGGCTAAGTAAGTGAATGTTAAATTGATGAGGGTGTTATTCTAAGGACTTTTGCAATGTACATTCATTATTTATTTTTCTTTAATTCCAAGATATTAAGGGATACATGTGCTTTTAATATGAATGAATTTTGTTACAACAGCGCCACCTGCTGGTCAGTTTCCCACCAGTTTGACCACCAAGTAGTCAAGGAAGTTGTCAGGAGAAAGAAAGAGGCTGCTCTGATGTTCTTCTGCTTAGGAAAGATGTGAGAAAGGTTTCTAATTTTATTCCTAAGCAGAAGAACATCAGAGCAGCCTCTTTCTTTCTCCTGACAACTTCCTTGACTACTTGGTGGTCAGACTGGTGGGAAACTGACCAGCAGGTGGCGCTGTTGTAACAAAATTCATTCATATTAACAGTACATGTATCCCTTAATATCTTGGAATAAAAACAAAATAAATAATGAATGTACATTGCAAAAGTGCTAAGAATAACACCCTCATCAATTTTACATTCACTTATTTTAAAGGTTTACTTATCCTTTAACAACACTCGCCAAATTTGCCCATGGGCCGTTACCTATAGCAACCAATCAGTGATTAGCTTTTTAAAGCTGGCTGCAGGTAGAACAATGAATGTAGCCATTTGATTGGTTGCCATGGGTTACTGCCCAGTGTTGATAAATGACCCCCCAGTGAATGTTATTGGATCATGTTATATGCATTTTGCCAGCACAATGAACATAGATTTTTTTTTGTTGACTTTGATTGGTTGGTCACAACAAAGAGTGAACCCAGGACCTCCTGTGTGTAAAGCAGATGCAATAACCACTACACTATGAAACCTTGGCTTGGGGCTTCCCCGGCAGAAGTTGCCAGGCTCTCCAATGTCTAATGAAACCATTGTTTCCAAATGACTTTTTTCCTATTGAAACAGTGAAAACCTAAAACAATTATTGGGTTAGAGTCTGAAAAGCAGTAGTTTACGTAGTAGTCTTTAGATTAACCTCTGAAACCTTTAATGGTGGAATGGGCTTTGCTCCAGTCTCACCCGGCAACCTCCTACAATTCAAATGACCATATTAATTAGGTATTTATCTGTACCTATTTTCTCTACGTTGTATGAGACAAACCACATTGGGTTACAGACATTGTTGTGGGACTCTCTCACTTTGCTCTATCACTTAGGGGCTGTTTTTTGCTTTGGCTTCCTTTGGCCTCACCGCACACATTACTTATTCTCGTTTTCTACTTATTTGTGTCTCTTCCCTCAATAAAAAGCAGATTTACTGGCCCCACTCACACCTCAACCAGGTACTCTGCTGTGTGTGGGGTAACATGACTCACGGTCGCTCTGTTCTCTCTGGAAAAAACTCAAAACGAAATATCTTAATAGGAAAAGGTCATATAAATGTTTAATATCGACTCATCAGCAACCAACTTTTTGTAACCACAGTGTAACATCAAGTACTTACTCCATACACTCAGTTTAATGAGTGTTTTCCTAGGAGTGATTCCTAAATGTTGGTTTCTGGTGCACTGGTGGCCCCCGCAGACATGGAGCAGGGGTAATGCTGGTGAGATAGTAAAGGGAAGGAGACTGATCACCGATGCTAAGACATCTGCTATACTCTAGGCTCCATCTGTAGGTATGGAGCAAGGAGCTCTTTTTATGGTTGTTGACTTACTCAAATTAATTTTGAATATACGGGAACAGATGCATATATGTATACAAGTGTTGTAGTTTTAAGGGGCAACATTGCAACTCTTAGATCCCACCTGTAGCAGTTGTCCCCATGGCCACTGCAAATGCAAACTACTCCCTGCACCTCACAACAATTGATATGTAGCTCATGGCATTTGACACCTCACCAGTGCTACCACCATGGATGTACCTAGAGATGCCCAGCTGTTCAGCACCCCTCAATCACCGAACCTCGGATACACACACAGGTGCAACTCTATTGCTTTCACTTTGTGAATGCAAGGAACATCTCACTGTTGTAACCTCTGGAGGTGAGTAACTGTGGTGTAACTACCATACAGCAGACCCCAAGGTTGTGGGGAACCTTCTCGGTGGGGTCTGCTGAATGATAGTCCCCACAACTGTGCACTGAAATGTGGCACCCACCTGCCACTCGCTATACTTACACTGGACAGGAGAGTGGCTGGTAAAGGAGGAGGGAGTCTCCATTCGAGGCTGAGGGTGCAGGGGTTGGTCATAGTTAACCTGCTGGTGGGGAAGGTGCAAATAACTCATACTATATCTCAATACCTAACCATCTTAGTACAGAAGCCTTAGGTCAGAAACACACACTCAGATTTGGGGTGATTAGTCACCCAGCGACTAATCTCCTCTTCTTCGGGCGACTAATCTCCCCAGCGGGAAGGCATAAGAAAGGCAGTTCGGAGAGATTAGTGACTAAATCTCCCCAAATCTGAGCGTGTGTCTCTGCCCTAAGTGAGCCTTGAGTAATGAGAACAAGTAAGCTCTATAATTAATTGAACCCCCTAAGAGCACCACACACTAAATACTTGAACCCACAGAGTGCAACGCTATGAGTGATATATAAGTATTCTGTACTTGACGTCCGCCATGATCTTACCATAGTGCCATTGCACTAACCATGGAAGTCTAGTGGGAGTAGTAGCACAGAATCATGTATGTGCTGGTGTGTAGCTCCATTTTTTGGGGTAAAGTCCAGAATCAAAAATTAAACAAATGAATAATGAAATAAACTAAATCCAAAAAGGAAAGTTTTATTAAAAGATGATCTCTTACCAGGGTAACCCCCAGTCCAAGGGCTTGCCAATTTTTGGGAAAATACGAAGCATTCAAATGTAGTAAGAGGTCATTCTGAAGTAAAGCAGTAGCCAAAAATGTTTTTATGAAAGTAAAAAAATCTTGATTAGGACATATGTAAGCCTGATGCGTTTTGTGCCTTAGCTTGGCACTTACTCATAGGCAAGTGGTCTCCCCTGTTGTACAATCCTTATAAAGGGGTATTGACCAATTAAAATGCATTACATCATGCTGGTCCTTGACCAATCAAGAGAGGCCTCGTTACATAGACATGGGCAAATAGAGGTATATTGACTGTATAGCAACGTACTGAGCCTTATCCAAAAGGAACATGCATCCAGTAATAGTAATATGCAATAAAGACGTACATCTAATTAGACACAAAATTGCCAAAAAAATAATAATGTATCAAAGAATTAAAAAAAATAACAAAAAATATGTATTATACAAAAAATATACTATTACTGGATGCATGCTTCTATTGGATAAGGCCCAGTAGGTTGATATACAGTCAATATACCTCTATTGGCCCATGTCTATGTAACGAGGCCTCTCTTGAATCTGTTTGAATGCAGAACTCTATTGAGTTTTTTTAAAATAAAAATGATTTTTAGCAGACTTAAGGTATGGTGGAAAAATCCCTTATCCAGAAATCTTGAGTATCGCAGATAATAGATCCAACTTTTCAATTGGTCGCCATTTTTTTTTTTTATAGTTTTTTTTATTCGTTGCCTTCTTTGGACTCTTTCCAGCTTTCAAATGGGGGTCACTGACCCAATGAAAAAAAAACAAGTGCTCTGTAAGGACACAAATATATTGTTACTGTTACTTTTTTTATTAATCATCTTTCTATTCCGGCCTCTCCTATTTCAAATTTCAGTCTCTTATTTAAATCAGTGCATGGTTGCTAGGGTAATTTGGACCATAGCAACCAGATTCCTGAAATTGCACACTGGAGAGCTGCTGAATAAAAATTGAATAACTAATATGTTTGTGTGTTAGATATACTTGCAACAAAAAGGCAGCGCTATAACACTCATCTATAAACCCTTCATCCAGCTGTTGGCGTATATATTTATTGGGTGATTAATGATACGGGGCATCTTAACACACATGTAAATGCACAATTGTGACGCTGCTGAAATATAACAATTCCGACTTCATATAAATGAAATTCAGCCTTTTTTATTTCCTTGTCAGCTGCCGTCACAATAACAAAAATCCAGAGCGTTGTGTGACTTCATAATGAACTGAAGATATATATATATATATATATATACGCACAGTGCAGGAGCGGAGGGGCTGAGCGAATATATAAATATAAATATAAATATATATAATATTATACAACCCTCCTTTCCAATATTGAAGACAAAATTCATTCAGGGAAGGGGATGTGACTCGACTGTAAAATCTGCCGTGGCCCAAACCTGCCAGAAAGACAAATGTCCTGAAGAAGGAAACACATTTTATGTGAATGTATTTAGGCTTTCTAAAGACAGATGCTCAGTATAAGATTTACACCGACTCGTTCGTAACGTGACACTTGAGCTACTTAGAGTGAAAATATGTTAAATGGATACTGAGCCTTAAAGGGTCAGTAAAGTCAGGGAAGAAAAATGGCACTAAAGGTACAAACACCAGGAGTGTTCATTATTGCACCGTGCATTAAAAAGCACTTGCCTTTAATAAGGGATTTATATGTGGGTCATGTACCTTAAATGACTTAATTATCTGCAATGCCAAAGCCACACTCCCTTCCCAGAGACTATTATCCACTGTTACTATAGGCACCATCTCTCCCTACTATACCTGCTATCCCACAGTCACACTCCCTTCCCAGAGACTATTATCCCACTGTTACTATAGGCACCATCTCTCCCTACTATACCTGCTATCCCACAGTCACACTCCCTTCCCAGAGACTATTATCCACTGTTACTATAGGCACCATCTCTCCCTACTATACCTGCTATCCCACAGTCACACTCCCTTCCCAGAGACTATTATCCCACTGTTACTATAGGCACCATCTCTCCCTACTATACCTGCTATCCCACAGTCACACTCCCTTCCCAGAGACTATTATCCACTGTTACTATAGGCACCATCTCTCCCTACTATACCTGCTATCCCACAGTCACACTCCCTTCCCAGATACTATTATCCACTGTTCCTATAGGCACCATCTCTCCCTACTATACCTGCTATCCCACAGTCACACTCCCTTCCCAGAGACTATTATCCCACTGTTACTATAGGCACCATCTCTCCCTACTATACCTGCTATCCCACAGTCACACTCCCTTCCTAGAGACTATTATCCACTGTTACTATAGACACCATCTCTCCCTACTATACCTGCTATCCCACAGTCACACTCCCTTCCCAGAGACTATTATCCACTGTTACTATAGGCACCATCTCTCCCTACTATACCTGCTATCCCACAGTCACACTCCCTTCCCAGAGACTATTATCCCACTGTTACTATAGGCACCATCTCTCCCTACTATACCTGCTATCCCACAGTCACACTCCCTTCCTAGAGACTATTATCCACTGTTACTATAGACACCATCTCTCCCTACTATACCTGCTATCCCACAGTCACACTCCCTTCCCAGAGACTATTATCCACTGTTACTATAGGCACCATCTCTCCCTACTATACCTGCTATCCCACAGTCACACTCCCTTCCCAGAGACTATTATCCCACTGTTACTATAGGCACCATCTCTCCCTACTATACCTGCTATCCCACAGTCACACTCCCTTCCCAGAGACTATTATCCCACTGTTACTATAGACACCATCTCTCCCTACTATACCTGTTATCCCACAGTGTCACTCCCTTCCCAGAGACTATTATCCACTGTTACTATAGACACCATCTCTCCCTACTATACCTGCTATCCCACAGTCACACTCCCTTCCCAGAGACTATTATCCACTGTTACTGTAGACACCATTTCTCCCTACTATACCTGCTATCCCACAGTCACGCTCCCTTCCCAGAGACTATTATCCCACTGTTACTATAGGCACCATCTCTCCCTACTATACCTGCTATCCCACAGTCACACTCCCTTCCTAGAGACTATTATCCACTGTTACTATAGACACCATCTCTCCCTACTATACCTGCTATCCCACAGTCACACTCCCTTCCCAGAGACTATTATCCACTGTTACTATAGACACCATTTCTCCCTACTATACCTGCTATCCCACAGTCACGCTCCCTTCCCAGAGACTATTATCCCACTGTTACTATAGGCACCATCTCTCCCTACTATACCTGCTATCCCACAGTCACACTCCCTTCCTAGAGACTATTATCCACTGTTACTATAGACACCATCTCTCCCTACTATACCTGCTATCCCACAGTCACACTCCCTTCCCAGAGACTATTATCCCACTGTTACTATAGGCACCATCTCTCCCTACTATACCTGTATCCCACAGTCACACTCCCTTCCCAGAGACTATTATCCCACTGTTACTATAGACACCATCTCTCCCTACTATACCTGTTATCCCACAGTGTCACTCCCTTCCCAGAGACTATTATCCACTGTTACTATAGACACCATCTCTTCCTACTATACCTGTTATCCCACAGTGTCACTCCCTTCCCAGAGACTATTATCCACTGTTACTATAGACACCATCTCTCCCTACTATACCTGCTATCCCACAGTCACACTCCCTTCCCAGAGACTATTATCCACTGTTACTATAGGCACCATCTCTCCCTACTATACCTGCTATCCCACAGTCACGCTCCCTTCCCAGAGACTATTATCCTACTGTTACTATAGGCACATCTCTCCCTACTATACCTGCTATCCCACAGTCACGCTCCCTTCCCAGAGACTATTATCCCACTGTTACTATAGGCACATCTCTCCCTACTATACCTGCTATCCCACAGTCACACTCCCTTCACAGGGACTATTATCCACTGTTACTATAGACACCATCTCTCCCTACTATACCTGCTATCCCACAGTCACACTCCCTTCCCAGAGACTATTATCCACTGTTACTATAGACACCATCTCTCCCTACTATACCTGCTATCCCACAGTCACACTCCCTTCCCAGAGAATATTATCCACTGTTACTATAGGCACCATCTCTCCCTACTATACCTGCTATCCCACAGTCACACTCCCTTCCCAGAGACTATTATCCACTGTTACTATAGGCACCATCTCTCCCTACTATACCTGCTATCCCACAGTCACACTCCCTTCCCAGAGACTATTATCCCACTGTTACTATAGACACCATCTCTCCCTACTATACCTGCTATCTCACAGTCACACTCCCTACCTAGAGACTATTATCCACTGTTACTATAGGCACCATCTCTCCCTACTATACCTGCTATCCCACAGTCACGCTTCCTTCCCAGAGACTATTATCCCACTGTTACTATAGGCACATCTCTCCCTACTATACCTGCTATCCCACAGTCACACTCCCTTCACAGGGACTATTATCCACTGTTACTATAGACACCATCTCTCCCTACTATACCTGCTATCCCACAGTCACACTCCCTTCACAGGGACTATTATCCACTGTTACTATAGACACCATCTCTCCCTACTATACCTGCTATCCCACAGTCACACTCCCTTCACAGGGACTATTATCCACTGTTACTATAGACACCATCTCTCCCTACTATACCTGCTATCCCACAGTCACACTCCCTTCCCAGAGATTATTATCCCACTATTCTATAGACACCATCTCTCCCTACTATACCTGCTATCCCACAGTCACACTCCCTTCCCAGAGACTATTATCCCACTGTTACTATAGGCACCATCTCTCCCTACTATACCTGCTATCCCACAGTCACACTCCCTTCCCAGAGACTATTATCCACTGTTACTATAGACACCATCTCTCCCTACTATACCTGCTATCCCACAGTCACACTCCCATCCCAGAGAATATTATCCACTGTTACTATAGGCACCATCTCTCCCTACTATACCTGCTATCCCACAGTCACACTCCCTTCCCAGAGACTATTATCCCACTGTTACTATAGACACCATCTCTCCCTACTATACCTACTATCTCACAGTCACACTCCCTTCCCAGAGATTATTATCCCACTGTTACTATAGACACCATCTCTCCCTACTATACCTGCTATCCCACAGTCACACTCCCTTCCCAGAGACTATTATCCACTGTTACTATAGACACCATCTCTCCCTACTATACCTGCTATCCCACAGTCACACTCCCTTCCCAGAGAATATTATCCACTGTTACTATAGGCACCATCTCTCCCTACTATACCTGCTATCCCACAGTCACACTCCCTTCCCAGAGACTATTATCCCACTGTTACTATAGACACCATCTCTCCCTACTATACCTGCTAGTGTTTTGGGAGTTTTTATAACTGAGAAGAATCTGGATGATTTTGTAAGTAAGAAGTTGTCTCATTCCAGGCACTGTAATTCTGTGGCTACTAAAGCAAATCCAGTATTGTGTAGGGGACTGGTAAAAGAGTCTCCCAGTATTATTTAGCAGGCAATCCCCTAGTTAGATGCCCTACTGGATCCTAATATACAGTTAGGAGGGGGACCTGTTCCTATTCCATCTTAAAGCTATGCCCCTTGGTGTTCACAATAGTGACCAGTAGATGGCACTGTGCTAAGGTATAAAGTCCCGGGCAGCCATGTGCTCAGGGTCTATTTTGTGTAAGCCCTAGTCTGAGCAGGCAGGCAGGGTATCCAGTAGAACCTAGACAGGTCAGGTCAAGTAAGCATACGCTACTCACCTTAAGAGGTCACTCTAGGATTGAGTAGGATTATGATCCCGGGTACTAATTGCCCAGAAGTAGGAACTAATTTTATAGACCTAGGATTGAGTTTCCCCTCAAGTTCCACTTAGGGAAAGGGCTGAAAGCTGGGTGTACCCTGTCTGGCTGCTGTACATGTTCCCATCCCTGTGGGGACTGATAGTGACCAAAGGTACTGTGAGTATATGCCTATCCACTGTTCAGTATGATCCTGCTTGTTCTGTATGTACACTCTATTGTTGATGCTCTTGTACAATAAATAATAAACAATAAATATGTTCATTGGTTAAGTTATAAGAACAACTGGTGCCCAATTATTGCACCCTGAATCTAGTTACAGCTACACTACACCCTGCCTCCACACCGTTTGCGAGGGCTTACTCCCTAAGAATTAAGGTCTCATCTGGAGCACAGTATTGGGAGTGGAGCTTATAGATAGAAAACGGTGCACTCAATTTACTATAGCGCTACACTTGAATAAAAAGGACATAATTATGTCTCTTTCTAGGTCCCTGGTGAGGCCTCATCTGGAGTATGGGGGCAGTTTTGGACTCCAGTCCTTAAGAGGGATATAAATGAGCTGGAGAGAGTGCAGAGACTAAGTGCAACTAAACTGGTTAGAGGGAGGGAAGAGTTAAATTATGAGGGGAGACTGACAAGGTTGGGGTTGTTTTCTCTGGAAAAAAGGCGCTTGCGAGGGGACATGATTAGACTTTACAAGTACATTAGAGGACATTATAGACAAATAGCAGGGGACCTTTTTACCCATAAAGAGAATCACGTACCAGAGGCCTCCCCTTTAGACTAGAAGAAAAGAACTTTCATTTGAAGCAACGTAGGGGGTTCTTCACAGTCAGGACAGTGAGGTTGTGGAATGCACTGCCGGGTGATGTTGTGATGCTGATTCAGTTAATGACTATAAGAGGGACTTGGATGATTATTTGGACAGACATAATATCAAAGACTATTGTGATACTAAACTCCATAGTTAGTATAGATATTGGAACATATAGTTTAAGTGAGTGTATGGAGAGGTCAGTGTGTGTAGGTGGGTGCACTGGGTTTCATTTGGGGGTTGAACTTGATGGACTTTGGCCTTATTTCAACCCAACTTAACTATGTGAACCAGTATTGCACATATACAGTTACAGGAACAGGATAATCATAATATTCTCCCACATTAAAAAAGACAGTTTAATAAATAGTTCACTTTGCTGGTAAGTCACCTGTAAACGGTTCCAGTTCCTGGAATATGTGGGAGAATGTTTAAGAGATATCGATGGCTATAGAATGACACATTAATCTAAGGGAATTCCCTGCTCACAACTAACATTTATCTTTCTAAGGAGCTAGTGGCAAAACATTCTGACATGCCATACTGAGGTTATTCTCAAAGCAACTTTAATTCAAGTTCTAAGAATACAGGTCAAGGAAGGGCACTCCAAATACAGAGAAAAGGTATAAATCTTTTGAATTTTTTTTTTAGAAAACATGTATGGAATATATAAGTTGCAAATAACCCAGGGGTACCCCCAAGAATTAGTAACCCAAAACCATATACAACATATATTGGGTATGCACACTCAAAAGAAATATACGAACAAACGTGGTATTAAAAAGTTTTCTTTTATATAGATTATAGCAATAAAATATACATCAAATAAACTGATATCTGATAAGGGAATTCCCCTTGACAACGGCTATAGTGCCGAAACGTTGGGGCAAGTGTTTCGGTCCCTTGTGGTTTGTCTCTTTTTTGCATTGAACTTACAATTAGGTGTTATGTATATTTTTGTCAATATTGCTGTGAAACTGTCAGTTTTAGTGAAAAAGCAAATTTTGACGCCCGTGTCAATTTTGACACTCACATCAATTTTGACGCCATCATTAAAGTCAATGGGCTTCCGAATAATGTTGACGGTTTTGATGGCGCAAATTCGCACCTGGCGAATTTATTCCCCCATCATTAATCAGTTTATTTGATGTATATTTTATTGCTATAATCTATATAAAATAAAACTTTTTAATACCACGTTTGTTCGTATATTTGTTTGTGTGCATACCCAAAATACAGTATGTTGTGTTTAATTAAAGCTCTGACAGTACATTTAACTCTTTCTGTTACACCTCACAGTGATTTATTTTTACCCTGTACTGGTTCATTCAGTTTGTCCTCAATGAATCCAAAATGAAAATATATCAGCAAACCACTTCTATGCCTTTGTGTTTCTGCGTTACATAGTTGCTTTGGTTTAAAAAAAAAAAAAGAAATAAACAAAACTCAATCAAGTTCAACCCCTCAAAATGAACCCCAGTGCACATATATCTCACATATATAGGCACCTCTATCCACTCACATATTGAAATGTATATGCCATTACCTATGTAGGGATGTGTAAAATAGCCACCCCTAGTTAAGCAGGCAGGCAAATCCTTAGTGTTCTAGACACCAAAATGGGTCCTAATGGGGACTTGTGTCAATGCTCTGCTTTATGCTATGCCCCAGAGATTCTCAATAGTGACCAGTAGATGGCACTGTGCTAAAGTATAAAACTCTTTGTAGCCATGCTCTCAGGGTCCATCTTGTGCTAACTCTAGCCAGAGCTGGCAGGGAGAGCTTGAGTGGAACCTAGACAGGTCAGTTCTAGTAAGGGTAGGCTACTCACCTTAAGAGGTCACTCTAGGAGTGACAGATAGACAGGCTATTTAGCTGAGCAGCTCAAGGCTCCGACGAGGAGAGTCAGAGGGATTAAGATCCCAGGTACTAATTGCCCAGAAGTAGGGACTAAGTGTACAGACTTAGAGATGTAGAATTCACCTGGGTTCCACTTAGGAAAAAGGCTGAAAGCTGAGTGTACCTTCATTGCTGCTGTGTATGTTCTCTTCCCTGTGGGGACTAATACCGACCAAAGGTGCTGTGAGTATTGCCTCTCCACTAGGGATGGGCGAATTTGACTCATTTTGTTTCACCATAATTTGCCACCGGCGAATGTTGCTGACAGCCATTAAAGTCTATGAGCGTCGGAAAAAAATTTTTTTGTCGCACAACGCCATACAAGCCTATGAGCGTCCTTTCCGCAATTTCTTGAATAGAACAACTTTAATTTTTAACAGTTTTGCACAATTTAGTATCATGAGCAAAAGTATAGATAGTACTTACAGTATGTGCCCATCTCAAGGTCATTAATAAACAAATTAATAATGAAACAGCCAGAAACAGACATTTGCAGCACCCCACTAACAACACATTTCCAATTAAAAAAGCTCCATTTACCACTATTCTCTGTAATTTATCCAGCCAGTTCTGTATTAAAAGACAAATATTATGGTCCAGGCCAATATTACTTAATTTAATAAGCAGATTTCTGTGTGGTTCTGTATCAAATGCTTTATCAATATATAAGTAGACCACATCCTCTGCCATCCAAGAGTCTAGGTTTCTACTCACCTGGACATAGAAGGCAATTCAATTAATCTGACTAGATCTATTGCAAATAATCAATGTCATAGTATTGTGGTCAATGGGGATCAGATTCTGGCTGTCACATGGATAAATCATGGGCAGCTATTTACACACCCCTCAACATTCTAAGCCATAAAGCAGGACAGGACTGCTGCTTCCAAGATCTGTGCAGCCGCAGGGACAGAATGCTCTGTTATACAGATAGCTAGAATCTCAGCCATAAAGCAGGACAGGACTGCTGCTTACAATGGGGGTCAGATAGGATCTGTACAGCCACTGGGACAGAATGCTCTGTTATAGAGATAGCTAGAATCTCAGCTGCCATAAAGCAGGACAGGACTGCTGCTTACAATGGGGATCAAATAGGATCTGTGCAGCCACTGGGACAGAATGCTCTGTTATACAGATAGCTAGAATCTCAGCTGCCATAAAGCAGAACAGGACTGCTGCTTACAATGGGGATCAGATAGGATCTGTGCAGCCACTGGGACAGAATGTTCTGTTATACAGATAGCTAGAATCTCAGCTGCCATAAAGCAGGGCAGGACTGCTGCTTCCAATGGGGATCAGATAGGATCTGTGCAGCCACTGGGACAGAATGCTCTGTTATACAGATAGCTAGAATCTCAGCTGCCATAAAGCAGGACAGGACTGCTGCTTACAATGGGGATCAGGTAGAATCTGTGCAGCCATAATAATAATAATAATAATAATAATACCTGACTGTTAGGACAGTCCATACATTTAGCGGCTGGTGACTTTTATGAGCTGTTAATAAAGGGGACAAATTGCTTATTGGCCCTCAGAGGCTCGGGAGGTAGGGAATGTTGGGCAATTCAAATAACACATTATCCCAAAGGGCCAAATATCAGGTTTGGGGAGAAATCTAAAGTGGATTGATTCGATGTGTTTTAATTGAGCATTAAGGTGTAAGAGTTCTCCGAGGAGCAGATGACTTATTAATTGGACAAGAGGAGAATCGAAGAGTCTGAACGAGGGGGTGAAGATGTACAGTTCCAGACATTCATTCTCCCTCCCAGAGCCGCAGCTTCTCTAACTTGTAATATCTCATTATCCCAAACTCCCATAGGCAAGAGAGCAGCATTAATCATTGTTGCATATGTTTGTGAATTTCTCTGCCAGAACAGAATGTGCAGACCTACAGAAAACATCCACGAGCTGCCGGATCTGAGAGCACTACTGTAATGTTGGAATGTACTGTGCTACAGCTACAGAGAAGACTGGGGGCCATACAAATATCTTCATCACCCCCCCCCCAGTCAAAAGTTTTTCACCCAACTGCTTTTTGCACATCAGGAGATCTCATATAGTGCCCCTTTCCTGCGATCCTGTGAAAAATGATCTTCCATTCCCATAATTCGCTTGGTTGTGCTTTTCTGTATTTTCTCTAGTTCCATTATTCCCTTTGTGTGTACTGGAGCCTAAAATGATTGTCATACACTATACGGGGCATCATTACCAGTGTTTTGTAAGACTTTAGGCATGATAGAATCATTTTATCCCCCTTATACAGTATATTGTACATGCAAACTAGAGTGTGAGCAGGCAGTGCCATAATCCATTGTTGAACATCACAGGCAGGGACGTGTTATAGTACATTAAATGGCTTATACCATAAATATTTTTTCTACCTCCAACCCTGTGCTTATCTCCCACACTCCTCCATGTTCGCCCTCCTTCTCTAAGTCTCAGCCTTTTTTTTTGGCCACATGCCACCTTCCATAGGGCTCCTATTGTGTTACCCACCTAATGATGACAGAATAGGGCAAGAAGTCCATGTATGGTCTGGCCTCCCTGGGGGCGCGACCAAACACAAGGCTTGTCTTATCAATTGTGGGGCCCACTTTGGACAGTTTTGGTGGGGTCCCCTATATTTAGAAGGACCAGTAACATTCAGCTGTTTGGGAGGCAGGCTGACCATTTTCTCCCTTATTTGTTACCTCTGCAGGTTGACCATGGGATGGCTGGGAGATTAGGGTTCTCCCTCTTATTTTTACAGTGCTGACTGCTGAGGGCTGCCTTTGTGACTACTCCCTAGATTGGAAGTAATTTTAATTGAGTTGAGACAGGGCCCCTATGGGTGTGCGACTCTATTTACCCAAATTGGTACAATATGCCTAAACTGGCTGTGACCAAACAAATCCGTAAATAGAACTCACCATAGCAGGGACAACTGTCTAGTTTCTCTTATGTCAGAATAAGTATTCCCCTGTACTAAGCACAATTCAGCAGGAACAGTCCCTAAGTTTGCTCATAGTCTGTACAGAGAGATCCCATAAACTATGGCAGCATAGGTATTCCCTGTACTAAGCACAATTCAGCAGGAACAGCCCCTAAGTTTGCTCATAGTCTGTACAGAGAGATCCCATAAAACTATGACAGCATAGATATTCCCCTGTACTAAGCACAATTCAGCAGGAACAGCCCCTAAGTTTGCTCATAGTCTGTACAGAGAGATCCCATAAAACTATGACAGCATAGATATTCCCCTGTACTAAGCACAATTCAGCAGGAACAGCCCCTAAGTTTGCTCATAGTCTGTACAGAGAGATCCCATAAAACTATGACAGCATAGATATTCCCCTGTACTAAGCACAATTCAGCAGGAACAGCCCCTAAGTTTGCTCATAGTCTGTACAGAGAGATCCCATAAAACTATGACAGCATAGATATTCCCCTGTACTAAGCACAATTCAGCAGGAACAGCCCCTAAGTTTGCTCATAGTCTGTACAGAGAGATCCCATAAAACTATGGCAGCATAGGTATTCCCTGTACTAAGCACAATTCAGCAGGAACAGTCCCTAAGTTTGCTCATAGTCTGTACAGAGAGATCCCATAAAACTATGGCAGCATAGGTATTCCCTGTACTAAGCACAATTCAGCAGGAACAGCCCCTAAGTTTGCTCATAGTCTGTACAGAGAGATCCCATAAAACTATGGCAGCATAGGTATTCCCTGTACTAAGCACAATTCAGCAGGAACAGTCCCTAAGTTTGCTCATAGTCTGTCCAGAGAGATCCCATAAAACTATGGCAGCATAGGTATTCCCTGTACTAAGCACAATTCAGCAGGAACAGCCCCTAAGTTTGCTCATAGTCTGTACAGAGAGATCCCATAAAACTATGGCAGCATAGGTATTCCCTGTACTAAGCACAATTCAGCAGGAACAGTCCCTAAGTTTGCTCATAGTCTGTACAGAGAGATCCCATAAAACTATGACAGCATAGATATTCCCCTGTACTAAGCACAATTCAGCAGGAACAGCCCCTAAGTTTGCTCATAGTCTGTACAGAGAGATCCCATAAAACTATCGCAGCATAGGTATTCCCTGTACTAAGCACAATTCAGCAGGAACAGTCCCTAAGTTTGCTCATAGTCTGTACAGAGAGATCCCATAAAACTATGGCAGCATAGGTATTCCCTGTACTAAGCACAATTCAGCAGGAACAGCCCCTAAGTTTGCTCATAGTCTGTACAGAGAGATCCCATAAAACTTTGGCAGCATACATATTCCCCTGTACTAAGCATAAAGCAGGAAAATATAGAAATATAACGGTCCTTGTACAATTTGACTGTAGAATTAATGTCCTTATTTCCCAATACAAGAGCACAATTAGCAACAAGATTCCCCCGGTGTCAATGTAACTGTAATGTTCTTTTCTTTTCTGGGGCTGAATCTTGGATCCTAGTCAGCTGTGTTTTTTTGGCGACCCATACAGCAGCCATCCAAGAGCTTTTCATTAAGTCAGACAGTTAAATTCTACTCGACCTCTGAAGAATCCCTCTCCGTGGCAAGGAGGCAGGTTATGCAGCTCCAGATGACACGAGCCAAAGAGGCTTCTGAGATAAAGAGGAGCCTCCCGTTACTGGGCTCGTTGTCGTTCCTTTCCGGCCAAGAGATTCCAAGCCAGATGCATTCTACATTATCATGTTTAACTCAAATACTTACAATTCTTACAGTTTTCTATTGATGTGTAATAATAATGGTCAAGGTGCCCATGTGCCCTGTGATACATTTGTGCCATTACAGTGCATTTGTTTTTAAATGAGGGTCAGTGACCCCCATTTAAAAGCTGGAATATAAATTAAAAATAACTTGTTAGATCACGATGCACTAATTGTCTTCCCAATTTGCCATATCCCTTGCCATTCGGCATCATTCATAATAGATTGGCCATTAGGATTCCCAGTGGCTCTTATAGCGAGACGTAACTTTTAGGCATCTCCTAGGGTTTCTATCGGCATTATATTGCATTATCCATATGCGCCTTTGAATTTAAACACTTAAGAAGCATTTATGAGAATGTGGTGCAGTTAGGGATGCTAATGCGGAAATCCATTGCTGATCCTTTTTTTAATAGTGCAAGCGATTGGAAAGCAATGGAAATACATGTCGAAATGAGCACCATCATCAAAGAATGTCAACCTGGAAAACATTTTTCTAGTAATTTGGCCCAATGTATACTGACTAATACAAAATTTTCACCCCAGTTTAGTAGCCTTTAGGCACCTAATTAGGTAAGTCTATCCTCATTTTTTCTGCCTTGAACTTCCTCCTTTATCTAAAATTGGAAATAATAAACTTCAGTCACTCACTGTACCACTCTTACCCCCATATGTAATAAAAGGTACTAAGTTTGTCCGCGAGCAGTAACTCATGGCAACCAATCAGATGCTTGCATTTAAACAGGTGACTAGTAAAGCTGGCCATGCAGATTCAACTCATTTGGCCCCAATACCAATGACCGATCATAATGGGCTCCTAGGGAGATGGATCAAGTCAACGTGCCAATGTGGTGCTCACTTGATGGGATTTTATAACCTACCAAGTGGACACCTGCTCAATTTTTGGGTAAGCCATGAGGAGGCCCCAATACACATACCAATAAGTTGCTGACTTGATCTGGAGAGGACAAGTTGGTAGCTTTTTTGGGCCATGTATGGTTAATTTATGACAGGATTCCAAGAGCTAGTGTGTAATTATAAAAATAGATTCACTCGTTTGACAAAATTGTCTTTGCCCGATTTGGCCCCATCTGCAAAGCTGATCAATCTATTTGGCTCCAGTACCAACGACCTACTGTATAATAATGGGCACCTGGGGGGACCCACCAGGAGTAGGGATGTAGCGAACGTCGGAAAAAAAGTTCGCGAACATATTCGCGAACTTGCGTCAAAAATGCGAACGGTTCGCGAACGTCGCGAACCCCATAGACTTCAATGGGAAGGCGAATTTTAAAAGCTAGGAAAGACATTTCTGGCCAGAAAAATGATTTTAAAGTTGTTTAAAGGGTGCAACGACCTGGACAGTGCCATGCCAGAGGGGGATCAAGGGCAAAAATGTTTCTAAAAAATCCATTGTTGACACAGCGCTGCGTTTTGTGCTGTAAAGGGCAGAAATCACACTACATTTCTAAACCTGTGTAATAAAATGCTTTAAAACGTCCGGCGTCTACATGCCAATCAAGTCGTGTAAAAGTTACAGCCTGTTCACACGCAAAGACGAAACGCGGTGCTTACTGCAACGCAAAAAGACGCAAAGAGCTTTAATGAATGATACCGTCAAGTGAGCAAATAATAGTTGTTAATTACTTGTTGCTTCTCACCTCCAGGATGTTCGTCCTGTTGGTGGCAATATTTCTGTAGTGGTGTGTTTAGCAGTCACCGTGCTTGTGCGCACGTGCACGGTCAGGCAGAGGTAATTCAATGTACAGTGAAGTGAACCAAAAAACACTGATTCTGCAGTGTGGGCCCAGTTTTGGTCTACTTTATTGATCACCTGCGGTGACCATAAAAGATGCGATTTTGCCACTGTTGCAGAACCCTGAAAAATTAGGCATGTGTACTTTCCTGAAAAATTATGTTTTTTTTGTCGCAGCCACTGAACCAGAAGTCCAGAAACAATATGCCATATAAATGCTGAAAATATTAATTTTTTTTTGTGGCAGCCACTGCAGCACAGAGGCCAGAAAAAATATGCCATATAAATGCAAACAATATTAATTTTTTTTTGTCGCAGCCACTGCAGCACAGAGGCCAGGAAAAATATGCCATATAAATGCTAACAATATAAATTTTTTTGGTCGCAGCCACTGAAGCACAGAGGCCAGGAAAAATATGCCATATAAATGCTGAAAATATTCTGTTTTTTTGGTCGCAGCCACTGAAGCACAGAGGCCAGGAAAAATATGCCATATAAATGCTGAAAATATTCTGTTTTTTTTAGTCGCAGCCACTGAAGCACAGAGGCCAGAAAAAATATGCCATATAAATGCTGAAAATATTCATTTTTTTGTCACAGCCACTGAAGCACAGAGGCCAGAAAAAATATGCCATATAAATGCTGAAAATATTCATTTATTTTTGTCGCAGCCACTGAAGCACAGAGGCCAGAAAAAATATGCCATATAAATGCTGAAAATATTCAATTTTTTTGGTCGCAGCCACTGAAGCACAGAGGCCAGGAAAAATATGCCATATAAATGCTGAAAATATTCTGTTTTTTTTGGTCGCAGCCACTGAAGCACAGAGGCCAGAAAAAATATGCCATATAAATGCTGAAAATATTCTGTTTTTTTTGGTCGCAGCCACTGAAGCACAGAGGCCAGAAAAAATATGCCATATAAATGCTGAAAATATTCTGTTTTTTTTGGTCGCAGCCACTGAAGCACAGAGGCCAGAAAAACTCAGGATTTACCTGGATTCAAATTAAACCAGTAGGGTTTGCACCCTAGTTTGTAACGGTGGTGGAGGGAGGAGGACGCTAAAGGACAGCTGTATGTGGAGTCATGAGGCGTGCAGAGAAGGACAGCTGCATGGGGAGTCAGAATCAGAAACTCAGAACAAGTCTTCCGGCGTGCAGTAACCCTCCGAGATCCACCCCTCATTCATTTTAATAAAGGTCAGGTAATCGACACTTTTGTGACCTAGGCGAGTTCTCTTCTCAGTTACAATCCCTCCTGCTGCACTGAAGGTCCTTTCTGAGAGGACACTTGAGGCGGGGCAAGACAAGAGGTTCATGGCAAATTGTGACAGCTCTGGCCACAGATCAAGCCTGCGCACCCAGTAGTCCAGGGGTTCATCGCTCCTCAGAGTGTCGATATCTGCAGTTAATGCCAGGTAGTCCGCTACCTGCCGGTCGAGGCGTTCTTTGAGGGTGGATCCCGAAGGGTTCTGCCGCTGCCTTGGGCTGAAAAACATTTGCATGTCTGACGTTACAGAGTGGCCAAAGTGCTTTGTCCTTGCAGGTGTGCTCGTGGCAGGATTACTGGCACCTCTGCCCCTGGAATGTTGATGAGTTCCTGAAGTGACATCACCCTTAAAAGCATTGTACAACATGTTTTGCAGGCTGGTTTGTAAATGCAGCATCCTTTCAGACTTGTGGTATGTTGGTAACATTTCTGCCACTTTATGCTTGTACCGAGGGTCTAGTAGAGTCGCGACCCAGTACAGGTCCTTCTCCTTAAGCCTCTTGATACGGGGGTCCTTCAACAGGCATGACAGCATGAAAGACCCCATTCTCACAAGGTTGGATGCAGAGGTATCCATCTCCGCTTCCTCGTTATCAAGGACTGCATCATCCACGGTCTCCTCCCCCCAGCCACGTACAAGACCAGGGGTCCCCAAAAGGTCACCACCAGCCCCCTGGGAAGCCTGCTCCTGTTGGTCCTCCTCCTCCACAAAGCCACCTTCCTCCCCTGACTCCACTTCTGACACCTCTCCCTGCGTTGCAGCAGGTGCCTGGGTTCGTTCTGGTGATTCCGACCAGAAATCGTGCGCTTCCTGCTCCTCGTCACGCTGGTCTACAGCCTCATCTGTCACTCGTCGCACGGCACGCTCCAGGAAGAAAGCAAAGGGTATTAGGTCGCTGATGGTGCCTTCGGTGCGACTGACCATATTTGTAACCTCTTCAAAAGGGCGCATGAGCCTGCAGGCATCGCGCATAAGCACCCAGTAACGGGGGAAAAAAATCCCCAGCTCTGCAGATCCAGTCCTACCACCCAGTTCAAACAGGTATTCGTTGACGGCTCTTTGTTGTTGCAGCAGACGTTCCAACATGAGGAGCGTTGAATTCCAGCGAGTCTGGCTGTCAGAAATCAAACGCCTGGCTGGCATGTTGTAGCGCTGCTGAATGTCAGCAAGGCGTGCCATGGCTGTATAGGAACGTCTGAAATGGGCCGACACCTTCCTGGACTGCCTGAGAACGTCCTGGAATCCTGGGTACTTTGAGACAAAACGTTGTACTATTAAATTCAGAACATGTGCCATGCAGGGCACATGTGTTAAATTGCCCAGTCTCAGTGCTGCCAACAGATTGCTTCCATTGTCACACACCACTTTTCCGATCTTCAGTTGGTGTGGGGTCAGCCACCGATCGGCCTGTGACTGCAGAGATGACAGGAGTACAGATCCGGTATGGTTTTTGCTTTCCAGGCACGTCATCCCCAAGACAGCATGACAACGGCGTACCTGGCACGTCGAATAGCCTAGGGGGAGCTGGGGGTGCACAGGTGTGGAGGAGGAGGACCCAGCAGCAGAGGACGAAGAAGAGGAAGAAGACGAGGTAGAGAGCGAAGGAGGAGTAGAGGTGGTGGCAGAACCGCGTGCAATCCGTGGCGGTGACACCAACTCCACTGTCGTTGTTGAGCCACACATTTCCTGCTTCCCAGCCATGACCAAGTTCACCCAGTGGGCAGTGTAGGTGACATACCTGCCCTGACCATGCTTGGAGGACCATGCGTCAGTAGTCATATGGACCTTTGGCCCAACACTAAGTGACAGAGATGCGGTGACTTGGCTCTGCACATGGTGGTACAGGTGTGGTATTCCCTTTTTTGAAAAAAAATTGCGGCTGGGTACCTTCCACTGCGGTGTCCCAATTGCTACAAATTTGCGGAAGGCCTCAGAGTCCACCAGCTGGTATGGTAAATGCTGGCGGGCTAAGAGTGCAGATAAGCCAGCTGTCAGACGCCGGGCAAGGGGGTGACTCGCAGACATTGGCTTCTTACGCTCAAACATGGCCCTCACAGAAACTTGGCTGGGGGCAGATGACTGGGAATGGGAACTGGTGGTCAAGGTGGAAGGCGGAGTGGAGGGTGGTTCAGACGGGTCAAGGACAGCAGAGGTAGAGCAGTAAGATGCTGGACCAGAAGGAGGGTGGCTTTTAGTTTGCCTGTTGCCTTTGAGGTGTTGCTCCCAAAGTGCTTTGTGCTTGCCGTTCATGTGCCTTCGCATAGAAGTTGTACCTATGTGGCTGTTGGGCTTCCCAAGACTCAGTTTCTGACTGCACTCATTGCAAATTACAACGCTTTTGTCAGAGGCACACACATTAAAAAAATCCCACACTGCTGACCTTTTTGAGGCTGGCAATCTGGGGGTAAAAGTAGAAGTCGGCGGCGTTGGCGGCAATGGCGGGTGCGTTGGCCGGCTGACCACAGGTGCCGATACATGTTGTTGCCCTACTGTTCCCTGCGAGCTGTCCTCCCTGCTTCTTCTAAGTCTTATTCTCCTCCTGCCTCTCTGACTCTCCGTCTCTCCATCTGAACTATCCTCCTCTTGCTCTCTTCTACTGGGCACCCACAAAACATCAATCTCCTCATCATCATTCTCCTCAGATGCATCAATTTCTTCTAACAGCTCACAGAAGGAAGCAGCAGCGGGGACCTCCTCGTCATCACTCATTATGTCCATCTCTGTTGTGTTCTCTGCCAGAATTAAATCTGGTGTAACGTCCTCATCTCCTTCATCTTCTTCTGCCAATAATGGTTGCGCATCACTCAGTTCAAGAAACTCATGTGAAAATAACTCCTCTGACTCCAGTGAAGAAGGGGCGCCGGTGGTGGAGGAAGTGTTACGTGGGGTGGCCATAGCAGTGGAGGATGAGGAGGATGTTGTGGTAAAGTTAGAAACGGTAGAGGATGGGGTGTGCTGTGTAAGCCAGTCAACTACCTCTTCAGCATTTTGGGAGTTCAGGGTCATTGCCTTTTTAAAACTGGGCAATTTCCTAGGGCCACAGGATAGCATAGCAGCACGGCCCCTAGTGCCTCTGCGTGGCAGCCTGCCTTTGCCTGGCATTATTTTTAAAACAAAAACAACAACAACTCAGGTGGTGTTTCTGGAGACGGTATTATTATTGATATTTAGACAGAATGTGAACAAGCTCACAGAGCTAGATGGGAGTTGTTTGAAAATGAAGAAGAAGAAGAACACACTGGGCAAACAAGGCCTACAAGGTCAACGTATACACTACTACAGCAGTGGATACGGAATATATTATTGCTGCCTGAAAAACGTCACTCGGGTGGTGTTTCTAGAGACAGTATTATTATTGATATTTAGACAAAATGTGAACAAGCTCACACAGCTAGATGGGAGTTGTTTGAAAATGAAGAAGAAGAAGAACACACTGGGCAAACAAGGCCTACAAGGTCAACGTATACACTACTACAGCAGTGGATACGGAATATATTATTGCTGCCTGAAAAACGTCACTCGGGTGGTGTTTCTGGAGACGGTATTATTATTGATATTTAGACAGAATGTGAACAAGCTCACAGAGCTAGATGGCAGTGGTTTGAAAATGAAGAACACACTGGGCAAATAATGCCTACAAGGTCAACGTATACACTACAGCAGTGGTGGATACGGAATATATTATTGCTGCTTGAAAAACGTCACTCAGGTGGTGTTTCTGGAGACGGTATTATTATTGATATTTAGACAGAATGTGAAAAAGCTCACACAGCTAAGTGGCAGTGGTTTGAAAATGAAGAACACACTGGGCAAATAATGCCTACAAGGTCAACGTATACACTACAGCAGTGGTGGATACGGAATATATTATTGCTGCTTGAAAAACGTCACTCAGGTGGTGTTTCTGGAGACGGTATTATTATTGATATTTAGACAGAATGTGAACAAGCTCACACAGCTAAGTGGCAGTGGTTTGAAAATGAAGAACACACTGGGCAAATAATGCCTACAAGGTCAACGTATACACTACAGCAGTGGTGGATACGGAATATATTATTGCTGCTTGAAAAACGTCACTCGGGTGGTGTTTCTAGAGACGGTATTATTATTGATATTTAGACAAAATGTGAACAAGCTCACACAGCTAGATGGGAGTTGTTTGAAAATGAAGAAGAAGAAGAACACACTGGGCAAACAAGGCCTACAAGGTCAACGTATACACTACTACAGCAGTGGATACGGAATATATTATTGCTGCCTGAAAAACGTCACTCGGGTGGTGTTTCTGGAGACGGTATTATTATTGATATTTATACAGAATGTGAACAAGCTCACAGAGCTAGATGGCAGTGGTTTGAAAATGAAGAACACACTGGGCAAATAATGCCTACAAGGTCAACGTATACACTACAGCAGTGGTGGATACGGAATATATTATTGCTGCTTGAAAAACGTCACTCAGGTGGTGTTTCTGGAGACGGTATTATTATTGATATTTAGACAGAATGTGAAAAAGCTTACACAGCTAAGTGGCAGTGGTTTGAAAATGAAGAACACACTGGGCAAATAATGCCTACAAGGTCAACGTATACACTACAGCAGTGGTGGATACGGAATATATTATTGCTGCTTGAAAAACGTCACTCAGGTGGTGTTTCTGGAGACGGTATTATTATTGATATTTAGACAGAATGTGAACAAGCTCACACAGCTAGATGGCCACTGGGCAAATAATGCCTGCAAGTGCACTACTATTGGTGCACTACTATGAAGAACAGCAAACAGCACTGGACACCTTAAAGAACAGTAAGATAAGTAAAATAAAAAAAAAATTATATGTATATTAAAAAAAAAAAATATTCTCGGGTTGGTGCTGCTGAACTACTAGGAGCAGCACAGTAGCACACCAGTCCCACTCCCCAACACTGCTAGACTAATAGCACTTGGCTGTTAAAGTAGCAAAGTAAAACAACAAAAAAGAAAATAAAAGCAGTCCTTACAAGGACTATTGGGTTATTACAGCAGTCAGCAGATGAGATCAGAAGAGATCAGTGCCCACAGCAGGCAGCTACATACAGAGCACTGCAGTAGAAGGTAGATTACTAGCCAGCAAAGCTACCCTAAAATGTCCCTCAAATCCCTGCAGACTTCTGTCCCTCCAATACAGAGCAGTATCAAGTAGATTACTAGCCAGCAAACTTACTATCAACTGTCCCTCAAATCAGTGAAATCACTAGCAGCTCTCTCCCTACACTAGCTCTTCCAAGCACACACAGGCAGAATGAAAAAACGCTGCAGGGCTTCAGTTTATATATGGAAGGGGAGTGGTCCAGGGGGTGTGGGGGTGGTCCAGGAGGGAGAGCTTCCTGATTGGCTGCCATGTATCTGCTGGTCTGGGGTGAGAGGTCAAAAAAAGCGCCAGGTAAGGCGAACCCAAAATGGCGAACGTCGCGCGACGTTCGCGAACTTGCGGCGGACGCGAACAGCCGATGTTCGCGCGAACAAGTTCGCCGGCGAACAGTCCGCGACATCCCTAACCAGGAGAGGATCAAGTCAACATGCCAATGTGGTGCTCATTTAATGGGATGTTTCAACCTGCCTGGTAGATACCTGCCTGATTTTTGGGCAAGCTTTAGGAGGTCCCCTTATACGTGCAAATAAGCTGCTGAATTGATTGGAGTGGGCAGCTGTATTGCCCATGTATGACTTCCTTAAGACAGGATTCCAAAAGCTGTTGGGTAAGTAGAAGATTCACTTTTCCTGATTTGGCCACTTACCTGCAGGGCTGATCAGATTATTTGGCACATGAACCAACAATTGATCATAATGGGCACTGGGGAGACTCGTCAGGAGAGGATCAAGTCAAGATGTGATGCTCACTTGATAGAATGTTCTAACTAGGGATGCACCGAATCCAGGATTCGGTTCGGGATTCGGCCAGGATTCGGCCTTTTTTAGCAGGATTTGGATTCGGCCGAATCCTTCTTCCCGGCCAAACCGAATCCGAATCTTAATTTGCATATGCAAATTAGGGGAGGAAAATCGCATGACTTTTTGTCACAAAACAAGGACATCTAAGATGGTTTTTCCCTTCCCACCCCTAATTTGTATAAGCAAATTAGGATTCGTATTCGGTTCGGTATTCAGCCGAATCTTTCTCGAAGGATTCGGGGGTTCGGCCGAATCCAAAATAGTGGATTTGGTGCATCCATAGTCCTCACCTACCTCGTAGATAACTACCAAATTTTTGGCCAAGCCATCAGGAGGCACCATTCACATGCTACTACACTGTCTTGTAGGCAAGTTGGCAGCTTTTTTGGGCCATGTATGGCTACTTTATGATAGGATTCCAGGAGCTGGTGGGCAAGAGGAATAATAAAAAGGCAACCCTGAATATTAATGTTCTAGTGAGGATCAAACAAAAGAAAGCATCTTTACACTTATTAAAACTTGCAGTGTGCCGGTATTCTTATCACCCATATAAAGATTTATATTAGGAAAGAACAGAGGTGACATTGAGAAGACACACACAGTTGCAAATGGAGCTTCCAGCCAAAATAACCATTTAACAACTTCTCTCTTCAAATTCCTTTTGTGGCACATTTTCTTCCCGGGACAGTGATGATGAACATAGGAAATACTATCACCGCTCAGAGACCGTGAGCAGTTGCTCGGAGGAATCAGACTGAGAGATCAGAAACATGCCCATGGTGCTTGCAGTGGAAGACATTGTCCATGCTCAGTCCCGCTCAGGAGCAGTTTGACAGTTGATGTAAATATGGCCAGGACAGCTGACAGGATGAAGAATACAGCTGCTGCAAAAGTCCTGAACTTCCATGGGGCTTCCAAGAGTACCTTCTGTCTACTTCTAAATAGAGGTCATTGTGAAAGCTTGATCACACAAGGACTTTCTTCACCTACTAACTGTCCCGGGGGATCTCGGTAATTGGAACATTAGTGTGAAAGAGGCTGAACAATGCGTTAATGATGACTGTGTTGCTGAATGAGAAAAGCAACAGATTTCAAGTTTTTATTCCTCCTCCTCCTCCCTGGCTGCCATTTATAAACTTGAAATTCTAGGCTATATGATCTGTGTGCAGATTGTTTAGAGATTGTCTCAGAATGAAAAAGGAGAAGTATGTTTTAAATCAGCACCTCCCTTTCTATTGTTGGCCAACTTTGATATGACATTGAGTGGTTGTATTCCCTGAAAATGTTCTCAGAGGCACTTTCCCTCGGGTCAAGTTCCAATTGAGCTCAGTAAGTGAGCAGCCCCAGAGCCTGTGCTGGGAATTAGCAGAAACAAGGATGGAGTGCTACTGGGTAATCTCTGGAGGCACTGATCTGCCCTACCTTGGGGTGGTACAGAAGCCCAAAACATAATGTACAACATGTCTACCAAACTTCTTTAATTAAGCTTTTGTTCTCCTTTAACATTTCCTGCCCTCCCACTCTTACACAATTCTGTAGATCAGTGATCTCCAACCAGTGGCTTGTGAGCAACATGTTACTCTCCGACACTTTGGATGTTGCTCCCTGACCCCTTGGATGTTGCTCCCCATGGCTTCAAAGCAGGTGCTTACTTATGAGTTACTGTCTTTTAGGCAAGCTTTGGTTGCATAGAAATGAGGTGTACTATCAAAATGAGCTTTCTGTAGGTTGACAGTCCACATTGAGCCTCCCAAATAGCCAATCACACCCCTTATTTGACACCACCAGGAACATTTTTTTATGCTTGCATTGCTCCCCAACTCCTTTTACATCTGAATGTTGCTTACAGGTAAAAAAGGTTGGGGACCACTGCTGTAGATCAATAGACTTTTAAGTTGGTGGTAGCTCCAAGGTTTCCACAGGGGCTAGCATCGATAGACACCCAACTCAACCTAACCCAACCTAGATCACTTATTTCCCCTATCCTGGTACAACTAACCATGCCCCTGGCATAAGTAAAACACATGGCTGGAGAAATCCTGTTGCTGAAGGTTAAATTGCACTAATGAAGAGAGAGTGGGAGAATGGAGATTAAATGGATGCCCCTCACATCTGTATATCATTGTGTGTGTGATAACTTGCATTGTATCCACAATATCCACAATATCCAGAAACACACTTGGAGCAGGGACGCTGCATTTAACATATATGTTTATTTCTGGCATTATATACTAGGGATATAACAAGTCCAGGATTTGGCTTGAGATTTAGTCTAATACCTACACATTTAGCAGGATTCACATTCATTCAAACTAGGGTATTAAAAAATGTAAACTTCTATTAACAGCAAAAAAATTAAATTGATGTGTTCACAACAAGGAGGAGAGAATACAGGTAGATAGATTAAGATGGGATTAAGAAACTGTTGGCACTTTGGGTGAAGGCTGTTTAGGGTCAACTAGATAGGGGGTTCCAGAATAATATTTAGAATCAGCAGTTTCTTGTCCAGCCTGCTTCTGCCGGCTAAACAAATGACTTGAGTTCTACTTGAAACCAATTATTTTTTCTCTGAACCATAACTGGCTAGGATTCCCATCACTTGAAGACCACGGCCATATTTACCCTAGTCCAAACGCTTTCGTTTGTCCAAGAGCTGAAATTTAGGATGACTAGTTTGGTTAATCTGATGTTGAAGGTAATGGCCGTCTTCATGTAACCTTCCATTTATAAACCAGATCATGCTTTTTAGTCTTAATGTGGTTGAAAAAAAACTCATATTAAAGTCTTAAGATAAGATTAAGTGGATCTCCATGGACTGCAACATATTATTATCCCATAACCTTACCCATGAATCACCAGGAACTGATGACCAAAGTGACAAATTCTCAGTTGAAATCAAGGTATTGATGGCTACATTGGCAACACATCAGTAGCTAAAATTCATAGATGGAAGTGAAATTACACAAGTGATGTAATGTGGTGCTGTTGTTTTACGTGTCATTGGAAATCAATACAGAATTAACAAATTAGGGAACTGTCCATTTGTTGATATGTACAAAAACACATATACGTATCCCTTAGGGGCTCTGAATTCCAGTTGTGTAGACAAAGGAGAATGGTGTGATCATTGGTGTTCACTTAAAATCATTATCCATTAATGATTGATTATAAAAGCCTCTTTACAGGTCCCATGAGTCACAAATATGTCTTTCCTACCCATATGAGGCCAACAATAATAATACTAATAATAGAAGCAATAATACCCCTCCTTTACTAAGGTTGAGTTCCACATCTGGTCTTGTGTTGTTTTCTGGTGGAAAGTAATTTTAGTGGGAATACTTTCAAGAAGAAGCTGCTGCTGCAGATCAGTTGCAACAATGAAGCTCCATTAGCAATTAGCTAATATAATCTATATAGAGAAAGAGACTAGTAGACCATCTGCTGTAGAACACGCTGACCACCTCCATGATTTGAAGAAATAATGGCTACAATCATCAAGGCGTGTGTGCAAGGCATTCCTCAAAATGGTGGACAACTGCATCCATGGGTTCTCCATCCCACTTTGTATCTTTTAGTGAAATCCAGGCTGGGCTTAGACCAGACTCAGATAGGAGATACAGATAGGGACCTTTTATTCTTTCTCTGAGTGGCTTAAGATGGCCATAGACGCAACAATTCGATCGTACGAATCGTGGATTTGATCCACTCACTGAATCCAGGAATGGTTTGATCTGAATGGTTAGTAGTGGGTCGGGAGATGGGAAAGTCCGATCGTACGTTGATTTGTATGATCGGATCTTTGCGTCTGTGGCCAGCTTTAGAGCCACTTGTTTCCTGGAACAGATTAAGCCTACTTTTTTCAAGGAGAGTCTGAATATCTAATACAACTTGCTGTGGTGCCTCCACCTTAGATGATCCAGATGAACAGGAGGACCCATTAGGAAAATAAATACCATTAATAATAAACTATTATAAGAGTAATTGACTTTTATGTATGTATATGTGACCCCTAGCACATTAACGAGGGAGTCTATCATAACATTGCTTATAGTCCTTCCATGGCCTTGTTAGAATGACAGTTGATCACCTTCAAGCATTGCCTTTCCAGCTGGGACATCTTTCCTGGGTACTGTCCTTGGACTGCAGCCGTTCTGAGTCCATACTGAATTACCATTCTGTTAGGGTCACTTATGAGAACCTTTCTATGGCTCCACCAAACTTCTAAACTGCACATCTTTTGAGAACTCTTGTCCACCAGATCAATCTAGAGCTTCAGTGCATCTCCTTCTGCTTTACAATAGATTTTCAGCAAGTCTATAGGTTCATCAGGTTTATCAGAGACCCTCTTCATCACCCAGTAAAATTCCATAGCTCACATTAAAATCTGCAGAGGCCACACTAGTCTGGACATGTAGACAGGCAAATGGACACTTTTGAGAATTTTCTCCAAGTTAAGTATGTGTGAAGCAAATTCTATGTCTGAATACAAATAGCCTGATAATTATGACTTCCAAATCATTACATGCTAAATACTAAGTAATCTGCAGTTCAGCGGAGAGGCACAGCTTAGAATGCAATTAGCTGCCGGCCATAAGGTTTGTACAAATTGCAATTAAATCCTCTAGAGAAGGCCTGGTTTTCTAAGTGGGGTTAATTAGGAGACAGGCGTTATCTTCACAGCTTATTTTAATGTTATCGGATGAGCTGAAAATCCTGGATTCAGTGAGGGATCTTCTTAATTGCTGATTGAAGAAATGTTATTATTTTTTTTAAAACCCAAACAAATGCAGGGATTAAAGGAGAACAAAAGCCTTGCCTCCATATTTAATCAGTTAAGCATAAACTGTCCTGCGCATCTAATAGCGGATTATTAAACAGTAATAAACAATGGAACTTTCAGGTTAAGAAGAGCTTGTTAGTACCTTCTCTATAAACAAACACCCCTCCAACTCAAAAAAGAGAATATTTAGTAACAATTAATAGGATAAAAAGCTTATTCTTCCACATTCTTCCCCAGGGAAAAGTATCAGATGTTTTAGGCTAACTCACGAGAGGACACAACAGGTCTGATAATGCGGATCATTCCCACCTGCTGTAAGAAGGTAAGATCACACTAACAGGACTAACAGGACTAACAGGACTAACAGGACTAACAGGACTAACAGGACTAACAGGACAGCTGGGGCATTCTTGTCAAAAGGATTATCTGCAGCTATTAAAGTCAACAAACAAGTACAGGTATGGGATCCGTTATCCAGAAACCCGTTTTTCAGAAAGCTACAACTTATGGAATGGTTGTCTCCCATAGACTCCATTTTATCGAAATAATCCACATTTTTCAAAATGATTTCCTTTTTCTGTGTAATAATAAAACAGTCGCTTGTACTTGATCCCAACTAAGATATAATTAATCCTTATTGGAAGCAAACCCAGTCTTTTGGGTTTATTTAATGTTTACATGATTTTCTAGTAGACCTAAGGTATGAAGATCCAAATTACAAAAAGATCCCTTATCTGGAAAACCCCAGGTCCAGAGCAGTCTGGATAGCAGGTCCCATACCTGTACAGCCATTTTTTGCTTGTAGGAGCCAAGGAGAATAGAGTGATTGATCATCTGTCCTCTCCTAAAATACATGTAAAGGTTGAACTTGATGGACGTGTGTCTTTTTTCAACCTAACTTACTATGTTACTATGTAAAAATGAGGAAGGTCAAAATTTTTTTTAGATAGCGTCTTATTTAAAAATTCAGAGTGAACGTGTATTCAATAGAGTCTTGTTAAATACAAGCATGAGCCTTCGGTTAAATTACCCAACTCTCTTATAATATGGGGAGGAGTGGGGTTGGTCAAGGTCAGGACATTGAAGGGAGCAGGGGACTTTATTGTAATGTAAGCACAGAACTAACACAGGCATTAACCCAACAGCCAACAACTTTCTCTATGGAACACCCATGCTATGGACCATAGCATGAATATCCATGACTTGGGTGCAGTGGGGTACATTTACTAGCACTGGGCAAATCAGCCATAGTGTAGCAACCCATATCAACCAAGGGACCATTAGCTTTGAGCATTCTTCTGCAGGTAAACCAAATTGCAGATGAAGCCAGAGATATCCTACAAGGAAATAGGTTGAGTGTGAGGCTTCACACAACTAGGAACAATGCTTAGCATTGTTGGCATTGAGGATTAGCCCCATATATCACCTACAGATAATATTGGCTTCATTTGAACCAAACTCTGACCCTGTTGGCTGATTGGGACTTTACTCAATGTCTTAGGCATAGCCTTTACTTTGTAAGAGCTCCCTTTTTGCTCTGTCTTGGCCCTCAAGCCAATTTTGTGCCTGGTTTGTGTATTTCGTGCATGATGAGCTAACCATATGTGCATGAACGCACTGGCAATTATCACTATCCACATGAAATTCATGGTGACTACATCATGACTCACAAACGTTTGCAAGAAGACCTGGATTCATTAATAAGACAAGGTGGAAAACACACCAACCGTTACCCTGATTTGCAAGTGTCCTAAATTCGTCCATCTTGTTTTTGATGCCAGAACTGTGACTGTCCCTCGTGTACAAAAAACATGCGTAGTCTAGTAATGCCCAGTCAAGTTCCATTAGAAAGAATTTTGTAAAGATATTAATACACAGAGCATCATTAATTCTTTATGTATGGCACTCCACTGGGGGGAGCAAGGCTGGTTTTCAGATTCCATTACAGAGCACAGTTTTAGACATGTCCCCATGTGAGCACAGAGGGTTATCTCATTAGCCCAAGTGCATCTGTCACAATGACTGAGCCATGGATTGATCCACTTGTGTCCGGACAGGGTGAGCCCTCAACTATGCACTGTTATGGCTGACCTTGCTCACCCCTGCCTGCTGAATTCTCTTGCAAAGGATGAACATAATGGAAGAAGCAGAGCAAGAGGAATAAGCAGTGTTACACACACTTGCCAGGCTATTAGTCTTCTTTAGCTTTCCAGGAACGGGGGAGGGCTCAAGTTATTTACTGGGTTCTCAAGCACCCAGCCTAGTGGAAAGCAATGGCTACATCTTTGACCTCTTATGATAGAGGGTTGAGATCAAGTTCCCCTAGTTGTGAAATACTGGATATATTCAGAGCCCCATACAAACACACAAATGCATATACTCAGTTAAATTTCAGTCTCTCTTTCAATGTTAGGGGGTCAGTGCTACATTCATAGGCAGAACAAAGGTCTCTGACATCCAAAAACCAAAATACCTACAATGGAAGGCAGGGTGCAAAGTGCAAAAACAAAGGTGCAGTTGTGCTCCTTTTGCACTTTGCACCATGCCTTAATGTTGTAAATGATTCCTATTTACCAGACCGTACCATTCCTACAGAGATTTTCAGTGGTCACAAACAACGTTTTGTCTTCTTCTTACTGTTGTCTATTGTTGTTACAACTATTGTTGTTTACAGTAATGGTTGTGGGAACCCAATGAGGAAGTCTGGATTAAAAATGTTTTCTAGGATGCGTTTTAAGGCTATTGAGTGGCAGAGAGATTTGCACCTATTTGCACCTGAGGAAGGGGTTGGTCCCTGAAAGCTTGGGCCCCAATGTTTGCAATAAACAAGATGAAGGCTTAAGCCCTTGGGAATTGGTGTGCTTTTTCACTTTGTATAGCTTAGATACCATTGGACTTGGAGGCAGTCTGGAATTGAATGCACCCTACATGCAAGTAAGTGGTGTGAATTTTCATTTCTCAAAACTTTGAACCAGGGTTGTGTTGGCCTGCCAGAATACCGGGATCTCATGCTTGACCAAGGTCCAAGTAGATCTGGGAAAATAACCATCACTCCTTCCTTATTTCCACCATACACCTATATGATCTCCCTCTTTTTTTTTTTATCTCATTGCTGTGAGAGTGACAGGGCCGATGTTAGAAATACAAAAATAGCTTTTGAAAGGGTGTAAGTGCCAGGAAATAGCCAATTTGGCCACCTTAAAGCAAGGTTAGAACAACGTGTGACAGAAAAGGAAAATTCATGCTTGTCAACAAGAAGTCAAACAAGGAAAATAATAAAGAATGAAAACAAGTTCAAGAGCACTAAAGGGCATAAAACCACCAGTAAGAGAGCTCTTGTGCCAAGGGCATAGCTGCATAGAGTGTCCAAGGGGCAGAACTGTGGGTGTAGCAGGTCCTATACCTTACATTTTCCTTAGATTATTGGGTTGCTTTTTCTACCGTGGTAGACCAGTGGTGGATTAATGACACATGGGGCCCCTAGGCTACATCTATACAGGCCCCCCTTCTAGGCTACTACTGGGTCCAGATTCATGCAGATCCAGGTACACCTGCGGTCAAGCTCTCTAAGATGGGTTTGGCACATACCAGTAACATTGCATCCATGCATATACACCTTTCCTTCCTTCTTCTCCCAGAAGGTGCACCCAACTGGACCCAGCATAAATATTAAAATAAAATAGAAATAATAACTGAAAAAAAAGCTAGATGGGCCCCTGATTACACTGGACCCCTAGGCTATAGCCTAGTGTACCCTGGGCATTAATCCACCCCTGGGCATTGCCACTGTAACAAATACAGTAGAATAAAATCCTTTAACAGCAGTAAAGTATAGTCCATCCTCAAAGCAGCCACATGGCTTGTGGTAGACATTTGAAGCACAAAGTTGCTGGAATTTTGCCAAAAGGTTATGGTGAACTGAGGACTGAGAACTACAGCAAAGTCCAATAACTTGTTAGACCAATACTAATTCTATTTAAATATTCTGTTCAGATGGGTACTTAGGAGACACATTGTCCTGTCAAACTCTTTTGTTTGTTTTGTTTTGTGCCAATCTACCAGTGGAGGTGTTGGCCAAAAGAAACACAAGGGCAATGTTCTTTGGAGTTGTATGGCTGAAGGGTTTCAAGCAATATTTTTAGTGAGAACCCTTGAACCCTGATTAATAAACCAGAAAAGAATATTGGGCAAGATGCAGTATGAAGAAAGGATTTAGGCTCCCAACCTACATGGTGAAGACTTTTCAACATCCTCCCACTCAGCCAAGTCATGTTGAATTTCTGCCAGGTCTACAGTCTTCCCAACAATCACCTTGAGTAATGCCCATGATCAGCGCCGTGCCAAACTACATAATGTTTCCAATATGTCAGTCTGCTGCCTGAGGTACTGCACAGTGCCAGAGGTTAGAGCTCAGACACCCAACTGTCAGATGGGAGCCTTCATCACTTCATTCGATGTAATTGCTACTGATTATAAAATGTGTCGGGGGAAGTGCTTTCGCTTGAACGTGGAGGGAGAAGTCCTTACATGAACTGAGCGAAGCTTCATAAATATAAATAAGCAACAATCAGTGCAATATGTATGCATGGGCACAAAGGCATTCAATATAAAGCGGAATCAATTTATAAGCAGAATTGTCTCATTAAAAGGCCAATAGCTGGCACAGAGTGTTACTTCCTCTCGGAGTTCATATTTCAATTTCTTCTTCTGTATTTTATAAAAGATATTTGGACAGAGTGGATGCACGTGTGGAAATAAGATGCAACTATATGTTTTGACTGTGGTTGGGTATTGTGCTTAGGCTTGTCGTTTTGTGGACTTCCTGGGGCAGCTGAACTGGGAACCCCCATGCCTAAAATGGTTAGTTTTATGGTATATAAATATGTGATTAACCTGTGTATAGATTGCAGTCATACTGTAAGTGAGTGGTAGGACAGTGAAGTGGTGGTGATGCGGTACCTTGTAATACTTTGGACTTGATATCAGTTCTATCCCTAGAAGGTGGCCAAAAGTAACCAGTACAGGTATGGGATCTGTTATCCAGAATGCTCGAGACCTGGGGCTTTTCAGATAACGGGTCTTTCTATTCCGTGATGTGCAGGTTGAGAAAAACGTGACCCACACCGACCCTAACCCTCTGCGCCCCGACCCGCACCCAACCCTAACCCAACGTGCTTCCCTCTTAATCCCTCCGCCCACTGTGACATCACTAAAGGGGCAGAGCCTACCCAAGTATATAAAAAGGTGTGCGCAAAGGCTGAAGTGGGGCAGAAGAAGGCTGCGGACGGGTTTAATGGAGGCTAAAGTTCAGCCCTGCACAAGACCCGAGGAATTACTGCCCAAGTTGGCACAAAATTGCCCGACCCACAGGTAAACCTAAGGGTCCCGTGGGCTTTGGGCCGGCCTACACATCACTACTTTCCATAATTTGGATCTTCATACCTTAAGTCTACTAGAAAATCATCAAAACATTAAATAAGTGCAATGGGCTGGTTTTGCTTCCAATAAGGATTAATTATATATTAGTTGGGATCAAGTACAAGCTACTGTTTTATTATTACAGAGGAAAAGGAAATTTTTTTTTTTTTACAAATTTGGATTACTTGGATAAAATAGAGACTATGGGAGACGGCCTTTCCTTAATTTGGAACTGTCTGGATAACGGATCCCATATCTGTAACAAGAATGTAGAATTAGCATTAATTAGATTCACATGCATTTTCCTGCAAATCATCCGCATTGCCAATTCATCTACATTTTTGCATTCAAAAATATATGTAGAAACTGCCATATTTCTTCCTGTGGGGAGGTAAAATGAAATATCAGCCAGTGCGGTAGAATCTTCAGTTCAGGACCTATTATTATAATGTAAACAACTGGCAGGACTGGAGATGATTGGATGCAGTGGGCCACCTTAATAAACACTGCCATATATTATCATTTATTTATTATTACTTGCTGTAACCTGAACTTATCAAGGGCATTTTATTGTTTGTCTTATTATACAACATCGATTGTCTTAAAGGAGATGTAAACCTAAAAATAAAATGTTGCCTAGTGAAAGAAGTTGTCATTCAAAACAACTTTCTAATATTCATTAATTAATCATATTTGTTGTGGTTTATATGGAATCTGTAAATAGAATTGCTATTGAAAGCTGTACCTGTTCATCCATTTCCATCCTCCAGCCTTGTGGGTCATTGTGAAACAATGTAGCAGAATTCAGCTGAGTGGCAGACTTGTGCAGAAGACGGACACCACCATCAGTGCAGAAATGGAGAGACTCACAGTGCTTTCAATAGCCATTCCATTTAAACATTACTTGAAACCACTGACATTCTGTAAAGATTGTATATTGGAAAGTTATTTAGAATTGCATTTTCTTTCATTTTAACATCATTTTATTTTGGGGTTTATATCCCCTTTAAAGGGCACGTAAAGGCAAAAAATAAAATCCCAATTTTACTTTCTTTAATGAAAAAGAAACCTATCTCCATTATACTTTAATTTAAAAATGTGTATCAATTTTATAAGAAACCTGACTGTATGCAGTGAAATTCTCCCTTCATTTACTGCTGTGAATAGGAATTGTCAGACGATCCCTAACTGCTGAGCAGGGAAACAATCATACTTATGAACAGCAGGGGGAGCCCCCGCCTTACTTCCCAGCCATGCAGAACTCAAGCAGCTTTGTTTGTTTCCCTGTAGAGCAGTCGGCGACTGTGTAGAGATTTGTATTGGATTTTATTTTTGCCTTTACGTCCCTTTTACTGTTTCCAACTCCAGCTGCAGGGACAAAGATCATGGAGCCAAACGGGAATTCTATTTGGAGGATTATTTTGCTGCAGCCACTGGTTCTGCAGAGTTGGAGAAAGTTTGTATTAAACAATACAAAAACTATATTAGATTACATGACAACAGGACCCAGTGCAGTCTGTATATTCTGATTATTAATCAGTCTTACTGTATCGGCTTCTGGCAGATATTATTTGACCTTTTCTGTTTTGATTTTGATAAATTACGATGATCCCTAAGCAGCTCAGATCACACTGAGCATGTGCACAGTCTTGGTCTTGCAAAGATGTATAACAATGTTACAAGATGGTGACCCCCTGTGGCCAACCTTTAAAATAGAGGTTTGTGGTGAAGTAAGTTCATGTTTATGTTTAGTTGTCAAAATACAGCATTTCTAGCCTTTTTCCATTTTAGACTTTACTTCCCCTTTAAGGTTCAGTTGTATATTATGAGGGACGTATACAAACAAATGCTTCAACATTCATTTATCTTTGCATCTCATAAAACGTTTTCAAAAGATACCACGATCCAATCAGAAGACAGGGATTCATCACATGCCCCACCCCATCTCAGTGGTCACTCCTTCCCCTGAATGGAAGGGGTCAGAGACGTTTACTGTACGTATTTACATTCACTAAGTGAGAAATGCGATATACTTGTGTTACTGTAATTCTGATTAGTAGATAGGATCTGTTCTCTGAGCCGCTCTCTTTGTACTGACTTGGCTGAACTACCAGAGTGGGGACTCTTGCCCACAATTTATTTCAAAACGAATCCCTTTGATGTTACAGCTGTCTTAAGTAAAATCCTTTTCCCCTATCCACAATGGATGCCTGATGCAATATCCCTCTTTATGTTCTCTTGGCTGTTCTTGAACCCGGTCCAAGTGTTATGTTTAACGTGAATGTTTGGCTTGGCTCCGATTTGGTCAAGTCATCTGTACTCCGTTTCAATAGCGACCCCATCTTTACAAATAGCTCATTCCATCTGTATTCTGTTTAGCCTTTTGCGGGCTGCTCCACCCATTTCCTACATTACTAAACCTTCACTATAGTTTTCATCTCAAGTGGAGAAATACAGTCTCATAATTAGAAGGCAGTGTCTGCGAGCCACGCAGGGGAAAGGGATATCTGCCAACTGTGTCATCATCAAAGAATGTCTTTTGTAACATTTTATAACACTCATTTATTTGTTTTTAGGATAAAAATGAAAATAATTAAAAAAAAAAAAATCAGACTCAGCAAAAATCTTATTTTGAGACACTGTCAAGATGAAAGGAATAAACTCTCTTTTTTTTTTTAGCACTGAGGGTGATTTATCCAATCTGATGAACTTTCACCCAAAATTTGGATTCGCTAAATTGACAATTTACTAAAACACAAGTACAGGCATGGGATCTGTTATCTGGAAACCTGTTATACAGAAAGCTCTAAATTAAGGGATGGCCATCTCTTATAGACTCCATTCTAATCAAATAATACAGATGTTTTGACAAAGTGAAGCGTGGAGGATTAGAGGAGGAGACAATTTTCACGTTAGTAAACATGCTCTATAGTGGTGGGAGATGCAACTCTATGACTACTTATGGTATACGCATTACCCATATTGCCATTTATAACCCCATTAACGTGCAGTTTCTCTGCTCAGGCATGTAGGTGACTTTTGGGAGAAGGCTTCTTCTCCCAAAATTGCCATTTCTTCTCCAAATCGCCATTTGTAACCCCATTAACTTGCAGTTTCTCTTATCAGGAATGTGTAAGGAGATCTTACCTGGCGTCCCAAGATGGCGGCGTCCAAGATGGCCGCGTTCCCCATGTGCTTCCTCCTGGTCGCAGTTCTGTGAAATCGCCGGCGTCAGAATTGACGCTAGTGTCAAAACGCCTGCGTGAGGACCTCAGCGTCATGATGTCACTGCGTCCATTTTTGGCGCCAAAGGAGGCCTATAAGAGACGCTGAAGCACTGTAGACTGTGCCCTACTATAGGTTCTTCCTTGTGACTTCCTGGGTGCGCTTCCAGTGATTATTATTCTTGATCCTGTGTTTTGACCCTTGTTTGTTTCCATGTACTGAACCTTTGCTGCCTGAACCGACCATATTGCCTGGACTTTGACTACTCTTCTTCTAAACCCTTGCCTGTACTTCAAACTATTGGACTGGTGCTTCCTCCTAGGTCCGCTACTCCTGGCTGAGCCTTCAGGGCCCCTTACAGCATGCAGGTGACTTTTGGGAGGTTTCTTCTCCCAAAATTGCCATTTCTTCTTCAAATTGCCATTTGTAACCCCATTAACTTGCAATTCCTTTGATCAGGCATGCAGGTGACTTTTGGGAGGTTTCTTCTCCCAAAATTGCCATTTCTTCTCCAAAGAGGCTGCTCTGATGTTCTTCTGCGTAGGAAAGGTTTGAGAAATGTTTCTATTTTATTCCTAAGCAGAAGAACATCAGAGCAGCCTCTTTCTTTCTCCTGACAACTTCTTTGACTACTTGGTGGTCAGACTGGTGGGAAACTGACCAGCAGGTGGCGCTGTTGTAACAAAATTCATTCATATTAACAGTACATGTATCCCTTAATATCTAGGAATTAAAGAAAAATAAATAATGAATGTACACTGCAAAAATGCTTAGAATAGCCCCCTCATCAATTTTACTTATTTTAAAGGTTTACTTATCCTTTAAATCAATAAATGTACTATTTGGCCATCCATATAAATGGCCAGTTAGTGCCATATTCAATCACTTGTGCCATGGGCTAATCAGCCAGAGAACCATGCATTGGCTTAGAGCACATAAAGCATCCCAACATATGTTAACGAAGATGATAGAAGAACATGGTCTTAAAAGTAGTTGTCAACAATGCAGCAATTGTGTTGCTATACGTTCATCATAAGTCTGAAGGGCTGTGTGAGTTGGCCACCAAAACGATCATATGCTGCTCAGTAATTGGATTACACCATCTGCTTTGTATTAACCTTAGAGTTGTTAAATTACAGCTAGTTACTACATTTTGCAGGAGGCCATGAAATGCAACATCATCGGCCAGCAATTTCGACTTGACCGCAGTTATGTTAGCAGTGTTTTGTGGTTCCCTTGACTGCGCCTATGTGAAACCTTGCTTGGGAAGAAAGCCCAGGGTCTGATCGGAAATGTTTCCTGTTCTGATAAAGTATAATTGTAAGGACCATCTGGGATTTGAACACTTGGGACTGGGGTTGCTGGACTTTAAGTGCACAGTCGGTGGCTAGTCCTGATCCTGTTATAGTGATCCTGTATCTTGTTACGTTTCCAGTTTGTCTCCTCCCTTCTTGTTACCCTCATGTGTTTTGTGTTCTCTAATCAATTGCCCTTTATAAACCACGCCCTGAACCTTGCTCAGGGCTGAGTCATTGAATGTGTTTGGTTTTGATCCTGAATCTGTTCCTGGATATTCCAAGTTCCAAGTTCCAAGTTCCTGAATCTTGTTCCTGTGTTTTTGTTCCAGCTTTTCATTGCCTGCCTGGTAAAGACTTTATTTTTGACCTGTTCCTGTTTTGCTTCAGTTCCATTAAATCCTGTATATTTCACTATGCCTGCTTCAAGTTTTTGTGGCTTTTTCCCTGGGCTTCCACCAAACGCACAATCAAGTGTGAATTTAACTCCTGTTGTGAACGTTACAATACTAATGTATAACAATGATCAGTCACTTAAAAGGTTGGCGTGGAGACCAGGCACAACCAATGCTTTTCAAGGAGCAAGATGAACCTGGCAAGATTCCTAGGGGCTCATCTAAAGGACATGGAAAGGCTTGATCAGTGGAAGGTGTCAATGTATTAGGCACGCCCCAGAGATTAAAATTGTTAACCTCAAACGCTGGGTGGCACTCTCTTTTCTGCAAAATGGGGCAATGTTGTAGTGATAACTGTACCACCATCTTGTTTCTGATTCCTACAACCCTCGCTGGTGCCCTGGGCATTTCCCAAAACTGAGAAAGTGTTCGCTCTACTGAACATGAGCAGCACTTCCTATAATAGTACCCTGGATGGTGTATTTCTCATTGAAGATGAACACCAGTCTGTGGCCACCAGTATTATCAGTACCCATCAAATCAGCTCCCTCCCCCCATTGATTAAGCCTTTTCCTTTCAGACCAAAGGTTCTAAATGACAACAGTGCAGTTACCCATAACAACCAATCCACTCAGAACTTTGCATTCATTCTCCAACTTTTAGTCAATTGGCCAAACCTACTGGTGACTGGTTGAGGTTGGAAGCTGATTATTGTGCATTTTAAATATAAGAGGGGGATGGTGGTTAGCACAGCTTTTCCAAATGGTATGCGTCCAATTCCTTTATTGTGCACTTTAGCACCTGTCCTTGTCTAGGGGCCCTATAGCAATCCTATAAGAAACATTTGTTGGTTGTGTTTATATGAAACCAGTTTACAATTAGGTGGTGCTATAAATCAGTAAGCAAGTTCAGTATATCACAGCATATACCACCTTTAACCAGCCGATTCTTTTTTTACTTTTCAAAATATTTTTCCCATGGTGATAAAACATCTTCCTTTGCATAAATGCCATCGGCCTGACAATCCGCTCGTGAGGGAGGAATCCCAGGACTTGGAAAATGTGAAAAGCATCCGGTAGTTTAAAGGGATACTGTCATGAGAATTTTTTTTTTTTTAAAATGAATCAGTTAATAGTGCTGCTCCAGCAGAATTCTGCACTGAAATCCATTTCTCAAAAGAGCAAACAGGTTTTTTTATATTCAATTTTGAAATCTGACATGGGGCTAGACATTTTGTCAATTTCCCAGCTGCCCCTGGTCGTGTGACTTGTGCCTGCACTTTAGGAGAGAAATGCTTTCTGTCAGACTGCTGTTTTTCCTTCTCAATGTAACTGAATGTGTCTCAGTGGGACATGGGTTTTTACTATTGAGTGTTGTTCTTAGATCTACCAGGCAGCTGTTATCTTGTGTTAGGGAGCTGCTATCTGGTTACCTTCCCATTGTTCTTTTGTTTGGCTGCTGGGGGGTAAAAGGGAGGGGGGTGATATCACTCCAACTTGCAGTACAGCAGTAAAGAGTGATTGAAGTTTATCAGAGCACAAGTCACATGACTTGGGGCAGCTGGGAAATTGACAATATGTCTAGCCCCATGTCAGATTTCAAAATTGAATATAAAAAAGTCTGTTTGCTCTTTTGAGAAATGGATTTCAGTGCAGAATTCTGCTGGAGCAGCACTATTAACTGATTCATTTTGAATTTTTTTTTTTTCCCATGACCTTGTTTCTTGTGGAAGACAAAAAGTTGTTTTTCTGTTAACAGATCTTTCCATAATTTTGATCTTCATACCTTGAGTCTACTAGAAAATCCTGTAAACATTAAATAAACCCAATAGGCTGGTTTTGCCTCCAATAAGGATTAATTATATCTTAGTTGGGATCAAGTACAAGCTACTGTTTTATTATTACACAGAAAAGGGGAATCATTTAAAAAGATTAAATTATTTGGATAAAATGGAGTCTATGGGTGATGGCATTTCCAGAATTCAGAGCTTTCTGGACAACAGAATTCTGGATGACGGATTCCACACCTGTACTATCATATTTTGATCTGGTTGTCCTTAAGTAGCCCACCTTTAAGCGGGTTGTGCCAATTACATGTAGCCGTACAAATGCAAATAAATTTGCATATAAATTCCACGTTTTGCCATGAGAAGACACCTATTGACATCAATACATTTGGAGTGAGAAAAAAAACACCCATTGACTTCAATGCCTTTTTTTAAAAAAAACAGAAAAACTGGCCTTCAATGAGGTTTTTAGTAAAAAAAACCACAAAAACACCCAATGCTTTCCTGAATTTTTGCTGTGCTGCAAATGTTTCTGTGGTTTCACGAATATTTCAGTAAAGTGAAAGGAGACAATTTTGCTCAAGGCAAAGCTAGCAGCCAGTCATGTTATTCTAATCGACTCCTACCAGTTTTTAGGCTGATCATTTTAATGTCCTATAATGTTATTAAAGATGAACTATCACAAAAATGAACATTTAGGGGGTAGAAATGCCAAAAAATTTAAAAATCCAAGTTTTTTTTTCTATATAATCCAAACTTTTAGTGGAAATTTTTTTTCTGGAATTTATTAAACCCTGAGGGTGTCAATAGTCCAAATAAAAAATTACTCCAACTCAGACCTGCTGAGCTCATGGACAAGTCCCGAAAATATCCTATCACTGGGTTTTGTGCAATAATCTGAAGGTTTTGTGGTTTTCAGGCGATAATCCAAAAAAGTTTTCAAGCAAGTATGATTAATTTTTTTTCACTATTTTATTGAGTTTTTTCCAGTACAGGTATAGGATCCCTTATCCGGAAACCCGATATCCAGAAAACCCCGAATTACGGAATGGCTGTCTCCCATAGACTGCATTTTATCCAAATAATCCAAATTTTTAAAATGTATTTCCTTTTTCTGTGTAATAATAAAACAGTCGCTTGTACTTGATCCCAACTAAGATATAATTAATCCTTATTGGAAGCAAAACCAGCGTATTGGGATTATTTAATGTTTATATGAATTTCTAGTAGACTTAAGGCATGAAGACCCAAATTATGGAAAGGTCCGTTATCCAGAAAACCCCAGGTCCCGAGCATTCTGGATAACAGGTCCCATACATGTACAGGAAATTTTCAGGAAAATGTATTGATAAACTGTGGTGGATGAATTTCTCCCGTTTCGTTACACCAGAAAAATGTCGAGTTTCCCGTAAAATTCGCAAAACGGCTAAAAATTTGCGAACTCAATTTTTGCCAATTTTTGCATTTGTTTCGCGGAAGTTTGCAGCGAATTCGCGCCTGCCGAATTTATTCGCCCATCACTATTGATAAATAAGGGGAATAAATCTGTGCAGTTTTGGTCTGAGTATTTTTCTGAAAATAATGAAATATTTTCAGATTTTGATAAATAATATCAGCTTTATCATGCAAAAATACGATACTTTCTAAGTATAGCCAAATAAAACATCTGTACTGTTTCTGAAATGATTAAGTTTATCTTCACTATTCCTCTCTCAGCATCTGTTTCTCTTCATTCTGTCTTCATGCAGCAGTTGGGTGTCAGATATTCAGTGACAGTTAGATCCAATATATCTTATAGGGGGCTCCTTTTGCCTAGAAGATGTATTAGAGCTCACTCAAATAACTGATTCCAGTACAATTAAAATCTAACAAGGTAACTGACTTTGGCACAAATCCTGCACGTAGAGAGGCATGATGTCTGGTGATTATAAAAGACTGAGCTTTCTTACAGCTTCTGGTCCCTCCAAAAGTTATATTAGACCAAACTGTCAATCAAAATCTGACATCACAATGCAGCATGAAGAGAGAATGAAGGGGACAGAGGCTGAGAGAGAGAGATGAAGAATAACTTGATTATTTCAGAAAAAGGTCAACTTTTTTTAACTGATTACATTTTGAAAATGTTTTATTTTATTGTGCTTTAACGTATATTAAATTTTCATTTTCACCATAGTTCTGCTTTAAGATAATGCTGGACAGAGTTTAAAACTAAAATAAAAGCAACATAACTGTATATTTGTAGATATGGCAAAGCCCCATTGCCATAGAGATGCTCCCAAAGAGAAGATGTACCATACATTGCTTATAAGTGGTATATAATATCATGATGTTATATATATATATAATGATGTCAAATATACAATTAGTCAAATAATACAGAGGGAAAAGGTTGTGGCATCTGCCATCTCACAGTACTATATACTGCTACTATATTCACCATCTCTCCCTACTATACCTGCTATCCCACAGTCACACTCCCTTCCAAGAGACTATTATCCACTGTTACTATAGGCACCATCTCTCCCTACTATACCTGCTATCCCACAGTCACACTCCCTTCCCAGAGACTATTATCCACTGTTACTATAGGGCACCATCTCTCCCTACTATACCTGCTATCCCACAGTCACACTCCCTTCCCAGAGACTATTATCCACTGTTACTATAGACACCATCTCTCCCTACTATACCTGCTATCCCACAGTCACACTCCCTTCCCAGAGACTATTATCCACTGTTACTATAGGCACCATCTCTCCCTACTATACCTGCTATCCCACAGTCACACTCCCTTCCCAGAGACTATTATCCCACTGTTACTATAGACACATCTCTCCCTACTATACCTGTTATCCCACAGCCACACTCCCTTCCCAGAGACTATTATCCACTGTTACTATAGACACCATCTCTCCCTACTATACCTGCTATCCCACAGTCACACTCCCTTCCCAGAGACTATTATCCACTGTTACTATAGACACCATCTCTCCCTACTATACCTGCTATCCCACAGTCACACTCCCTTCCCAGAGACTATTATCCCACTGTTACTATAGACACATCTCTCCCTACTATACCTGTTATCCCACAGCCACACTCCCTTCCCAGAGACTATTATCCACTGTTACTATAGACACCATCTCTCCCTACTATACCTGCTATCCCACAGTCACACTCCCTTCCCAGAGACTATTATCCACTGTTACTATAGACACCATCTCTCCCTACTATACCTGCTATCCCACAGTCACACTCCCTTCCCAGAGACTATTATCCCACTGTTACTATAGACACATCTCTCCCTACTATACCTGTTATCCCACAGCCACACTCCCTTCCCAGAGACTATTATCCACTGTTACTATAGACACCATCTCTCCCTACTATACCTGCTATCCCACAGTCACACTCCCTTCCCAGAGACTATTATCCACTGTTACTATAGGCACCATCTCTCCCTACTATACCTGCTATCCCACAGTCACACTCCCTTCCCAGAGACTGTTATCCCACTGTTACTATAGGCGCCATCTCTCCCTACTATACCTGCTATCCCACAGTCACACTCCCTTCCCAAAGACTATTATCCACTGTTACTATAGGCATCATCTCTCCCTACTATACCCGCTATCCCACAGTCACACTCCCTTCCCAGAGACTATTATCCACTGTTACTATAGACACCATCTCTCCCTACTATACCTGCTATCCCACAGTCACAGTCCCTTCCCAGAGACTATTATCCACTGTTACTATAGACACCATCTCTCCCTACTATACCTGCTATCCCACAGTCACACTCCCTTCCCAGAGACTATTATCCACTGTTACTATAGACACCATCTCTACCTACTATACCTGCTATCCCACAGTCACACTCCCTTCCCAGAGACTATTATCCACTGTTACTATAGACACCATCTCTACCTACTATACCTGCTATCCCACAATCACACTCCCTTCCCAGAGACTATTATCCACTGTTACTATAGACACCATCTCTCCCTACTATACGTGCTATCCCACAGTCACACTCCCTTCCCAGAGACTATTATCCACTGTTACTATAGACACCATCTCTCCCTACTATACCTGCTATCCCACAGTCACACTCCCTTCCCAGAGACTATTATTCACTGTTACTATAGGCACCATCTCTCCCTACTATACTTGCTATCCCACAGTCACACTCCCTTCCCAGAGACTATTATCCCATTGTTACTATAGGCACCATCTCTCCCTACTATACCTGCTATCCCACAGTCACACTCCCTTCCCAGAGACTATTATCCACTGTTACTATAGACACCATCTCTCCCTACTATACCTGCTATTCCACAGTCACACTCCCTTCCCAGAGACTATTATCCACTGTTACTATAGACACCATCTCTCCCTACTATACCTGCTATCCCACAGTCACACTCCCTTCCCAGAGACTATTATCCACTGTTACTATAGACACCATCTCTCCCTACTATACCTGCTATCCCACAGTCACACTCCCTTCCCAGAGACTATTATCCACTGTTACTATAGGCACCATCTCTCCCTACTATAACTGCTATCCCACAACCACTCAAGATGTTGCAGAGTCTTTAAAAGTTTTCCTTAAAATTCAACTTCCTTCCTATTACTAAAATGACTAAAGCAGGATAAACTCAACACTTTGTACAATTTCCTTCCATAAAACCATGTAATACTATCAATTTTCTAATTGGCAGCACTAAAGATTCAGACTCTTCTTTTGTTGGCTACACTAAATCGTAATGTAAACTGAAGGGATCAAATGCACAATTTACTTGAAAGACACAAGTTGGCAAAGCCGATACGATGGAAACCTGTGAATAAAAGCAGAAATTTACATTTGGAGATGTGTTTCTTGGTGCATAACAATCTCATTAATTGATTATTTAGATTTACTGTATAATATTCAGTGACCATAACTGGTCATAATATCATTTTCGGTAGGGATGTTAAATGTCGCCCAGGCTAACACCAAATATGAACATTTTCATTTCTGCACTTTGGAAGCTGAAGAAAAAGAAAAAGAACTAATGAAATCTGATTCCAGCACAGAAGAATGATCTATAAAAGGTATTGTCAGGTTATGTTATATTTATTTTAGCCCCAGGGGAATTCTAATATTAAATCTGTTGCAAAAATGAGATTTCAACTGAATATGCAAAGCTCAGATCATAAGTTCATTACAGGAATGTAAGATCAAAGACGTGTTTGAGAAGAAATTAGTCCTTTCATTTCTGATATTTTGGTAACATGGTGCATTAATGTGCCACATATACATATATTTCTATATATTCTCACCAGTGTTACCTCCAGGAGCTTCAAGGATGAAACTTTAGACAGGTATTTAACTTGAACGTAAATTGTCTTGAGAAAGACAAGACCTGCCGGTTGTGTGTACTACAGGCACAATGTTATATTGATGATGACTTTGCACAAAGAAAAAGGAATCTATCCACATAATTTCCATTTTGCTTGCGAATAAACCACCAAGTTTACTTCCCACTGTCTCCCTGTGATATTCATACAACTGTGGGTGATAATAACCATAGCATTTTACCCTTGATATTTTACATACGCTAAGATATTTCTAACAGAAACCATATAATGAATTCCAGAATCGTTCACACTCAAGGGGAAAAATGTAGTAAATCAGCAAATACATGTATGTCAAAGGGAACTTTCATTTACTTGTGTTATATTATTATTATTATTATTATTATTATTATTATTATATATATATATATATATATATATATATATATATATATTTTTTTTTTTTTTTTTTTTTTTCAAATGTGGCCACCAACAATTGGCTAGGAAAGGCCCTTGGTAAAAGAACAGCTCTCACAGTAAATTATCATGTGCTGAGGATAAAGGATAAGTAAACCTTTAAAATAGGTGAATGTAAAATGGATGAGGGTGCAATTCTAAGCACTTTTGCAATGTACATTCATTATTTATTTGTCTTTAATTCCAAGATATTAAGGGATACATGTACTGTTAATATGAATGAATTTTGTTACAACAGCACCACCTGCTGGTCAGTTTCCCACCAGTCTGACCACCAAGTAGTCAAGGAAGTTGTCAGGAGAAAGAAAGAGGCTGCTCTGATGTTCTTCTGCTTAGGAAAGGTTTGAGAAAGGTTTCTATTTTTTTCCTAAGCAGAAGAGCATATACATTGCAAAAAGTTATTGACAAAGCTCACATAGAGCGCATAGAGAGAGCGGAACGTGCATCAGGCGCACTTTCTTTTACTTGCTAGGAAGGGCCATGGAATTTGCTTTAAATGAATTGCCTCTGGGTAGGGTGGATGAGGGTGGAACTTGTGGTGGTTGGTGCCAGGAAAACGGAAATATAGGCAGGGTGCCGGTTCTCGCATTTAAAAACCTGCCTCCGATTATCTGGGCAATTTTGTTAATTGTGTGGGGAGGGGAAAGTGCCGTGAATTAGTTATCAATGAGGTTAGGTCACGGCAAGAGCACAGTATATCTTCCTCTATATGGAAATAAAGGCAGGACGTCGGATCTCACATATGATATTAATATGGGTAATCTGGATAAATAATCCTGTTATTTAGTTATTTAATGGCATTTAACCCTCTACTATCCGTCTATAAACTGGTGACTACAGAGTCCGTTTAGCTTTCCCTCCTAACGTACATTTTAACCATTTTGTTCATCTTGGACATACCTTTATAATCTGTTAATACAAGTTATGCTTTAACCTATTTAAAACTTGCTTGGTGGGAATTTTCGGTTTACATACAGGGGTGGGGTAATACGATGGGTCATTATTTTTCTCTTCTTTGATCAATAAGTACACCGGTCATTTGTATCAGTATTCTATCTGATGGAAGGTGCTCCCTCTGTTACTTTTGGTTATCTGTTCTTATAATAGCTCCCTCATCAATTTTGCATTCACTTATTTTAAAGGTTTACTTATCCTTTAAGTTAAATGCTCCCTGTCACTACAGAGACCTAATTTATGTGTCAGGATCAAAGTCCATGACTACTGGGCACGAAACATGTCGGGTTTACGGAGATGTTTTTCAATAAATATTGCTTTTAAATCAGTGATTGGCGAATAAATAGTCGCTTGCGTCAAAGCTGTTGCGCATTAACATTATTCGGATGCCCATTGACTTTCACGAATTTTTCTGCGAAGCGAAATGCTTCAAATTTGCCCATCACTGCTTTTAATTTTATATTGTTGCCCTGGGGATTTCCTAGAGTGCCGGGTGGTCCATCTCAGCAGAGAAAACAGTTCATTGATCCCCAAACTGAGAGTCCAGGGCTGGGTCACTGATTCACTGAATGTTGAGTTGTCTACATTAGTTCCTCTGCTGCACCTCTTTCTTCTCTTTGTCAAGAACCAGGGACCAACTCTAACTGCCAATGGGTCACTGGTCTTAAAAGGGTTGAAAGGAGCATCAAGGAGGACACAGAACTGGGATATGGGCAGGACAGGTGCTTGTAAAACAGGAAAACACTATTCAAACATAGCAATGTAGGCACAGGTATGGGATCTATTATCTGGAAACCCTTTATCTAGAAAGCTCCATTTGGCCATTTCCAATAGACTCCATTTTATCCAAATAATTAACATTTTTAAAAATGATTCCATTTTTTTCTGTAAAAAACAGTAGCTTGTACTTGATCCCAACTAAGATATAATTAATCCTTAATTGGAAGCAAAACCAGCCTATTGGGTTTATTTAATGTTTTCAGGATTTTCTAGTAGACGTAATGTATGCAGATGCAAATTACTGTAGTATTCTGGATAACAGGTCCCATACTTGTACTGGTTAAGGAGGGAGCAGGCAATGGCAGGCTAAAAGCAAGGCACACATAGGGGTTATCAGTTTCAGAGTCCAGGTCTAAGCAATGGGTTAGGGCAGCCAGTCCACAAGTAGAATAAGGAACTGCCCAATAATTTTTACCTAGAGTCCCATAGGCATTCAGTGCCGTAGTAGCCGTGACGTATATTCCAGGCCGACTCGTGATCATCCTATGCATTCCACACACAGACCAATAAGCTGCCAACTCAGGGGCAAATTTACTAAGTGATTAACGCTGGCGAGAATTCGCCAACGCGACGCCATTTTGGTACTTCACCAATTTACCAAGGGGCGCAGGCATAACTTTGCTAGTGAAGGAGATAGATACTAGCGCAACTTCCCACTCTAACGCCAGGCGAATTTTAGATCTGTGAACGGGCAAATTCACTAAGATGTGGATTTTACTGAACATTAGCCGTTTTCACCAGACTTGCCTTCGCCACCTCAGACTAGGAAAAGTGCAATGGAGTGTATAGATCGTCCTCAATTTTCCAAGTTCCAGAAAATGACAGCGTCTTTTCACTTTTTCAGGGTAAGAGGCTGCAAACGTCCGTAAAAATTTTTTTGGGTACTGGGTTCTCCCCTACATTTCCTAACATATGGCACATAAACTATACACTGGGCTCATGTGTAGGGCAATATAACAACTTTATTTTATTTTATTAAGGTTCCCTGGGCTTGTGTAATGTAATGTATTTGCTGCAACATATGTGCTTTGTACTTTAACTTCCCACCGTGTGCAAATTAGCCAATGCTAGCGCAACTTCGCATTGATTGCCGATGTAATGCTACCGAAAATTCGCCAGCGTTCGGCACCCTGGACGCAACTTCGCATTTTAGTAAATTAGCTTTGTCTGAGCGAATTTTTGCCTGGTGAAGTGTAGCGATGGGTGCGAAGCCGTCGCTGGCGAATTTTCATAAGTTTCCCCCTCTGTCTGTCGGCAGCTTTTATAGGCCCATGTATGGGGGCCTTAAGGCTCATCCTTGAGTCTAAAAAGGGTCAAGAGTCCAACCCCTGTTCTCTATAACATGAGCCAAAAAGAGCTTCTTCTACCCCTAGAGAATGGGACAGTTTGGGATGCCAGAAGCCCATTACTTTATCTTTAACATCTTTATACATTTCCATAAACAAATCAGATACAGAGACAGTACATAAAAATAATCCTAATAAGGAGTAAGACAAAGTCATAAAAATGCAGCTGATTTTTTAGTATAATCTAGTGTCAAATTAATGATCATTTTCCAATCTATGATTCAGTAACTAAATGAATTAAAGGATACATATATATTCTTATTCATGCTTCATGTTTTCTCTTTCTAGACAGAGTATAAAGATCTTCTGCCCTAGTTTTGGTGCAGCCAATAAACACTGGGATATGACACGCTAAGATTGGGTTAAAGTGCCAACAGGGAGAGGAACAAGAGATAAGTAATTTGCTGTAAATACTGCAGAACCGATAGTTTCCTCTCCTGTCAGTACAGAACAAGAGACAATCCCAGTAGATTTATGGCGTTCGTCTTAGAAAGGGACACATTATGGAAAGCGAAATCCAGCTGTGGTGAAACCATGAACAGGGATTGATATATCCTGGCAATTCATAGCACGCTGCCGGCTCAAAGCTGTGAAATATTTTATTATGATTATTGTTCCTATAACTAATGCTTTTATCATGATATTAGTAATGAGCTTCTGTTACTGGAAATCAGTGGATCTTAAATAATTTAATATTCCTTTGTCAAAGTAAAAGATAAAAGGGAACGTTTGAGACAACATGGAAAGGGCTGCGCTATGATTGGATTCCACCCACCCTGCAATTGCCTTTTAGTGTTTATTTTTGTGGTGCATAGACTTGATATCCTTCTGATGTGTAATATTTAATTTATTGGGGGTCTTTGCACTGATTTGTGGGTTAGTATTAGCATTTAAGGCAGGGGTCCCCAACCTTTTTTACCCGTGAGCCACATTCAAATGTAAAAAAAGTTGGAGAGCAACATGCATGTAAAAAGTTCCTGACGTGCCAAATATGGGCTTTAATTGGTTATTTGGTAGCCCCTATGTAGAATGGCAGCCTACAGGAGACTCTGTTTGTCATTACACCTGGTTTTTATACAACCACCTGCTGGTCAGTTTCTCACCAGTCTGACCACCAAGTAGTAAAGGAAGTTGTCAGGAGAAAGAAAGAGGCTGATGTTCTTCTGCTTAGGAAAGATGTGAGAAAGGTTTCTAATTTTATTCCTAAGCAGAATAACATCACAACAGCCTCTTTCTTTCTCCTGACAACTTCCTTGACTACTTGGTGGTCAGACTGGTGGGAAACTGACCAGCAGGTGGTGCTGTTGTAACAAAATTCATTCATATTAACAGCACATGTATCCCTTAATATTTCGGGAAAAAAGAAAAATAAATAATGAATGTACATTGCAAAAGTTCTTAGAATAGCCCCCTCATTAATTTTACATTCACTTGTTTTAAAGGTTTACCTAACCTTTAAGATACAGAGATCCAAATTACAGAAAGATCATTTATCTGGAAAACCCCAGGTCCCAAGCATTCTGGATAACAGGTCCCATACCTGTCATTAGATATGATTATAGCAGTGGACTTTTTTGAAAAGGATATACCAGAAAAATCGAATTGGCTGATTAGGGGTAAACTGTGCCCCCCACTACACACCACGTGGCCCCTCTAAGGCTATTTTCATGGGCATTTTGTTTGGCACAATATGTTGTCATGCATCATAGATATTTATCCCTACAAAGATGAAACATTTTTTACTTGTGTTCGGAGCTCATTAAAATCTTTTCTGAAATGGCCTGAAAATATTTTTGTTTATAAATATCAATTTGTTTCAGAGTAGGGAATGGTTATCGTGGCAGCACAACGATCAAATAATAGCAATATTATATATATAGAGCATATTGGTAAATAGACTACGAGACACAACAGATATACCCTCTGGAATTATATGAGATGTTTTGAAAAATAATAAAATGTAATTTATGGTCTCTGAGATTTTAGTTAAGCCCAAACTTACCCAAAGGAAAGAGTTTAAGAGGATGTTGATAGATTCGCTTATTGTGAGCAGTGGAGATGTTCCATCTGGTGCAAGTGTAGGGGTAACATTCTTCCTGACAAGGCCACTGACTGTGTTGTTTCTCCAGAGGGTTTGTAACGCTGAAAGGGCCAAGCAGGTGCTAATAACTGGCATTTCAGGGATTCACTTCTTTTATAACTGGGATTATTCAGGAATTCTGTTTTCCTTTCCAAGGAAGTCTCCAAGTGAGTAATCATTTTATCTTCAACCGTCTAGAACCGAGAGAATGAAGTAGGGATAAGAAGACTTTCAGATGGCATCAAAGTGATATCCCACCTCTTCCATTTTCATTCCCCCTCCAAATTGTATAAATATCTATATATATATCTAGAAATCTTGCCCCAGAAATGAGCATAGAATTTGCTTTCATTCTCCTCTAAATGAACAAAACGAGGCTCGTGCCCATTAAAGGGCTGTAAACCCAATTTATAAGGTTTCTTTATGTAGATTGAAAGATGCTCAGCAATAAGTCCCCAAGGGAATGTAGATTATTGGTTCGATATTGTAAGTTGTTAAAATCCATTCAACTGCTTTTTTTTATTTTTTACTATAAATTGGATTGGAAATATGTCTGGTTCTGGGGATGGAAAGCGATGATCATCATGACTCTGTGATACTATGGGGTATATTTATCAAAGAGTGAAGTTAGAGATCGCCACAGTCCTCTAGAAATTGAAATTCCAGGCAGATCCTGACGGGGAGCACTGGGATAGAGACATCATTAGTAACGGACGAATCTGTCCCGTTTCAACAATTTTGGTGCACAAAAATATCTTTTTGTCGCGGCTTTTGATGCAGTTTCACGAATTTATTCAGGGGCAGTGAAACTCGGAAATTCACTGTGAATTTATTCGCCCATCACTAGACAACATGCCTTAAAGGGGTGGTTCATCCTTAAAGGGCATTTAAAGTATAAAATAGAATAAGGCTAGAAATGCTGTATTTTCTATATTAAAAATAAACATGAACTTACTGCACCACAAGCCTAATCAAACAAATAATTTATGCTTTCAAAGTTGGCTACAGGGGGTCACCATCTTGTAACTTTGTTATACATCTTTGCAAGACTAAGACTGTGCACATGCTCAGTGTGGTCTGGGCTGCTTAGGGATCATCATAAACAAAGCTGCTTGAGTTCTGCATGGCTGGGAAGTAAGGCGGGGGCTCCCCCTGCTGTTCATAAGTATGATTGTTTCCCTGCTCAGCAGTTAGGGACCGTCTGACAATTCCTATCCACAGCAGTAAATGAAGGGAGAATTTCACTGCATACAGTCAGGTTTCTTATAAAAACGGTACCCATTTTTTAATTAAAGTATATTGGAGATAGGTTTCTTTTTCATTAAAGAAAGTAAAAATGGGATTTTATTTTTTTGCCTTTACATGCCCTTTAATAGTAAAAATCCCGGTCGCACTGCAACTCCTTCAGTTATATTGAGTAGGAGAAAAAACAGCCTGCCAGAAAGCAGTTCCATCCTAAAGTGCTGGCTCTTTCTGCAAACACATGACCAGGCAAAATGACCTGAGATGCACCTACACACCAATATTACAACTAAATACACTTGTTGGTTCAGGAATGACATTTTATATCGTAGAGTGAATTATTTGCAGTGAAATTTAGAAATAAAAACTACACCATAAAAATCACAACAGAATCCCTTTAATCTATTTATTTGTCTTCCGTTCAAAACATTGCCTGGTTGTGGCGGTCACTGACCATAGTAACGTAGTAACTTTCAGACAGGTACAGAAGAAAAAATATAAATAGCAGAATTAAAAAATTGTATAAAAAGACAGATTTCACCCCTCTACAGAATGTCACTAGATGTATCATAAAGGGAAACCAGTATCCTAAGGACCTGACTGTTTGGGGATAGCATTTTGTTTTAAATGCCTGTACAGCCACCTCAACTTCTAGAAAGAACACAAAAAGCACACAGTAGCCCAGATCCCTAAATACAGATATGGGATCTATTATCCTGATACCCATTATGCAGAGCGATCCAAAATATGACTGTAACAAAAGTTTGTATAAAGCCCAGGGGCAAGAAGTTGCAGTAAACCATGAAGCAGCACCGCTCCTCACTCAGCCCATCTTGGGAATCAGAACTTTCTACAGCGGTACCGACAGGGGACCAGTAAATGATGCACAGACAAGAGTGAGGCCAAATCTAGGTCGGGACAGGTTAGAGGTCAGAACTGGCAGCAAGAATTGGGGGCAGAAAAGAGGCAAACAACCTATTTAAAGGAGCACTTATTTGATATTGATATTGCTGGCTTGGGATAATCTTTGGCTCCTCTATTATTTTCTCTGGTCATGTCAACACTTCCCTTAAAAACTGTTGGATTTTCTTCTGCAACATTAATAAATCTTTATCAAGGTAACTATTAAGTAATAAATATAAACAGTATTGGACTGGGGTGATCCAAGACCATTAGAAAGCCTTGGATCACAGGACCACTCCACATTTTTTGATCTTTTCTTAAGTAAGGTGAGTAGGAGTGCCAACTGGCCTTGATGCTTAGGGACATGGTACCCTAGTAGGCCAATAACTTACAAAATCCTTCCTCTTCAAGGTTTCAAAGCCTTCTTCATTTTCTCATGAAATCATGTTTCAACTGATGGACTTGATGACCTTTATGGACGTGTGTCTTTTTTCAACCTAACCTACTATGTTACTATATATCTCCATAGGTACCTGGATACACACTCCTCTTCTCAATGAGTCAACGCCTTTCTACAACAACCTCTTTCACTGCCACCTCCCAGCTTCTTGGAGGAAACTCAATTGCTCTCTTCCTGTATAAAAAGCTCTCCTTTACATTTTCAATTTAAAATTTGAATTCAGGAACAGTAGCACCATATTTCATAAGCCTTGGCTGCTGAGGCAGTCGCTGTGGATAGTTCATATTATTCTCCCATTTGTATATTTACGTTATCCAACTAGACTGTAAGCTCCATGGACCCTCTCCTTTGTTTCTATAGGCCCCTGGTATTTAATATTATTGATTTGATTGTATATTATTAATTGATATGTATTTCCACTCCCTCTGCACTATGTACCAAGTACTATATACACACCTACAGGCACATCTCTTCATTTCTCAGCCCATATAAATGGAAATAAAATATGCATGAGACCTTGTCTCGTTTAGGCAATATGTTATTGTTGTACCAGCAAGCTGACTGTATCTTATGCTTTCTACATCCTAATGATACTGCACCTGTCTATAGTTAAACAGTAATTGAGGATAAAAAAGGATAAACATCCATGTTCAACCTTTTGTTGATATATGTTCTAGCTCAGGGATCTCCAACCTTTTTTATCTCAAATGTTAACAAGTTGGAGAGCAACACAAGAATGCAAAAGGTTCCTGGGGTGCCAGTTATGGGCTGTGATTGACTATTGTGGCCCCTATATGGACTGGCAGCCTACAGGAGGCTCAGTACACCTGTTTTTTGTGCAACCAAAACTTGCCTCCAAGTCAGGAATTCAAAATAAGAACCTGCTTGGAGGCCACTGGGAGCAACATCCAAGGGGTTAGTGAGCATCATGTTACTCACATTGGGGATGGGGATCACTAGTGATGGGCGAATCTATCTCATTTTGCTTTGCTGAAAAATTCGGGAAACTCTAAACGCAAACTATGAAACGCATTGAAGTCAATGGGCATTAAAATAATTTTGACAAGCAAAATTTTTGAGCGCCGATTTTTTTTTTACTCGCAACTATTTTGTCCAAATGCATAAAAATCAATAGGCGCCTGAAAAGTTTTGACGCGCAGCAATTTTTTCACTCGTTTTCTCAGTCGTTTCGTGAAAAAATTAGCGAAATGCAAAATTTTGCAGCGAATCCATGCCTGCCGAATAAATTTGCCCATCACTAGAGATCAGGGATGGGCGAATTTGACCCGTTTCACTTCGCCAAAAATTCGTCGCCGGCGAAATGTCGCAGACGCCCATTAAAGTCTATGGGTGTTAAAAAATTTTTGTCGCGCGTCTTTTTTTTTGACGCATGCCGCCATACAAGTCTATGGGCGTCATTTTTCCTGCAAAACGAGGTGAAAAAATACACCCATCCCTACTAGGGATCACTGTTCTAGCTGATCTAAAGGAAAAATACATGTATAAAGTTATCTCCAACTAGAGTTGGTCCTACACAGGCACAGGACAATGTTCTGAACCATAGAGTTCTATGGGGTTATCATGTGATAAACAATGAGATTTCCTTATCAATCTTAATCTGGACCATCATTTTATCTAAAAGCACGAGCGTATTCCACAGACCACATGTCACATAACCAATCAGTGGGTAGAATTTATTGTTCTGCATAAAACAAATACTAGGAAGGTCTTGCCATACGAGCAATGATTTATTGTGCCCTTTACTGCCTTCCCTCCTATGTTTCTCTTTTCTCTTCCAACCCCCCCTCCTTTTGCCACATCTAATTAAAAAAGGCAAAAGAGGTTTGACTTAATTCCAAATTCTCAAGGAAAGCCAATTCAATTAGGGAATTAATCCCCATTGCATTTAGGCTCAAGTCTCGACACGGGGATTTGACTAAAATGTAAAAAACTGTGCAAATGTTCTACATTGTATTCCAGAAGAGTGGAGTCAATGGGCGAGACTTGATAATAGCAATTTAATCACAGTGTGACATTGGGAATTCAACCCACATTCTAGTTATTCTACCCTCATTAATAGGGATTCATAGCTACGATGCAACAGAAATCATGTCAATGTCCTTGAGATATTCTGCAGAATTTGTAATTAGTCCCTGCCCCAGAGGAGCTTAAAGTCTAATTTACAGTCAGGAAGACTATAATTTGGAAGACGCACAACCATTTCTTAAATCAATGCTGCGGTGCTAATCACATGGAGACTGCCCAAATGAAGCCTCCTAATGAATTAGGTCCAAAATCAAACATAGGGATTGCACACTCAAATATTAAAGTCAAAATTTATTATATCAAAAACGTTCATATCGGCAAATGGCTCTACACGTTTCGACCACATGGGAGATCTTCATCAGTGGCAAAATAAATCAAGTACAAAAAAAAGGTAAAAAGGGCAGAACCACAACTAAATTACAGAGATCTTACAGTGACATTGAAAAGAAAATTTGACCTTGTTCAATTTTGTGTTGTGTTTCTTTTTTTTCTTTATTTTGCGTTTATATAATTTTTATTTTTGATAGTATACATCACACATGGAAAAGTATGTTGATATGTCACTTTTTTCCCCTCTCATTTCACTATTTAATGGCAGTATAGAGACATGTTTCTCTTGTTTGAGTTCTCATTATCTCTCGTTGTGCTTTTAAAGGGCATGTAAAGGCAAAAAATATAAAATCCCGTTTTTACTTTCTTTAATGAAAAAGAAACCTATCCCCAATATACTTTAATTAAAAAATATGTACCGTTTTTATAAGAAACCTGACTGTGTGTAGTGAAATTCTCCCTTCATTTACGGCTGTGGATAGGAATTGTCAGACGGTCCCTAACTGCTGAGCAGGGAAACAATCATACTTATGAACAGCAGGGGGAGCCCCCGCCTTACTTCCCAGCCATGCAGAACTCAAGCAGCTTTGTTTATGACGATCCCTAAGCAGCCCAGACCACACTGAGCATGTGCACAGTCTTAGTCTTGCAAAGATGTATAACAAAGTTACAAGATGGTGACCCCCTGTAGCCAAATTTGAAAGCATAAATTATTTGTTGGATTAGGCTTGTGGTGCAGTAAGTTCATGTTTATATTTAGTATACAAAATACAGCATTTCTAGCCTTATTCTTTTTTAGACTCTACATGCCCTTTAAGAGTAGGTTATATTGTCACTAAAGATTAAAATTGTTGTATGCTGGTATGGATAGCGTTAAAAATGTTTAGTGACTATGCCTAGAGTTGCCACCTTTTCTGTAAAAAAATACCGACCTTCCTATATATATTTATCTTTTTTTCCTATTAATAGCATGGGGATCAACCATCATTTTTACCAGCCAGGCCAGTAAAATACCGATGACAACCCTAACTTTGCCCCATGTTATGCACAAGATTCATGGGAGGAGCCGGAGGATGCGATGGAACGCTTGTACGTTGCACTTAAAGAGCTGTGAATTCTTCTGCACCCAATTTAAAACAGTGGGCGGAAGTGATGTACATAGGAAGCGCGGCGATGGAACTCTTTTGCGGACGATCATTCCCGGACTTCCTCTTCCGCATATCACAGAGGTCGATGTGATGTCACGCGCTATTTGTCGATTCAAAGGGAGGAAATGAGGATAAATTGATAAAAACTGCACTAATGCACGCAATTGTTCTGCCCTTTTTACCTTTGTTTGTACCCCTGATGAAGACTACCCATGTGGTCGAAACGCGTAGGGCCATTTGCCGATATGTACATTTTTGATAGAATAAATTTTGAGTTTTATATTTGAGTGTGCAATCCCTATGTTTGATTTTGGACCTAATTTACAGTCAGTATCAGACTGGGAGGGTTTAGAGCTGCCACATCAGGAGTCCGCAACTCCCCCCCCGTCCCCCCATCCTGCCGAAACACTTCCGCCCCCCACCAGCTTCTACCTACTAATCTTTGGCCAGCCGGAGAGGTCATGGGGATCAAGAGGTCATGGGGATCGAATCTTTGCCAGCACAGCCCACAAGGGCTGTGGCCCACCGTTTTTTTCCTGCCGGACCAGTCCGGCCCAGTCCAGCTCAGTCCAGCCCTGGAAACAGTGGACTCAGTTTTAACTACTTCAACTAACCAAAAAATAGATGTTATTTATCATGTTTCTTACCTGAAATTAGGGTTGCCACCTGTTCGGTTTTGACCCAAACAGTTCAGTTTTTGTAAGGCCTGTTTGTGGCTTAACCTTCTGTACAGTTTTCAGCCTTATGAAACCCGAACAATAATCTGGCCAATACATGAAAAACATTTAAATACTAAGATACTCACCTCAACATGGCTTAGTTACTATCAAGTGCTCTTTCTCTTTGATTTTCTTCATACAGTAGAAGGCATTATTAAACAGTAATAAAGACATATTAACTTTAAAATTAGTTGCAGAATACATCTGTGAATAATAATAATAACAATAATAAATAATAAAGCAAAATAAGGCGACAACTAAATTCAAAGACTAAGACAAGGTCAGATCACATTGGATTTACTTATCCATGGAACAATATAGGATCATCAACACTTTAAAAACATTGCGAAAACTGGATAGAAATCAAACCAGTTGCATCTAAGTGATGCAATAGCCTCACCCTGATGTCATAAATCCACTAACATCATTGTGCCCACCTCTGATGTCATCATGACTCTTATTACATCACTGCCCCACCGCCAATGCTATCTGCCCTGCCTCCCGTGTTCTGGTTTAGCCATCAGCAAAGGTGGCAACCTTACCTGAAACGTAGTGTTTTTCCCCATAAATCATTGTGGCCATACTTTTCAGGTTGTGGTCTAGCCCTTTTAGAGTGGGACTTACATCATTTCTGGAATGTGTGTTCAAAATGGCATTTGCATGTGACTTAATGGAAGGAAGTTGGATGTTACGATTAACACAAGAGCTGTAGGAGTTTCAGAACTACCACCAAGTGCAGGTAAAAGAAGCTCCAGGGTTCCCCAGCTACTACAGTTATGCATCATATAGAAGAAGACACAGAATGGACACATTGTCAACCACGGGGAACACCAAGTTCAAGAGTTTTTGGGCACAAGTATTTTAGTGAAACGCATCAATATATGCACAAGAGCAGGAGCCCTTTTCCTTCTTCTCCATCAATCTTTATTTTTGTCTTCCTTAATTGGCCTTCCATATGCTGGAGGCTTTCCCATGGCCTGTTCTATTGTATGGGAAGCACTGGATGAATTTGTAGAATCTTTTGTTTGCTGAGAACAGTCATTATCTACTCTTGTAGCTAGAAAACATCCCGGCTGAGCATACCTACATCATGGCCATTGGTTTACCTTTGGTGAAATATTTGGAAGACAATCTGGAGCTTGGCTCTACTGACTAACCTGATTAACTTCATGTTTAAGCAAGGATATCCCTAATTCCTTTGCTGCTAGGTGTGTCTTAAGCAAATGCTTGAAGCCTTAAAAGTCCATTATCTAGGCCAAGTCATACATTGTTATACCAAGATTTCATTATGTTAAGGTTTTATCTGGAGAGATTATTTGCAACGCCTGGTTACAATCCAATAGTTTTGTTTATCCTTTAGCCCCTTTTTTTAAAAAAAAAAATACAGTCTCTCTGTGAAGCTTATATGATTGATAGAATACATTAACAAAGTCTATGTACACAGCTAAATAGGCCCTTATCTTCTGCTCAAGGTGACCCCAAGTGAATTTGTTTTTGTTCTGAATATATTGTTATGACCCCAGGATGAAAACAAGGAGTCAGTTTTTACTTCCGAATGTAGTTAATATTCACCACAAAACCTAAGAACACTAATACACACGTATTTAATGGGTTTCCTAACTATTCTTTGTATCTGGAGTGTTAGCATTTAACATTTGCAAAAATAATGTGATTCTGTTTTATCCAAATCCACAGAGAACTTCTCAGTGGAGACATAATAAACATGAAACCAGAATACCTTGTAAATAAATAAGTGCAGCGATAATCAGAGTTCTCTGTATAACTCAGCCTGCAGCCTTGTGTCTTTATATGGTCACAGAACAACCCCTCAGTGACTTCTAATATCCTTATCATTTACAGTAGGGGGTACATTATCCCTTATAATACATGAGTGATACTCAGAGTTCCCTGTATAACTCAGCCTGCAGCCTTGTGCCTTTATATGGTCACAGAACAACCCCTCAGTGACTTCTAATATCCTTATCGTTACAGTAGGGGGTACATTATCCTTTATAATACATGAGTGATACTCAGAGTTCCCTGTATAACTCAGCCTGCAGCCTTGTGCCTTTATATGGTCACAGAACAACCCCTCAGTGACTTCTAATATCCTTATCATTTACAGTAGGGGGTACATTATCCCTTATAATACATGAGTGATACTCAGAGTTCCCTGTATAACTCAGCCTGCAGCCTTGTGCCTTTATATGGTCATAGAACCCCTCAGTGACTTTTAGTTTTGTATCTTTAGAAAGGGTAAATAATTCCCTATATAAAGTAAGTGTTCAATAGAAACATTTAATAGGATGGATAGAGATGGGTTAAGTTCACATTCATTTCACTGAATTTAATAATCAGTTGCCTAGATTAGCAGAAACACAAATGTCTGTAGCAGAAAATAGCTTTAAATACCTAATTTCAGAGTGATTATGGGCTGCTGTGAACATGTGCAATGGCTTCCTTTGAACGAGTTTCATTCTAATCTGAAGGTTATGCTGATACACAGTAAGCAATGCAGGCCGACCATTCCTGTATCCCACTGGGTTTGTCAACTGCTCCATTTTCCAGTAAATTAACTTACATTTGGCTGAATTACAAAGTGCTCTGCTGCTTCTGTAGAACGATCAACTAGTCATGTCAGTTTATGCTATCAACCCAGATAATTCCAGGAAATATGTCATTTCAATCCAGTTTGCCAGAAATCCAAGAGAAAAAGAACATTCCAATTAGAACAGAAGTGGGACTCGGTAATCAAACAGGGGAAAAATTGAATATTTGAGCTGCCCTCCATGATTTTTAGCCAGAACTATTATTGTTTGTGCATGTTTAATTGTTAGATTACATTGACCTTTATAACTCAGCCTGCAGCCTTGTGCCTTTATATGGTCACAGAACAACCCCTCAGTGACTTCTAATATCCTTATCATTTACAGTAGGGGGGACATTATCCCTTATAATACATGAGTGATACTCAGAGTTCCCTGTATAACTCAGCCTGCAGCCTTGTGCCTTTATATGGTCACAGAACAACCCCTCAGTGACTTCTAATATCCTTATCATTTACAGTAGGGGGTACATTATCCCTTATAATACATGAGTGATACTCAGAGTTCCCTGTATAACTCAGCCTGCAGCCTTGTGTCTTTATATGGTCACAGAACCCCTCAGTGACTTCTAATATCCTTATCATTTACAGTAGGGGGTACATTATCCCTTATAATACATGAGTGATACTCAGAGTTCCCTGTATAACTCAGCCTGCAGCCTTGTGCCTTTATATGGTCACAGAACCCCTCAGTGATTTCTAATATCCTTATGATTTACATTAGGGGGTACATTATCCCTTCTAATACATGAGTAATGTCCTTATCATTTACAGTAGGGGGTAGATTAGTAGTATCCCCGCTAACATCAAATCTGACGTATAATATTTGGGGCTACTATTTTTAAGCAATGATAGAAGCATTTTTCTTGTCTTTTGCTATTTTGAAATTTTTTTTTTTAAAAAAAATCTACTGTACAAAGTTAATTTACCTTGAATGAAAAAGGCAAAACTATGAAAAAAAATAGTTCAAACCCGGCATAAGCAGAATCACTTATACCGTTTCTCGGTATAAAGTCTTGCAAACCAGAACCGCCTTTTGAAATCTGGAATAAAAAAAAAACCTTCCTAATTGGTTAGTGTTGCCTTGGACCCTGTGGAAGGGGGATCATTATTAAGACGCAGGATAAGGGCAGCAGGAAACGCATTGTTGAAGCCATTCCTCACAAAAAAAGTTCAGAGAAATGTGATTTGTTTAGTATCCAACTTGGCTACTTCTCAAATATTCACACATTTTCATGCTCAGATCTTAAACACTTGCAGATGCAATCCATGTTAGAGACATCAGATATGGATCTGCCGTTCCCCATTACTGTGAATTCAGTAGGTTACCCAAGTTGATCTTTGGCTAAAACATCCAAAGTCTGTCCGCACGTGTTTCCTAGTGATTTTCCTTTCACCTCCAGACAGAGCTTATTAATCGAATGGAATGAGCGCTGAGGCCGTATATAGGGTAGGCTGCCATATTGCTCTTGGAAAAGTTGATGGCAGTTTTGCAATACTCCATCCATCCCAATTCAATTCAATTCAATGAAAGTTGTCGGCCTTTCTGGTAGGGATGCAGCGAATCCAGGATTCGGTTCGGGATTCGGGCCAGGATTCAGCTTTTTTCAGCAGGATTTGGATTCGGCCGAATCCTTCTGCCTGGCTGAACCGAATCCGCATATGCAAATTAGGGGTGGGGAGGGAAATTGCGTGACTTTTCGTCACAAAACAAGGAAGTTAAAATGTTTTCCCCTTCCCACCCCTAATTGGCATATGCGGATTCGGTGTAGGGTTTGGATTCGGTTCGGTATTCGGCCAAATCTTTCACAAAGGATTCGGGGGTTTGGCCGAATCCAAAATAGTGGATTCGGTGCATCCCTACTTTCTGGGTTCATTACACTCCTTGGCCCCTTAGCAACCATAGAGTCTGCTTCCTCTGTAGTTACGCCCCTGGAATCAACATTGGTTCTAGTGCCCTTCTCCTGATGAAAATTTTAATTGGAGCTGGATATCAATTTAATGCCAAATCATTAATTTTTTGGGTGATTGTGACCCTTTCATTTGGTGATCTGACTCCTAATGGGAACCAAGATAAACCAGATGGTGATACAAGTCTATATTCAATGCTAGGAATCACCTGGCAAATACTACCAGGAGTTGGTGCCCATGTCTACCTGGTCCTTCAAAAATGTATGCAATGGACAATACTCCAGTTAAAACTTCTTAAAATTCTTTATTTGAAAATTAGTTATGACCTAACCAGTAATTACCTACTTTTAACTCTTCCAGGCCTCTCAAAACATTATTATGTGATTGTTGGTTGGTTTATCATTTCTTGATAGTTTTTATGTAGTATGCTAGTCTTGGATGGTCTTCAGATAGATACCATGATTGACTAAAGGCAGGGGAAGGCAAAACTTGGATAGAAATAATTGGATTGGTAGAATATTTTGGGCATCAATCTAGTTATAATTTGCTGACAACAATTAGACAAATACAAGAGGGAAATAGATACTGTCATGGGAAAGAATTTTTTTCAAAATGCATCAGTTAATAGAGCTGCTCCAGAAGACTTCTGCGCTGAAATCTGTTTTTCAAAAGAGTAAACTGATTATTTTATATTTAATTTTGAAATCTGACATGGAGCTAGACATATTATCAGTTTCCCAGGTGCCCCCAGTCACGGGACTTGTGCTCTGATAGTCTTCAACACTGTAACCCTGGGCCTGTAACACCTTCCAGAGAAGTTAGGTCCCAGGAAAGACCTTGAGTACATGGGGCGATACCCCTTTATACTTTTAAATGCTGCCACCTAGTGGGCAAACCTTGAAATTATATGGACCAAGGAAAGGAGGTATAGCTGCCTGGGTTATTAAAGAATCACCAGGACCACTTTAGGTGGCCAAAGGTAGACCATACCAAAATCTAAGGGAATAAACACAGACAAGCTTATATATCTATAAGGAATGTAAATTTCATGGACGACAAAGCCTGCACAATGTTCTGATCTAGGTGAATTTTATATCTTCCACCAATATAATTTCTCCTTGTGCTCTAATGCTTTGGATTCCCGGAATACCGCACATTGTATTTGCTTGTCCCAGAACAGTTCAGCACCCTAAATTACATGTACGATGATTGTGAATTATATTTTCCATAAAGAGATCTGAAAAGATCTGATTATCCTTCTGTTCTCTGACAATACCTTATTCAGCCTCCAAAACAAGACTCACAGATTGGGAATGTAATGGATTATTTTAATGTGCCAGAAGGTTATTTCAAGTTGTATTTCTGTCTTGCTTCATCTCTATTTGTCAGAAACACTCGTAAAATAATGATTATTCTTATGGAAAAGACTTGATACATTAACTGTTACTTGCTATCCCAAACGACCTATAACTTCTGTGCTTTGGTAAAAACAGCTCTCCCCAAGGTGAGGGAAGATCCCGTCATCTACAAATCTACAGATCTGATTGGATAAGCATGCAGGGGTAAATTGGAAGGTAGATGTCAATTAAAGGGGTTGTTGTTAAATTAACTTTTAATATAATGTAGCGAGGGATATGCTGAGACAATTGGCAATTGGTTTTCATTTTTTATTATTTGTGTTTTTAAGTTATTTAGCTTTTTATTCAGCAGCTCCCCAGTTTACAATTTCAGAAATCTGGTCGATAGGGTCCGAATTCCCCTAGCAACCATGGACTGATTTGAACAAGAGACTGGAATGTGAATTGGAGAGGCCTGAATAGAAAGATGAGGAATAAAAAGTACCACTAACAATACATTTGTAGCCTTATAGAGTATTTGTTTTTTAGATGGGGCCAGTTAAATAAGGCAAATAATGAAAAAACTATAAAAATCAAGACCAATTTAAAAGTGGTTAAGAATATAGCCTTTCTATAACATACTAAAAATTTATTTAAAGGTGAACCACTGCTAAAGTCCATGGCAAGTTGGTGGTGTTAGAAGAGGAGGGTTTGAAAGTCCTATTTTTCTGGTCCTACCAGATTAGGAGTCATTTATGGCCTCAAAAAGCCATTGAATTAGCATCATTCATTAAAGGTGCTTGTCATTGTAATAATGTTACTGTGTAAGTCTCTTATAGCCTCAGAAAACTACAGTACTTGGTTCATCATATTGACAAATAAGTCTCTTGTTAGATCAGGCTATTCAAGTGCCACTCTGGTGTGAAAGGCAAATAACTCACAGGATAAGTGGATTAGACTCCGGAGCGAAAGCAAAACAAGTTCTTTTATTTATTCACCGAAAAGCTACAATGCGATTGGTACAAAAGCCTCCCAGCATGAAGGCCACAAGTCAGACAATGTAAAACTATCATTCCATGGCAATTGTGATGGGGGGAGGGACTGTATTTACAATACAACTGTTTTCTAGAATAGAATCCACTGGGCAACCACCCCCAGGTCTATTCTAAAATAACCCCTCAACCTCAAACCGATTCTGCACTAGATTAAAATCCACTTCCTACTACTTAGCAGAAACATTCATGCCACCTTTCTGCCAAATGGATTCAGTGGTTTGTCTTGGGCACCTTCATCACGGGAATATTATTAAGAACCTCAAAAATGCCATTGACGGGTTTTGTATCTCACAGACAACTACAATGGATCTTGCAGAAGAAGGAGACACCTGAAGGTACACTGTAGAAGTCTACTCTTGAATCTCCGCAAGAGCTTGTGGCAACCTCCCATCAGGACATCCTAGAGAAGCTCAAACAGAAAGCTCTCCAGAAAGGGCAGCCTTTTAACCAAGGTGTAGCTAATTTAGCTATCATGGAGCACAGGGTCACTATAGGTCTTATTTTCAACTTGCAGCAGCAGTTGGCCATAGTTTCTTAAATCAACACCATTCATTAAAAGTTCACCCTTGCACTTCTTCATTGCTCCACTTGATAGCGCTGTATCAGTCCTCCTATTTCCCATCATGTGCATTTGCATCAGTTGATACTGGGGACCCCTGGAGCTACCACCATCCTGAAGGTGACTGCAGCTCTAGGGTTTCAAGAGCAGATGTGATGGATTCAATGTGCCAAAAACTGTGAATTCCCATGTTCCCTTGCATTTCCCTCTCAAAGCTGATTTACAGTTGACACAAGTACATTTAGGCCTGGGTTTGGGTGAAGGCCACAAAGGCATGGGCCCAAGGTGGTAAGATTTTAGGGGCAGCATTCTGCCCAGACACATCCTAATTCTTTATGGGAGCACTGGGGACACAGAGGAGAATTGTCAGCTCTTTAAATCTCCCTAGCACCTAATTCCCAGTGTTTTGGAAACCTCCTGTGTGTGTGCGTGGAAGGGACACGCGAGTGAAGAAGCCACAGGACCCTCTGATCTAGAGATGTTTAAAGGGTAAATCTAGGCCTGAGTACATTTCTTCTAGTCCAATGAGATAAGCCCAGTGCTTGTTATTGAAGATCAGCACCCTTCTAATGCAAGTAGAAAATACAATACTGGCACAACTGAGCATTTGCAATTGCTCCATGAAATTGAAACATTTTAGGACTCGTCTTTGGACCCCACTTGCATATGCACCATTACCCACTACTGTATTGAATAATAAGAAGTATTGTTCCCTTTCACTAAGGGAACTTAAAGGAGAACTAAAGCATAATCAAAGAAGAAGGCTTGAAATGTTGTACATTGCACATATTCTTGTACATATTTTGTGCTTCTCTACCAGCCCAAGGCAACCACAGCCCTTAAGCAGTAAAGATCTGTGTCTCCAAAGATGCCCCAGTAGCTCCCCATCTTCTTTTCTGCTGATTCACTGCACATGCTCTGTGCTGCTGTCACTTACTGAGCTTAGGGACCCACTCACAATATACAGTACACATAGAATAGAAATGTCACAATATAAGGCTGATTAGTAATTAATACAGATATTTACTACATGGCAGCACAGAAACCAGTGCAATTAGCATCAGAATTGAATAATCAGCAAACCTGTAGCATCAGCTTATATTACAGCCAGGGAAGCTCATTTTCTGCTGGATAATTAGTGACGAGCCCTAAGCTTAGCTTCTCAACAGCCAATCAGAGCCCACTGAGCATGTGAGTGTCACAGACACTTTCCAAGATGGTGACCCCCTGTGACAAGTTTGAAGTCCTGGATCATTGCTGCTATTGACAAGCTGAAACTTTAGCCTCTTGCAATAAGTTCACTATATAAAATATGCCATTTTTAGCCACATTCATTTTTAGGGTTTAGTTCTCCTTTGAGGTTCTCCCTGACACTTTAAGCATAGACCATTGACTGATTTATCATATTCAGTAAAGTGCTGCTTAATCCCCCTGCAAAATACAAATTGCCATGTGTTCTGTGGCCCAAAGGGAAATGCTTTGTTGTCTTTTAAAGACACTGATGAATGACCTTTAGATCTGGGTCAGGTCATCAAGGAAACCAATGGGACCCTTCATGTAGCTAACCTCTATGAAAAGGTTGCCCTCTTCTCTATAATCCAATCTCCACGCCGTCCAATTATCTAAGGATTTCCCCGGTAACAGTATATAGGATTAATCTTGATGCAGAATCTTTTTTTTCTTTATTCCACAGAGTTTTCTCATTCTACAGAAGAAATATAACCAACGCCAATACAGAATTTCATTTCCTGGCCAATGGGTGGTAGTGTTACAGCTGGTACATGTCACATGGTAGTAGCTGGATAAGGGTCGCCCGAAGAACCTTGGTGATTCGCTCCCCTGCTGAGTTCAAACACTGTCATGGGTCAAGAGGCAAAGCAGTCGCTCCAAAGGGCCATTTCAGCTCAAATTTCCCATTTGCCACTGTTAGTAATGGACCTTCAGCCATCATCATCATCATCATCATTTATTTATATAGCAGTGTTTTAATATAATCATTTCATGTGACTACATTCATTTTTATAAGTTCTTTAACACTGATCTTAAACATTAAACATGGGACTTCGATATTTTTTTATTTTTTAAATGAATGCTCCTGAACAGGTTCCATCAATATTGTCAATAGAGTCTCCTATTTCCATGAAGGTTGGAGGGAACGTGAAAGAGGTTTGATGAGATTGTAGCCAGAAGAACATGGAATAAGAGAGAAGGCAATAAATAAAACATGGTGAGGAGTAGTGAGGGGCGAATAAATTCGCCAGACACGAATATGCGTTGAATTTACATGTTTTGAAGCAAGCGGATTAATTTGAGAAACTGCGACGACAATTCAGCGGAGAAAAAAACGCTGCATCAAAAAAAAAATTGATGCACGTCAAAATTATTTGGACGCCCATTGACTTCAATGCGTTTCGCGATTTTCGCAGTAGATTCACAAATTTTTCGGCCTTTAGTGCATTTGGACCTAATAGTTGCACGTATAAAAATTGACGCTTGCGTCAAAATTATTTTGATGCCCATTGACTTCAATGCCTTTAGCGAATTTTGCGCCGTTACGTGAATTTTGCTGTAGATTCACCAATTTTTCGGACTGTAATGCGTTTGGAGCAAATAGTCGCACAAATAAAAGTCAAAATGATTTTGATGCCCATTGACTTCAATGCGTTTTTCAAATTTTTTGCCTTTCCCGAATTTTGCTGTAGATTCAGGAATTTTTCGGATTCTAATGCATTTGGACCCAATAGTTACACATATAAAAATTGAGGCTCGCATAAAAATTATTTTGATGCCACTTGACTTCAATGCGTTTTGTGAATTTTTAGCCGTTACGTGAATTTCGTTGTATATTCACAAATTTTTCGGTCTCTAGTGCATTTGGACCTAATAGTTGCATGTATAAAAATTGACGCTCACGTCAAAATTATTTTGATGCCCGATAACTTCACTGCGTTTTGCGAATTTTTCGCCGTTTTGCGAATTTCGCTGTAGATTCAGGGATTTTTTTGACTTTAATGCATTTGGACCAAATAGTCACGCGTATAAAAATTGACACTCGAGTCAAAATTATTTTGATGCCCATTGACTTCAATGCGTTTTGCGAATTTTTTGCTGTTTCGCGAATTTTGCTGTAGATTCAGGAATTTTTTGGACTTTAATGCATTTGGACCAAATTAGTCGCACGTATAAAAATTGACCCTCACGTCAAAATTATTTTGATGCCCATTGACTTCAATGTGTTTTGTGAATTTTTCACCTTTTCGTGATTTTCGCTGTAGATTCACGAATCTTTCGGTGAAGCAAACTGCACACATTGGCCCGTCACTAGTGAGGAGACCCTGTTCATAGTGTAAATTTGTCATTATCATCAGCTTTTACTCTCATTGTTGTTAAGACAATGAATAAATCTGCTTCTTGGTGTTATAAATTGAAAGACACAGGCTGTGAGTTTGAGTAAGATTCCATGAAGAAGTGTATAGGGGTATGGGGCCCGTTATCTAGAAAACTGTTATCCAGAATGTTCCGAATTACAGGGAGGACGTCTCCCGCAGACTGAATTTTTCTCCAGAATGCTTGGGACATGGGCTTTTCCGGATAACGGATCTTCAAACCTTAAGTCTACTAGCAAATCATATAAACGTTAAATAAACCCAATAGGCTGGTTTTCCTTCCAATAAGGATTAATTATATCTTAGTTGGGATCAAGTACAAGTTATTGTTTTATTATTACAGAGAAAAAGGAAATCGTTTATAAAGATTTGTATTATTTGGCTAAAATGTAGTCTATGGGAAAGGGCCACTCCATAATTCGAACTTTCTGGATAACAGGTTTCTGGATAACGGATCCCACACCTGTACGTGGTGTAAGGAAATTGCACTGCAAAAAACATCATGATATAGTCCATGTGATTTTAAGGGTGTCTTGCAAGACTACATGCAGTAATATTGTCCGTGCCAATAATTTAATAATGCCAAATGACCTGTATCCAAATGAATTCCTGTGAATATTATTAGGGAGATATAAACACACGCTGGATTTGTAAAACACTGTTCTATCCACCTCAATTGGCTGCGGCTGATCTGCTGTATTGGGAGTTCTGTCTGCCAACTCAGTGTGCACTAATGTCACTGATATATGCCAGGGTGATGCACAGCTCGAATCTCATTGTTGTTTGCCAGGGTTGCTCGCTTGGCAGTCACTACCAAATCCGAGTGCCGACTCTAACATTTACAAGGGGACTGAGCCAAAGGAAATTCACAAATGTGGACTCGTGCCACCACGGAAATTGGACGGCGCTTTTATATTTTATATCATTGTGTTATTCCAACAGTTTGTAATGTTATTATCCGGACAGTGGTTCCTTGGTTCGGGCCAAACTGGCTGCACTTGGGCAGGGATCATATATCAATCTCTTTCAATGGCCAAGAGGCGCCTGTGTCGAACCCGTGCTTCAATGTAAAGTAAAAATATTGGCTTTTTAAAGGGGTGGTTCACCTTTAAGTTCACTTTTAGCAGGTTATGGAATGGCCGATTCTAAGCAACTTTTCAATTGGCCTTCATTATTTTTTTTTCTATAGTTTATTAATTATTTGCCTTCTTCTTCCGACGCTTTCCTGCTTTCAAATAGGTGTAGGGACCCTGAGATTTGGGTGTATTTTACTCAGGCAGTTCCCCCTTAGTATATGGACACCTAGGTGGTCCTTTAGTAAACCCATTTAGCTATGTCTCCCTTCCTGGGCCCAGTGGGATTACTCTAGGCAGGGTTTGCCCAATAGGTGGCACTGCTTAACAGTATAAAGGGGTTTAGCCCCATGTGTTCAAGTTCTTTCCTGGGACCTTACCACACTGTGAGGTATTACAGGTCCAGGGCTGCCGGTGTTAAGGTGGCCATACACTGAGAGATTCGCTCATTTGGCGACAGATCCTCTCGTTTGGCGATGTCACCAAAGAGGGGATCTCTCCCCGATATGCCCACCTTGAGGCGGGCAATATCGGGCTGATCCGATCGTTGGGCCCAACGGGCGGTCGGATCGCGGGACCGCATCAACGAACTACGTTAGTTGTCCTTTCACACTGGGAGGAAGAGTGTGGCTGAATTATTACCTTTCCTCCATCAATGAATTAGAAAGAGGTTTATTTTGGAAGAATAATAAGATTCATTAGGACACAGAATTGGGTTGTTGAGTTAATTTCTTCTATGTTAAAGGAGAAGGAAAGGTACCAAAGCAGTTTATTGTCAGTAGATTAGCCACAATAGTGCAAGCTATAACACCATTTATTCGTAGAATGCTTTACCATACCTGAGTATAAAAGAAGCTCTTTCTGTTTGTTTAGGATAGCAGCTGCCATATTAGCTTGATGTGACATCACTTCCTGCCTGAGTCTCTCCCTGCTCACTCTGAGCTCTGGGCTCAGATTGCAGCAGAGAAGGAAGGGGGAAGAAGAGCAAACTGAGCATGCTCAAGCCCTAGCCCTGGAGGTTAAAGCTGAAAACAGGAAGTCTGATACAGAAGCCCATGAGTACACAATAGAAGGAAAGAAATGTGGTGTTTCTTTTGACAGAGGACTCAGAGCAGCATTACTTTGAGGGTTTACTGGTGTATTTATATAGATCTTTCAGATAAAGCTGACTTAATTTTAGCCTTTTCTTCGCCTTTAATGCTCCATTTTAACTTCTGTACATTGTCACAATGAAGTGGAAGGAACTGCTCATGGAATACCCCCATGTTTTCATGCTAATGTCTGGAAGGGTCCAAAGAAACTGAAGATGTTTGGCTGTAGGATGATGTTAGAAGTCAACCACTGGGAAACCCCTGGTCTTTGAAAATCTTCCAGACTTCTTATTTATTCTTGAAACTGAGAAGAAAAACATTGTTACATAATTCACCAAGTTCATGCTCTGCGATGGATTACTTTTATTAGCCTTAATTATTTCTGTAACATATTAATAGAAGGCTGCAGAAGATCTCCCCACAGCTGCTGTTAGTTACAAACTCTAATTCCCAAAACATCATGTTCTAAGTTAGAAAAACCCAATGGTGGCCAACCCCTTACAAGTTAAAAATAAACTGGTGGTCAGGGGCCTCATAGACAAATTTTTTTTTTAAAAAAAACATTGGTTGCCAGGGCCTCCTCATACAAAAAATTGGTGTTCAGTGACCCCATAGAATATTTAAAAAGAACATAGGCCAGGGGGCTATAGAGAATTAAAATAATACATTGGTAGCCAGGGGTTTAATAAATAAATAAAAAACACATTGGTGTTCAGTGGAACTTACTTTAGGTTCTTCTTCCTTGTCCTCGGTGATGAAAACTTATTTTTGGCTTCTGGCCTGTGGCTTTAGCTCCTTTTGTGTCTTCGGGTCTTCTCGCAGCTTTGGCTCTGTTCACTGCTTTAGGACTTCACAGGTACAGCTCGCATAGATTCAGTTCACATGGTTTTAAGGGGGGCCAGGCTAATTTGGACAGTACAGCACATCCAGACCCCCCTTTAGGCCCAGGACAACTGTACCCCCTTAGCCCCCCCCCCAATGGTGGGCCTGATCATATAACATAGTTAGGCTCAACATTTGGGTTTACCTCAACATGAATAACAGAGGCTCAACGTCTTCAATCCTTCACTTATGGATGTGGCACAGTCAAAAAATACTCTAGAGCAGCGATCCCCAACCAGTAGCTCCCAAGCATCATATTACTCACCAACCCCTTGGATGTTGCTCCCAGAGGCCTCAAAGCAGGGGCTTATTTTTGAATTCCAGGCTTGGAGGGAAGTTTTGGTTGTATAAAAACCAGGTGTACATCCAAGCAGAGCCTTCTGTAGGCTGCCAGTCCACATAGAGGCTACAATCACAGCCCTTATTTGACATCCCCATGGACTTTTTCAGGCTTGTGTTGCTCTCCAACTCTTTTTACATTTAAAGGATAAGTAAACCTTTAAAATAAGTGAATGTACCAGGGGGCTATTCTAAGAACTTTTGCAATGTACATTCATTATTTATTTTTCTTATATTCAGGAATATTAAGGGATACATGTACTGTTAATATGAATGAATTACACAGCACCACCTGCTGGTCAGTTTCCCACCAGTCTGACCACCAAGTAGTCAAGGAAGTTGTCAGGAGAAAAAAAGGCTGCTCTGATGTTCTTCTGCTTAGGAAAGATGTGAGAAAGGTTTAAAATTGTTTTCCGAAGTAGAAGAACATCAGAGCAGCCTCTTTCTTTCTCCTGACAACTTCCTTGACTACTTGGTGGTCAGACTAGTGGGAAACTGACCAGCAGGTGGCGCTGTTGTAACAAAATTCATTCATATTAACAGTACATGTATCCCTTAATATTTTGGAATTAAAGAAAAATAAATAATGAATGTACATTGCAAAAGTTCGTAGAATAGCCCCTTATCACTTTTACATTCACTTATTTTAACGGTTTACTTATACTTTAAATGTGGCTCTAGAGGGAAGGTATGAGACATAGCAAATGTGGAGAATAACAAGGGCTGTGTTCACTGTGGTTAAAGAAGCCAGCATGGGGGCTGGAATTAATGAGGGATCAATTGGGGAAAGGGGATTGGGCTGTGATTGAGCTCTTTGCCTTGAGGAAAAAAGATTTAAAAATCTATAATTTTTATGGAATAATTTTGTAAATAGGAAAAACCCTGCTTCTAAAATTACCAGGGAGGTCACTGTCTCTGACTTTGGAAAAGGTATTGCTACATGGAGTAATACTTCTGCTTCAGATTTTGTTCTGTTTCTTACTAAACGTCTACTTTTTTTGGCCATGACGACCCATGTGGTGGCTGGTTGGGGAGATGGGAAATTTGCATGAAAGCAAAAACCCCTAGTAATATTCTTATTTATCTATTTCTTTATCTGTCTCTCTATCAGTCTGAAACATCCTCTGAATTACCTCCCGCTATTTCAGCTGTATTATGTTGAGAACACAATTTGATTTTCAATGGTCCCGTTTCAAGCACATTAGGGAAAGGAAGAAGATCCCTTTGTTGGTCCTTGTCTCTGTGTCTGTCATGTGCTGGGTGAGCGCACTCGACCTTTGTCCATGGGGTATTTTGTTTGTTAAAGTCAAATTTAAATGAAATATTAATGCCTTAATGACTGTGATTGCATCAGGGGATATAAATGAATCTCTTTTTCTTGTGGATCCCAGTAACAATCAAGATTCAATTGGAAAATTCCTGCTTCTATAAAATAATGTTTTTTTTTTTTAAATTCTGAGCTTTGAGGACTGGGATTTCATTGCTATTCCTGCATAGCCAATGGAGGATGTCTAATATCAGCTCATTGATTTGCTTTAATTTAAATACGTTTTACAGGCGAACTGAAGATTGAAAAATGTTACTCTACTGCCCATGTGTGAGTCTTAGATTAAGTGCACCTTAATAACTACCTACCTTGATCAATTCTTAAACACAACCCTGTGCACTTTAACCAACCTTTGATTGAAATGAATGATTCTGTGTAAGAAATGATCAAGGTTGGCGGCCCGGAAGCAGCACCGGGATAATAATTTGATATGAACTCTTGGAACAGTAAATGAAAGTTATGAAATCCAGGCAAGGGAGGTTATTAATGTTTTCGCATATGTTTTCATATATAAATATAAACACAGGGGGTCATTTATCAACACTGGGCAATTTTGCCCCTGGGCAGTAACCCATGACAGCCAATCAAATTGTTGCTTTCATTGTTCTACCTGCAGCTGCCTGAAAAAAAGCCAAGCACAGATTGGTTCTTTGGTTACTGACCATGTGCAATTATGGCCCAGTGTTGATACTGATATATAAACTACTGATATACAGACTACTGATATATAGACTACTGATATATAGACTATTGATAAATAGACTACTGATATATAAACTACTGATATATAAACTACTGATATATAGACTATTGATATATAAACTACTGATATATAGACTACTTATATATAGACTACTGATATATAGACTATTGATAAATAGACTACTGATATATAAACTACTGATATATAAACTACTGATATATAGACTACTGATATATAGACTACTGATATATAAACTACTGACATATAAACTACTGATATACAGACTACTGATATATATACTACTGATAAATAGACTACTGATATATAGACTATTGATAAATAGACTACTGATATATAAACTACTGATATATAAACTACTGATATATAGACTACTGATAAATAGACTACTGATATATAGACTATTGATATACAGACTACTGATATATAAACTACTGACATATAAACTACTGATATACAGACTACTGATATACAGACTACTGATATATATACTACTGATAAATAGACTACTGATATATAGACTACTGATATATAAACTACTGATATATAGACTACCGGTGGGGCCAGAAGTAAAAGGTGGCAACCCTAGCCCAAACTAACCCTGGTGCTGTCAGTCTCTGGATTGAGCTGTGATAATGAGTTACAAAAAATTAGGGAAGATCATTGTCAAAAAAGCTGAATATTGAGAACATATAAAGGGTCATTTATAAAGTTCCTGGGCACAAACTCACACCCATCACTGCTCATTCACTGATCTCTTGTATCCAGGGCACAGCTTTGCTTGGCAGGTACAAGGCAGACACATTGAGCGTCTGACGGACATGCCAGAGAGTGGTGAGTAGGAATGAGGGGGCTCCTTGGTATTGGCCACTAACTATGAATGGGGTGCTACCAAACTCCAGCAGCATTGTGTACATGGGGGGGCATTCCATCCTAAAGTGCAAAGGCCTGTGTCCATAGTGCAAAGTGTGGGGGGAAGTTTGTGCTAACTTTTTGGAACCTTGAACCCTGCCCTACGCCGTAAATGACCCTTATAGACTCCAGTGACACTCCTGGCTTGGCTTATAGACTCCTGACTTGGCTTATAGACTCCTGACTTGGCTTATAGACTCCTGACTTGGCTTATAGACTCATGGCTTGGTTGGAAGCCTCATCTGGATCTTACGAGCGTCAAACATTTATTTTCCATTATGTTAGTTACTATGAAAAGCAGCCTTTTAAAGCAGGCAACATATGAAATAGGCATACTGCATGACTCATTAAATCTATGATATCTGGAAGTCAATCAGCTCAGTATATTGTTTTAACTAATACGTATTGAGCTTATAAACATGAGGCCTGCGCCCATTACTAATAGATCAGTAATGCTTTAAGCATAAGGAGGAAAGAATTCCTGCCAGTGACATATTTATTACAATTTGTGCTTTGCATTTCGTTGGTTTTGCAGATTATAACATATAATGGCTAAGCTCCCTCATTCCGTGGCTCCCTCCCTCTGTGGGTCCTGGTGACATACAGTTATAGAGTAGAGAGTAGAAGCCTGTTGGATTTGTTTTCACCCCTACCCTACAGTGGGCAAAGGGCATCTGCGTTTGGCATTGCAGATCTTTTTCTTTATGAAATCAAAGAAGAATCAATCATACATTTAAGAGAAAGACTCTACTCCAGTTATTCCAGAGACATCCAGCATGTGGAGATCTCCTCAAGACAAGAACAAAACCCATGGGCAGATGCTGAAGATGTTGCTGGTGTCCTATGGTGAGATGATATATAAATGCTTATAGTCATAAGGCCCTTTCTTGGTCCATACTTGGTCTGTAGACCTAGCTGCAGGAAATGTCCCAATTAAAGTGTTATTTAAGCCTATCTCTTGTCTGTTCTGGGTCGTTGAGATTTCTCCTGTGGTTTCGTTTTTATAACGTGAATCCTGTGCTCCTGAGTGTGAGTTCCTGCCCCAGCCTGTCCTGTATCTGCTGAACTCCTGCTTCTGACCTCTGGCCGCTCTCTTGGATTTGTAGATGTCTGCTGCTTGCTCTGTCCTCCAGCCTGTCCAGTGGACTTACTGTCTGACAGTTGCCTGTCCTGACTTCTACCCTCATTACAGACTGCTGCCTGCCATGCCACTGGCCCAATATATGCTTATTATATGCCCGTTTGCTGTTGACTTACATTCAGATTCCTAATTCAATCACTTATTTGTGCATACTGACATATTCACAGTTTTTGTACCTACCAGTCAGTTCCACTCGTATTCTTTGTGACAGATATTAGGGGTGTTATTTACTCTTACCCCAGGCACAAGTGCAAAATCATTAATGGGTACAAAAGCATGCACTTAGTGCTCATTTGAGAAAGCTCTTGTGTCTAGGGTCTGACTGCACATTGGATTGGAAATGTGGTGCTGGTGGGTAAATACAGAGGTCTGTCCAACAGTTGCCCAACTAGACATTACTGGGTCCCACGGCAGACTATTAGTGGGGGGAATGCAGGTCTATTGCAAAATGTAATACTCGCTTTTCAGCGCTGACCACTCCGCACAGAAGACGCTGGGTTTAATATCAATCCGGTTTTATTATATCACACAGAGTGGAAACATAGTAACAAAAACCTACGCGTTTCGTGCCTGTATAGTCGGCACTTCCTCAGGGTTGGTCTGTGCCTTACGTTTTGGAGTGTAAAGAATCTGAAACAATTTTCTAAAGTGCATGACATGATGCAGAGGGCAAAAACATGCACCTGTAAAGTAAACAACCCCTTCAACTATATATGAATATATACCGTGTATTCTGATGTCAAAGGGCACCTTTTATATCTTAAAGGGACAGGCAGCCTTGCTAAGACTGTTGCTCTGTCCGTGTGTCCATATTAGTATGGATCACTCTCCTGTACCACTAGGGATGCCTTAACAAGAAAGACACATGCACAACCGGGCCTTTAAAAATGGATATCCGCCTGGTGCACAGACCCTGGGAAGACGTCACTTCCCCATTGGATACGAGAAAGGAATTAGGTACCGGCACTCAAAGTGATTCAAACAGGGGACAAGCCCCTTGCGTGTTTATTGCATCATTACGTTTCTGGGGCGTTCCCCCTTCGTCACCTGATGAAGGGGGAATGCCCCAAAATTTTGTGACGCAATAAACACGCAAGGGGCTTGTCCCCTGTTTGGATCGCTTTGAGTGCTGGTACCTAATTCCTTTCCCGCTAGGGATACCACCATAGGAAGACTATTTTGTATCTCTATGGGCACTAACATGGGAACAATATCCTGTACTGCGAGGGTTTGACTGGGCCAAGACAATATGAAAAAACCCCAAGGGCCCACCTCTCATTGGCCCCACTGGCCCAGATCTGCTCCCTGCCCTTTCTGTCCCCAACCTCCCTCTTCAGCCCTAGTAAAAAAAAAGGTACACATGGGGATGGGGGGGGGTGATTGTGTGAAGTGGGGTTGCGGCTGCGGCCCCTGATACGGCAGCCCTGGTGGGCCCTACACCCCCAGTCCCACCCTGTGTACTGTCATAGACATATGTACTGCTATTGGTGCTCACATGGGAGCATTATCCTGTACCTCTATGGGCACTAACATGGGAACACAATCCTGTACTGCTATAGGTGCTTACATAAAACACTATCCTATAATGGTATGGGCACTAACATGGGAACACAATCCTGTACTGCTATAGGTGCTTACATAAAACACTATCCTATACTGGTATGGGCACTAACATGGGAACATTATCCTGTACCTCTATGGGTGCTTGCATTAAACACTGTCCTAAACTGCTATGGGCTCTAACATGGAAACAATATCACATGCCGCTATGGGTGCTAACATGGGAACAATATCCTGTAATGCTTTGGGTGCTAACATGGGAACACTATACTCTACTGCAGGGGGGGGCACTAATATTGGAACAGCGCGGATTTATGTAAAGGCCACAAAGGTTCGGGCCTAGGGCAGCAGGGTTTTAGGGGGCGGCATGCTGCCCAACCACACCCTAAATGGTTCAGAAACCCTGGGATGTGCAGGAGATGCAATCGTTTTTTAAACTTCTCCTGCGCCTATTCCCATTTCTCCGAAAATTTGCGAGAATAGAGGGAGGTACTGGGGGCGACAAACAACAGCAGGCCTAGGGGCGCCCGCTATGTAAATCCAGCCCTGACTGTACTGTACACTAGGGGCACTAATATGACAACACAAGTTCATAGTAATGGAAAGCAATTATACAAGGACTTTATTATCGCTTATGATGCAGAAGTAAAAAATAAATTGAGATGACAAGTACCAAATGTAAATGATCACATGACTCAAAGACAATGACAAAGATGATGATTTTGTGCATTATTATTGCATATTAACCAATCAATTTAATCTTTCCAAGCCTCCAATTTAGTAGAAGTCTGTGCCCCCTGCTCACATTAGTTAAGGCTGTTACTATAAGTGTTTCCGTTCCAGCTGTAAATGGATCCTGTTTGTTTTACCATAAACCGATTTTTTTCATTGCTTACCCTCCTGTAACTCTTTTTAATAAGCGTGTCATAAATATGATGAATGCGTCTCGCTACCATATCACCATCATCTCCTCAAAATTTCCTCCCTTTTTTATCCCCCTTGTACGAATCTTGGATGTTTCATTTTATGAGAAAATCTTTCATGGTTGTGTTTTACTGGAGCGTGCATTTTCCCTACATAAATCAGATTATATATATATATTTATATATATAGTGCATTGAATGGGTGCCAGTGTGACTGCTGAAGGAGATTTACACAAAGACGATTCCTTCCTAGAAAGTCAAATGGGGTGAAGGGCTGAATTACTGGATGTTTGTAGGTCTCATGACTTGCTAATCACAGAAAAGGGAGTTTGGCTGAAAAGTCCTGTAGGAGGGTGAATAAGCTGCTGAGATTCATGTCTGTTAACTTCAACAGTCACTTACTTTTTCTTCTGCAAATGCTCCACAAAAGGGCAACTATTCTTCTCTTAGATCTTATTTGAAAACACCAATATGATTTTACAAGTGACAGAACATGACTGTGCGGCAGTAATGATAGTTATATCCCAGACAGATCAAAGGCAAATAATAACAAGGATATTTAACATTTCTTTAAGCTTCTTTGAATTTGTGGGACACAACTCCAAGATCCAAACAATCCCCTGATGAACACACTGCAATACAGATTAAAGGATGGGGAAAGTACATAGTCGTGTACTGGTTCCCTGGTTCCCTGGTCCTTTTCATCATTGTCCAGTCTTGTATGACCCTTCCCAGCAGGTCCGGACTGGGAGTCAAAATAGGCCCTGGCATTCCAAGTACACAGAGGCCCAAGCAGCCCCCCACCAGCCCAATAAATAATGACCGTCTAAGGCAACTTATAGCAGCCCCTCTGGCATTTGCCAGAACCCACAGATTGCCAGTCCGGGCCTGCTTCCCAGTGATATTACACTGCACTAGTGATGGGCGAATAAATTCAGGAAAACCCCCACGAAAATTCGCGGCAAAAATTCGCCGGCGTCAAATTTTTTTTCGAAAAAAAGGACGCCGGCGTCAAAAATGAGTTTTTTGCCGGCGCAAATTCGCCCATCACTACACTGCACCTCTCTTGCGTTATATCATATACCACCTCTATACAGTCACCTCTTAAAATGTAATTACAGCAAAAAATCATAAACTATATGATCAAAAGTAATTATAGGATTAATAAGAAGATGATCTTCTCTTTGCTTCCAAACCAGCCTCTATTCTTCAGAGGTGCCTATTATTATTATTAACATGTATTTTTATTTTTTATATTGCGCAGCGTTGGGAAATGAACATGCTTATACAAAGAAATCACACGAATTACATACATATAACATACAGTTACACACATAACAACCAGTGCCGGTACAAAAGGTGAGGAAGGCCCTGTGCAAAACAGCTTACAATCTAAAGGTGAAGAGAATGAGACACAAGGTGCAGGAGTGGGCAAAATCAAAAATAAGCAGGTGAGAAATGTAGTATATAGTTACATAGTTACATAAGTTAAATTGGGTTGAAAAAAGACAAAGTCCATCAAGTTCAACCCCTCCAAATGAAAACCCAGCCCCATACACACACCCCTCCCTACTTTTAATTAAATTCTATATACCCATATCTATACTAACTATAGAGTTTAGTATCACAATAGCCTTTGATATTATGTCTGTCCAAGAAATCATCCAAGTCCCTCTTATAGTCATTAACTGAATCAGCATCACAACATCACCCGGCAGTGCATTCCCCAACCTCACTGTCCTGACTGTGAAGAACCCCCTACAGGGCTGCCATTAGAAATCACGGGGCCCTGTAAATCAACATTTTTAGTGCTCCCTGGGCCTGCCCAGCCCGGCCCGCAAGCCCCACCCTGGCCTGGAAGCCCCACCCCGGCCCACAAGCCCCACCCCAGATCCCGCCCACTCCAAGCCACAGTTAAAAGACCACAGACATCAGAGCTAAAGAAGATAACCTCCACACACACACACAAGTTATAAAAAGCTATTGAGGGTCAGGGCCCTTTTATAAGTTAAAAAACGCAGTTATATCAGGGCCCCCATAAAAGTTTTTTTTAAAAAAAATAGTGATGCCAGGGCCCCCCTACAAGTTTAAAAAAATAATTGGTGACCAGGGCTCCCTATAAGTTAAAAAAAAACTTTGGTGCCAGGGCCCCCCTGGCAAGTTAAAAAAAATTGGGGTCCCAGAGAATATTTAAAAAAAAAAAAACATTGGTGCAAGTGGCCTATAGAGTATTAAAATAATAAATTGATGGTCAGGGGATTAAAAAAATAAAAACAACACACATTAGTTTTTAGTAAAATTAAACTTGTGGCTTCAGGACTTTAACTTCGCCTCCTTTAGTGACTTCAGGTCCTTTCGCCGCTTCAGGACTTCAGCTGTTTTCATGACTTTGGGTCTTTTTGTGGCTTCGGAACTTCAGCTGTTTGACACTTCCGCATTTCGGCTGTTCGGACTTCAGGAGAGGCGGCATGGCTTCGGAACTGTCAGGGTGGGCCTGGCTATTTAAAAATGCAGCACAGCCAGGCCCCCCTTCAGGCCCTGGCCTGGTACAAAAGTACCCCCCTGTGCCCCCCTCTTTTGAGATCTTTTGAAAGCAAAAAGGTTGGGAGAAATTCGGACAGACTGTGGGAACAAATTACAGAGGAGGAGTGCAGGCCTCGCAAAGTCTTGAATGTGAGCATGTGAGGAGGTAATGAGAGAAGAGTTAAGGAGCAGATCTGTAGAGGAGTGTAGTAAGCAGTACTAGATGCTGGAACATTGTTGGTAGGATTTGCTTACATTCATACTTCGGGGGTCCCCAAACTTTTTTTTACCCATAAGCAGCATTAAAATGTAAAAAAAGATTTGTGGATAGGGTTGCCATCTATTTTAAAAAAATTTACCGGCCAGTGATGGGGGGCGGTAACGCCGTGACAAAAAAAGGGGCGGGTCATGGGTAAATGGGCGGAGTGTGACATAAAAAGGGCAGAGCCACGTGCAGCGTGGCGCAAAAGGGGGCCCCATTGCAAGAGGGGCAGAAGACGAAGGAGGGGTAAGTGCTTTTGTTATAGGTATTACAAATTACCGGCAGCTACCTTGCCGGTAAATTTCTAATACCGGCCCCGGCTGGTATTTTACCAGCTAGGCCGGTATAATACCGGCCGGGTGGCAATCCTATTTGTGGAGCAATGCATTCATGAAAAATGTTCCTGTTTGGTTTAATTGTGTCATTTGGTAGCCCCTATGTGGACTGGCAGCCTACAGGAGGTTCTGTTGGGCAGGACATCTGGTTTTAACACACACAAAACTTGCCTCCAAGTCAGTTATTCAAAAAATAGCACCTGCTTTGAGGCCACTGGCAGCAACATCCAAGGGGTTGGTAAATAACATGTTGCTCATGAGTCACTAATTGGGGCTCACTGCTTCAGATATTGATGTTGGGGATCAGGCCTGGCTTATAAAAGCATGTCATTTCAGTTCATAGCTGTTCATTTGGGTTAAAGTTTGGGCTATTTGTAGGCCAGACAAGTTCTTTTAATCCCATCGCAACAAAACTGGTTCTGTTGGATCTCACTTTGTGTATCTGGGCATAACTGGACTGAAATAGGAAAGCGCTATCCACTTTGTTGTCACTAGCTGTTATGTACAGAGAGGAGAAGGGCATTGTGATGTTTGTCTATGTGACATCCTTGATGCAGTGTTATCACCACAAAGCTTATAACTGATAGAAGAAACCTTCAGCATCTGAATGTTAATTAGCAGAGTGCATGGAAAGAAATTTAGTTTTATACAATCAAAACTTGCATAACCGGACTGAAACGGGAAAGTGACAATTTTCTACGTGCGCGACAATTTTTTCTCACTTCAAATGCATTAAAGTCAATGGCCATTTTTTTGTAGCAACATTTTGACTTGGAGACTTTTTTATCTCAGCGACTTTTTTGTCGCTGTGGATTTTTGGCGTTTCAAAAGATTTTTGCATATGGTGAAGTGCGGAATTTCGCATCGAATACATGCCTGCCGAAAAAAAATTGCTCATCACTAGTAAAAACTATAATTGTGTTATATAGTGACATCTGCGTTGGCGTGGTGAGAGAAGGTTTTGCCATTGCCTTGAACTGCTTTTGTTCCTCCCAAATCCTGCAAATACAAGGTGTATGGTGCATTAAAGGGCATATAAAGGCAACAAAATAAATTCCCATTTTTACTTTCTTTAATGAAAAAGAAACCTATCTCCAATATACTTTAATTAAAAAATGTGTACTGTTTTTATAAGAAACCTGACTGTATGCAGTGAAATTCTCCCTTCATTTACTGCTGTGGATAGAAATTGTCAGACGGTCCCAGGCACGTTTCAGGGGCTGCTGCCGCCTGAGGCAGCAGCCCCAATGCCGCCCCTCCTCCTGCTCCGCTCTTCTAACTACCAGCGTCGGAGCGGGTGGAGGAGGGGCCGCATCGCTAGTGCAGTGAGCGCTATTGCGCTCGCTGCGCTAGAAGAGCCGAATTTCCGTTTTAAAAAACGGAAATTCGGCTCTTAAAGTTACCAGAGGCGGCTTTTTGCCGCCCCTGGTAACTGGCCGCTCCGTGCCGCCTGAGGCAAGATTCTCACCTTGCCTCATGGCCGGAGCGGCCCTGGACGGTCCCTAACTGCTGAGCAGGGAAACAATCATACTTATGAACAGCAGGGGGAGCCCCCGCCTTACTTCCTAGCCATGCAGAACTCAAGCAGCTTTGTTTATGACGATCCCTAAGCAGCCCAGACCACACTGAGCATGTGCACAGTCTTAGTCTTGCAAAGATGTATAACAAAGTTACAAGATGGTGACCCCCTGTAGCCAACTTTGAAAGCATAAATTATTTGTTTGATTAGGCTTGTGGTGCAGTAAGTTCATGTTTATATTTAGTATACAAAATACAGCATTTCTAGCCTTATTCTATTTTACACTTTACATGCCCTTTAATACTATTAGCAAACAAGCACTTTCCTTACTAATTGAGTAACTATAACTTAAGTCCTCTTACTGTAATAAAAACCTGCTAGTAATGAAATATCCTTTCATCTTACTGTCTTTTTGTTTGTTTATTCTTAGCTACAAGAGAGTTTCACCTTCTGTTCCCTTAATATAAAGTATTTATATAGATATTGATAGTATCCCCTCTAAGGTCCCTCTATATAACATCAGAGGACAACCTGTGTTTATACTTGAAATATTCCATTACTCTTATTCTTATATTCACCTTTCCCTGGAATTGTATTTTCCCATAAATATGTGAATTGGCCCCAGACTCCACAATAACAACTCAACACACAATCGGTATATTGGAGAGGAAATAGTATAAGTAGCAATGAATTCTTAAAGAGACTCTGCTTTCAAATTAAACTAAATGTTAAGTCATTGTGTCGGCTTTTTTGGTCCTTACGGGGACCTTAGTCCTCTTTTACCCCTTTAAACATGGTCATTGTTTGGTCTCTCCTCACAAAGAAGGTCATTGTATGATTTAGTGGTACTTGAGTGTGAGTGGTGGAAATGGGAGGAGGGTGAAATTTGTGATTGGGTGGATACCACTAGAATGTTTTCCATGGAATAATATTTGTACACTTATTGTATTTTTTGGGGGTCCTAAAAGCATCATTATTCTCCACCAACATTGTTAGGGCAAATTAACTAGCCAAGTCTAAGTCTAAATTTCACTCATCCCTAGTATCTTAGTAGTTTGTGCTAATGATCAAATTTACAAGGATTTTATCAGTAATGTAACTACCCTCTTCTGGGCCCAGGCTCCACCACCCCTACAGATACTCGGTTTCCTTACAGCGTTTGCTGTGGTGTGGTCTCTGGTGGGCTCCAAGGGGGAGTGGCCAGGGTGCAATCCACTGTATTTTATGTATGTTTTTTATGTGTCTGTTTTATTAGGGTGCCAATCAGTCAGTACCCCTTCTGTTGTGTAGACGTGCTTTGTGTGCCATCAACAAATGTTGCACCTCTCGAGTGAAAATCAAGGATTTGTACAACGTGTGTCTTCTCCCAACATGTTTTTATATTTTTGCACCCAGATGTATCTGAACACTCTTGTGTGCAGGGCTCTTCACATTTTTTTCTATAACCCTTATTTGTGAAATTATTATAAGACCCCAGTTTGTTATAAATGAATATGAAGCACTACCAGCATCTCTTGTCCCTTTTGTGTATGTTCATTTTGGCTACCAACTTGTGTTGCCGGAGACCCAGGGCAAATGTCCTATATGGTGTATATTAAAGACACAAAGTCACCTACAACACAATAAGGGGCACATTTACTTAGTTCGAGTGAAGGATTAGAATAAAAAATACTTTGAATTTCGAAGTTTTTTTTTGGCTACTTCGACCATCGAATTGGCTACTTCGACCTTCGACTATGACTTCGACTTCGATTCGAACGATTCGAACTAAAAATCGTTCGACTATTCGACCATTCGATAGTCGAAGTACTGTCTCTTTAAAAAAAACTTCAACCCCCTACTTCGCCACCTAAAACCTACCGAGCATCAATGTTAGCCTATGGGGAAGGTCCCCATAGGCTTTCTAACCAATTTCTGATTGAAGAAAAATCATTAGATCGATGGATTAAAATCCTTCGAATCATTCGATCGAAGGATTTTTCCTTCGATCGTTCGATCTAACTATTTGCAGTAAATCCTTCGACTTCGATATTCGACAGTTAATTAACCCTCGATATTAGACCCCTTAGTAAATGTGCCCCTAAATGTACATTTGTGGCAAGTATTGTGTCCCCGTTTTCCATTGATGTTGGACCTCTATAAATGAAATGGGATCTTTGTGCTGGGAACAGGAGCGACCCCTGTGCGAGAAGAGAAATAAAAATCGAAATACGGGACGGCATGTGTAAATAATTAAATTCCCAACGCATGCCTTCAAATCCGTGGTGACACTCAATGTGTTTACGTTGCTTTACAGCCTAATGTTGGCTCTGCTCTGCCATGCTTTCAATTTCCATAGAAAAAAAAAAATCCCCAGCAAAATATCCCGAGTTCCTTGGCAGGCTGCTCGCCGGAGAATTAGAAACCGCTGTGTCCTGAATTGCAGACTTGCATCTTTCTCTGCCATTTGATCGGAATGTGTGTGGGCCTGTAATTATGGTTGGCCACAAATGCCGACAAGGACAAGAGTCTTTCTGTAATGAAGTCTTCGCTCCGATGGCGAGTTTGGTGATTGCTTTGAAATGAGGATGGGGGAGGGGTGCAGATTTAAAAAGCACATTCAACTTAACCTCGGTACACGGCGCATCCCTCAAGTAAAGTTGTGTATTTTCAAATCAGAGAAGGGGAGTGGGCAGAGAAATTGGGTCGGCATAATTGCACGGCACATCCCAGAAGATATTGTGTTCTTGCTCATTGTTCTCTATTCTATGGATGAGATCATCTGGTTTTCAGAACAAGACATTTCCTCTAACACTAGTGATGGGGAAGTCACAAACACGTAAGTGATGGAAACAAATTGCACTGTGACAACCACACAGCCATGGTTTTGAAAACAGCAAAAAAAAAAATGGCCTAAATGAATCAAATCTTATGGGTTTTCAGGAACCTGGTCTAGGGGCTTTATTGTGTAGAAACGAATTCCTGTTGCTTTGTGGGTTACAAGAGAGGAGAGATAAAATAAATGTTTGTGTGTGTGTTTGTTGTACTGTTTGCTGTCTCACTCTCCATATCATATACAATCCTAATGGTATTGTGGACCTCTACAATGAATGTGATCACCATGGAGCAATATATGATGGACCTTCTTGTTTTGTATAGACTCAATTTTACAACCCAGACATGATGTATTATATTATAAGCAAGGATCATTTCTTTTTGTGGCTTCCTTTCATTACAACAGCGCCGGTCGTTAGGCATAGATTGGAAATGCAATGAAACACAACTTATTCGATTTTGAAAAGGTAGATGACAGAATTTGTAGGTGATTTGGTACTTCTTATCTTTTCATCATATTAGCGCAACTCTTTAAAGAGATACAGAGTCGGAGTCTACAACAGGGGCCACAACACTTTTTAATCTATGAGTCCAAATGTAAAAATAATTGAGGAGCAACAACAGCATGTAACAATTCCTGGGGGTGCCAAATAAGGGATAATTTGCTAATTGGTAGCACAGGGAGCCTGTTTGGCAGTACACCTGGTTTTTAGACAACCAAAATTTGCAACAAGCCTGGAATTCAAAAATAAGCACCAACTTTGAAATCACTTGGAGCAACATCCAAGGGGTTCCTGTCAACGGAGAGTGGGGTGGAAATAATTTATATTTAACTTTAATCTTCTTCAAAAAATCTAAGGTAAAAGTGGTGGCCTTCAACATTTAAATTTTATGCAATATGTTACCTGGTTGGGGCCAAAATCAAACATGAATAAATTGCAAATTTTCTATCCACGCCCAGTGAGTTTGGGGGGCCCAGGTGGGACCATGTTAGAAGCTGTCGAAGTTGAGACACTTCATAATATTGCCTAGACCTTCCTGTATAATAGATGTGTTCAAAACATGTTTATTTATTCTGTTTCTTTTTTGCCATATACAATTGTGTATTGCTGCTTGTATTTCCTCCAATAATTATGGTGATATTGGTTCTGACAATGTTTCAAATAAACCAAACCAGGATATCGAGTGAAAAATCGATTTAAGTAGAGTAGCCTTTATTTTCCGGGCTAATGGTACAAAATTCTGCGTAAAAAGACTTTCATAAGTAGGAGTCATTTTTGTGCCCAAATAAGTAATGTGCTCTGTCCTCCAATTATATTTGTAATGTGAGTGTAAGGACGCTATTGTATTTGCAGGTATCAATATTGGTAACGCCTCTGTAAATCAACTGAACTATGTAGGATCTCACAAAGCTTCCAATGGGGGGGGGGGGGAGTTAGCAGGTAATCTTGTGGAAACGTCCAGTAAATATGGAGTAGTGGCGACCAATATAGATTGAGAAACAGAACGTTGATGCAACTCAAGGGCCAGTCGCTGTGTAAAGAAGTGTCCTCCCAACCTGATGGGCAGTTCAGCCTCCAGCAGGAGATCGAGAGGCTGGTGATAGAGTCAAGGCTAGTTGTTGCTGCGGTGAGAATCTTGAAGCTTGTTGCCATTGACTTCGGTGATGGTGGTCGAGATGGGCTTTGTCGCTGAGTCTGTTTCAAGCCGAGTGCACCCAAAATCGACTGTTGTTTATCCAGGTTTTGGTATAAAGCTTTGCCCTTTATGCTGTACAATAAGCTTAAATGGTATCCCCAACGGTAGACTATTTTATGTTCTTTCAGTGTCTGGGTGACTAGTTTCAATTCCATCCATTTGGCGAGAGTAATAGGGGCGAGATCAGAATATATTTGAATCTTGGGATTCCGATACTACAGACTTGGTAATGGATGTTTAGGGCCCAAAGAATGATGAGCTCTATCAAATTTCCAGGCGTCCAAACCAACAGTAGGGCAAATGCTGTGAAAAAGTCCTTTCAAGTATTGTGCAATTTCTTGCTGAAGGATCTCCTCAGGGTCCCCCCCTAATATGTAAATGTTGTCTTCTTGACCTGTTTTCCAAGTCCTCACATATAATTTACTCTTTAAGTGCTGCATTTTCTTCCTCGAGATTATTAAATCTCTGTGCCAGGTCATCTGTAATATACTCTAATTTGTCTATGCGATCCCCTAAGGGTGGCCATAGATGCACAGATAATATCGTACGATATTCGGTGCGTGTATGGTGGGAAAAGAGTCGACCAACATGGAAGACTTGGATACCGATCGCGCTGGATGGAAAATTTTGATTGGGTGCCTTTGAAGGAACCAAACATCGGCCATTGTTAGTGCTGAATCGTCAGATATAGAATTCTATTGTTTCTACTTGTATATCTATCAGTATATCTGACTATTCAGCTCTACACGTGTGTATTAAGATGAAGGATCTTTCTTGGAAACATCTTTTCCAAGAAAGATCAAATAGGAGAGGGGGATGGTGGTCAGTACAATTTTTCAAACTATTTGTGTCTGATTCCTTAATGGTTGCTCTGTGCTGCAACTGCTACTGCATTTTGGGAGATTTGGTCGCCTGGCGACTAATCGCCTTGTTTTTGCGGCGACCATATCTCCCCAAAACGCCCTGTGTGGCCTGACCCTAAAAGAAGGAAAAGGAACTCCAGCAGTGTTACTGCAAAGGACCTTTTATTCCGGGTAGTGGTAAACACAACATGTTCAATACCCTTTATCAAGTGAATAAAAGGTGATAAAGGGTATTGAACCCGAAACATGTTGTGTTTACCACTACCCGGAATAAAAGGTCCTTTGCAGTAACACTGCTGGAGTTTTGTTTTGGGTAGATGTATTAGTGAGGCCGTGTTTAAACGCGTTTTTTGCTTCTGGGCCCAACAGCAAAATAATTGTATATGTATCTGAAACACGTTCTGTAATGGAGCATTAATGATTGGCCTGCCTTTGGGAAGCATATTACACTCATGTTGGTTTTATTGTGATATGAAACAGCGTAATATCCATATGGCAGGCCTATCCCATTCCCTCTGCTGAAGACATCCAACGTGTGAGTGAGCGAGGCCCCAGCACAATAAATCATGCCCGTATCTATCTCCCCTTTCTCAAATGATATGCCTATTTTCCCCGCTGAATGTGATCAAAGCATAACTCAGGAAACAGGCTTCTCCCAGGCTTCACAATTCCTCTGCACCAACCTCCTTTTTGTATTCACTCGAGCAATTCAAATAAACCTCCCTATAATTTCTCCTTGGAGAGAGTTCAGTGGTCACAGTGCTACAATTGTGCGTTATGACTCAACATCAGGCTACAGTTCATACACAGGGGTCTTTAAATATAGCCTGCGTCACCTGACCCTCATAAGAATATTAGGTGGCCCCACAGCCAGAAAGGGGGCAAAATGTCACTAGCCCCGGCATGAATTCTATTTGAGAAGGACACTGGTTCCATTCTTTTGCACATGAAAAGACACTATTATACAGGTATCGGACACATTATCCGGAAACCCGTTATCCAAAAAGCTCAGAATAGACTCCATTTTAACCAAACAATCCAAAATTTTAAATGAACTAAAACATTAGCTTGTACTTGATCCCAACTAAGATATAATTAATTCTTATTGGAAGCAAAACCAGCCTATTGGGTTTATTAAGGGGCCCATTCACTAAGTTTGAATGAAGGAATAGAAGAAAAAATACTTTGAATTTCGAAATGTTTTTTGGCTACTTCGACCATTGAATGGACTACTTCGACCTTCGACTACGACTTTGAATCGAATGAATCGAACTAAAAATCGTTTGACTATTCGAACATTCGATAGTCGAAGTACTGTCTCTTTAAGAAAAAACTTCGACCCCCTAGTTCGCCACCTAAATGCTACCGAAGTCAATGTTAGCCTATGGGGACCTTCCCCATAGGCTAACATTGACTTCGGTAGCTTTTATCTGCCGAACTAGGGGGTCGAAGTTTTTTTTAAAGAGACAGTACTTCGACTATCGAATGGTCGAATAGTCAAACGATTTTTAGTTCGAATCCTTCATTTCGAAGTCGTAGTCGAAGGTCGAAGTAGCCCATTCGATGGTCGAAGTAGCCCAAAAAATACTTCGAAATTCTAAGTTTTTTTACTTCGAATCCTTCACTCGAATTTAGTGAATCGGCCCCTTAAGGTATGAAGATCCATTTCATGGAAAGATCCCTTATCTGGAATACCCCAGGTCTTAAGCATTCTGCATTCTACCTGTACTTATATTCATATCTTATAGGGCAATTGGACAGACCAGGTAACTTTGTATTTCTGGTGCAGATGTTCTTTAGACAAAAGATGAGGATTAATTACAATTATATAAATATAAGAACAGATAAATAAAGATTGATATAAGTGCAAAGCGCAATATCGAGAGCAGTCACCATGTTTTTTGCCTCCAATGCAGCATTTTACCCCAAAATGCCAGTGCAGCTGTAGCCTATATCTCAAAATTTAAGCAGCACAATTGCACTGAGCATTAATGTTGGTGTTATTTACAATATCCAGCATGTGAGTGACAGTGCCCATTTTTTCAGTTCTGGACAGTGACATAGGCCAGTGTTGGAACCGTTGAGCTCCCATCTTGTTTGCTGTGGAAGCAACTCCAAGGTTCCTCTACGTCAATAGCTGCAAATGTGATTGATTTGGAACTGGAGGCAGGAGGGATCACTAACAAGATCTAATTTTCTCCATATGGGTTGATATAATGTTATATGCAGCACAATGTTTGGCAACTTAAGGATTAAGACATTAACCTGCTACTGTATGTAACCAGCCATAGACAAATGAGGAAACAATGAGATAATACTTGGAGGCAAGTTTTGGTTGAATTAAAACTAGGTGTTCTGCCAAACAGATCCTCTTCCAGACCACGTAGGGGCTGCCAATCACAGCACTTATTTGGCACCCCAGGAATATTTTTCATGCTTCTGCTCTGTTTCTCCCCAACACTCTTTACCTTTGCCTGTGGCTCATGAGTAAAAAAGGTTGGGGACTGATATAAACCTAATATTTACCTGGATTCTAAACCAGTTAAATGGCTGAAAAACAGAAAGTTAGGCAATACTGCATTACATGTATTAATACAAATATAAAAAAACTGTCAAACCAGTAGATAAAGACGTCTCTGGCACAGGGTACTTCAGTTTAGGAACAGATGATATTGTCACAATGTAATACGTGGAGTCTAAAAGTCATAAAGGTACTGAGCCTTAACATTACAAGTCTGTGCCATGGAATTCTACTCTAGATGTATTACACTCATAAAAGCCATTGTATCCCTTGGCATGGATTCCAGTTGTGGGGTGCGCATCATTGCGTTTGTCCAGTGAATTACTAGATCCCGCACTGACTCCCTAAATAATTGTGATGGATTTGTGATCAAAGTGTCCGTGAATAATGTGTCTGCTGACAACATCCTGTTTTTCTTTGATAAAGAGAATTAACATCAAAGGTAATAATAACAGTATTCAGGTTTCAGTTTGGCCTGACTGCTGCCCACCAGCTACTAAGCACATATTTCAAGTTGAGAGATAGAAACAATATAGAGAGATAGACAGAAAGATAGAAACTTAGATAATAAATAGATGAAAGGAAAAAAGAAAAGATAGATAGATAGATAGATGATAGATAATAGATATATTAAATAAATAGATGAAAGATAGAAAGTAAGAGAATAGATAAATGAAAAAGAAAGAGTAAAATAAAGAAAAAGAAAGAAAGAAAGAAAGAAAGAAAGAAAGAAAGAAAGAAAGAAAGAAAGAAAGAAAGAAAGAAAGAAAGAAAAGAATGGGTAAATGATAGACAGACAGACAGACAGACAGACAGACAGACAGACAGATAGATAGATAATATATTAAATAAATAAATAGATGAAAGATAGAAAGTAGAATAGATAAATGAAAAAGAAAGAGAGAAAGAAAGAAAGAAAGAAAGAAAGAAAGAAAGAAAGAAAGAAAGAAAGAAAGAAAGAAAGAAAGAAAGAAAGAAAGGGTAGATGATAGATGATAGATAGATAGATAGATAGATAGATAGATAGATAGATGATAGATAGATAGATAGATAGATAGATAGATAATAGATAGATAGATGATAGATAGATAGATAGATAGATAGATAGATAGATAGATAGATAGATAGATAATAGATGATAGACAGACAGACAGACAGACAGACAGACAGACAGACAGACAGACAGACAGACAGACAGATAGATAGATAGATAGATAGATAGATAGATAGATAGATAATATATTAAATAGATGAAAGATAGAAAGTAAAAGAATAGATAAATGAAAAAGAAAGAGAGAAAGAAAGAAAGAAAGAAAAAGAAAGAAAAAAAGAAAGAAAGAAAGAAAAAAAGAAAGAAAGAAAGAAAGAAAGGGTAGATGATAGATAGTTAGATAGATAGATAGATAGTTAGATAGATAGACAGACAGATAGAGAGATAGATAGATAGATAGATAGATAGATAGATGACAGATAGATAGATAGATAGATGATAGATACAGAGAGACAGACAGACAGACAGATAGATAGATAGATAGATAGATAGATAGATAGATAGATAGATAGATAGATAGATAGATACTGTAGATAGATAATAGATATATTAAATAAATAGATGAAAGATAGAAAGTAACAGAAAAGATAAATGAAAAAAAGAAAGAAAGAAAGAAAGAGTAGATGATAGATGATAGATAGATAGATTAGATAGATGATAGAAAACTAGAAAAATATGAGGTTTTTTTTTATTGTAAGATCCTAATTTTTAGTGGGAAAAAAAACCTTGCAATTTTGGAGATTTATTATATCCCGAGGATGCAAAAAGTCAGAATTTGAAAACAGTCCATCTCCAACCTGTTGAGATCCTGTAGAATTCAATGGTAGAAGTCCTGTTTGCAAATTGAAGATATTGTTGTCTGCGCTGGGTTTTTTATGATAATCCGAACATTTCAGGCTTTTCCGAGGATTTCACGAAAAATTTTGACTTTTCGGGCATCAAATTCAGAAAAAGTCGAGGATTTCGTGCAACTTTTTTAATTTAAACCATGAAAATAAATAAATAATAAATAATAATAAATAACAAATTCAGGTTTTGATAAATAACCCCCTTGTTCTCTGTGTCAGACTATTGTGAACACTATTATTATCAACAAGATTCTGACAAAATGTGACTTTGCCAAAATCAACAAAAATGTTCTACTTTTCAAATAGATCCAAATCAAATTCAGTTCGTCAATTCACCATGTACAATTAAATCAGTCACATGCCTAAAAGCCAATGGCCCTGACACAGGAAAACACAAGTAATCAGTGTTTGATCCCTGCTGGGTTGTGCTTCATGGGTCACAGAGTGTCCTCCTAATCAGAACATAAATACGTATCCTACTATTGTTCCTCAGTAGAACGTTTATAAAATAATCTGACATTTGAATTCATGACAGTTACTTGCAGGGATTACTGCTGTTTTTGATGACATCCCTCAACATGTCAACTGAACAAAAAACATCAATAATCCAATTTACATTTTTTGACCCCAGAAGCAAATCATTTTGAAAGCGTTGGTATAATTTAGATGAAGGGACCTGGAAGCTCTTCTTCAGGAGGATACTCATTTTAATCATTTTTAAACATTTCACCTGTTTGTATAATCTGTTTGTGATATGTTGGATTTGACTATATCCTGAATAAGAATGTTAAATTCCTTTTTCTATTGGTTTTGAATGGAAATGTCAATAGGGCATTTATCTTAGTGCCTCTTTTTACCTAAACCAATAACAATAGAATATTAGAAGCTGTGAGTTAGACCAGGGTCAGACTGGACTGACGGATCACCAGGAAAAAACCAGTGGGCCCCAGCCCAGACCCACTCCCTGCGTGAAGCCTTTGCCATGGCTTCCAACCTCCCTCCTTTGCCCACGGTGCGGCCGCAAGAGGAAGAAGGTAGGTGCAGGGGGCCAGAGGGGGCTTTGCTTCTTGGATGAAGCTGAGTAAGACAGGTCATCTTAGCAAGAGCACTATTGGGTTTTGTAAGGAGAAGTAGTCTTGATTCCCAAGGCAATGGCCACCTAAGTGTCTGGACCTTTTGAAAAGGGACTAGTCATAACAGTTGTCCATTGATATATGTGAGTGGAATTTGAACTCGTTCTTTTGCGGCTGCAGACAATAATCAGAACAAAGTAGAGGTATGGGATCTGTTATCTGGAAACCCTGTTATCCAGAAAGCTCAGAATAACAGAAAGGCCTTCTCCCATAGACTCCATTTTATCCAAATAATCAAAATTTTTAAAAAATGGTGGCCTTCCTAGAAATGTATGGAAAGCAGCCTCATCTTCTGAGCAGGGCCACTCACACTTATTTTAGGTAAGTGGAACCATAGCCACCAGATGAATAGTTGCTGGGTATCATTGCTATCATTCAACTTATAGTCTTTGCCATTGACTTTACAACATAGAGCTTGTGATGTTCTCCATAATAATAATAATACAGGTATGGAATCCATTATTCTGAAACCCGTTATTCAGAAAGCTCCGAATTTCAAAAAGCCATCTCCCATAGACTCCATCAAAAATGTAAAAAAATTATTTCCTTTTTCTCTGTAATAATAAAACAGTACCTTGTACTTGATCCAAACTAAGATATAATTAATCCTTATTGGAGGCAAAACCAGCCTATTGGGTTTATTTAATGTTTACATGATTTTCTAGTAGACTCAGGGGCGTAACTACAGGGGAAGCCAATCTTGTGGTTGCAGAGGGGCCCAGGAGAGTAGAGGGCCCATCAAGGCCCTAATTAATGAGCAATTTCAATATAACTTGGTAGAATAGATCAACTTAGAAATGTTTTGGGGTCCTAGATTGAATTTGCTGGGGTGCCCAGTAACATCTGAGTGCCACTGAGTAGACTTAAGGTATGAAGATTCAAATAATGGAAAGATCTGTTATCCAGGAAACCCCAGGTCCCGAGCATTCTGGATAACAGGTCCCATACCTGTAATATATACTGTATATGTGCCCGGAAACGTTCCCTTCTTGGTTATGGGCACAAAAAAGTTCTTCTGTGCTCACATTTTAAACTTGTGTGCAGAGTTTTTAAAAATGATGTACTCAGGTCAGAATTGATACAAAATGTTGTGCGTTTGCACCAAATTCTATTTGCACACCACAATTAGTTGTGTGTGCTGGCCTCAAAATGTATGTGTGCAGGCACAAGCACACAAATTAGAGGGAACATTGGTGCAGGATATCAGTTCCTCTATTGTACCATTATATGTGCAGCATTGTTACTTTTTCTATGAGGGTCATTTTGCCTGGTCATGTGATTTCAGAAAGAGCCAGCACTTTAGGATGGAACTGCTTTCTGGCAGGCTGTTGTTTTTTCTACTCAATGTAACTGAATGTGTCTCAGTGGGACCTGGATTTTACTATTGAGTGACTGAAGTTTATCAGAGCACAAGTCACGTGACTGGGGGCACTTAAGAAACTGACAATATGTCTAAAAGTTTTCTCTTTTGGAAAACGGATTTCAGTGCAGAAGTCTGCTGGAGCAGCACTATTAACTGATGTGTTTAGAAAAAAAACATGGCCAACATCCTTCTAAATAAAACCAATAGGATTTTGCCTCCAAGAAAAATTAAGTATATCTTTGTTGTATTATTAAAGGGAAAGAGAAAATCATTTTTTAAATCAATTCGGATCATATTGACAAAATAGAGTCTATGTGATATGGCCTTTCCATAATTTGGAGCTTTCTGAATAACGGGGTTCAGGATCACAAATCCCATACCTGTGTTACATTCTGGGGTACAGCAGAACCTCTGTAAATTGACAGGTAACTCAGGACTTCTTACCAGAGCAGCTTCATTAACTATATTTTTTATGACAAATTCTTGACAATTGTCTGTCCATCTTCACAAAGGAACCTTCTCTTTATCCTTGGGAAATACCTGTTGGCCCATATTCTTGATATTAGGGATGCACCGAATCCTCTATTTTGGATTTTACCGAACCGAATCTGAATCCTAATTTGCCCATGTAAATTAGGGGTGGGAAGGGGAAAACATTTTTAACTTCCTTGTTTTGTGACGAAAAAGTCACGTGATTTCCCTCTCCGCCTCTAATTTGCATATACAAATTAGGATTCGGATTTGGTTCTGCAGGGCAGAAGGATTCTGAACTGATTCCTGATTCAGTGCATCCCTACTTGATATGCCTGGAAAAGTCACCCAACGTGCACCTTTCTCCTTTATCTATAATTACAATCTATACAATTACGTCCAAATAATGTTGTTACTGTGTAATTTGCCTTATGCACAGCTCACGTTGCTTCCCATGATAAATACAACCTATCCCAGTTAGAAGCATTTTTCCTGTATAATGAACGGTGTAGGAGGGCTTGTCAGGGAACACAGGTCCCAAACTGTCAGATGAACATTAAAGGCTCCACTGAAGGATAATCTGAACACTCAGGAAGTCAGAGAATATCCCACAATAATTAGAAACACAAAATACCTTCCCTCCCTCTGCCCCTGCCATCTCTGAACTATCCCGGCAATAACAGCTGCCAAGTGATAATTGCTGTCGACCTTTGACTCCCCTAATTGCACCACCTTGGCCCCCAAGAGATAACTAAAAGCCCCTGAAACAAGAAACTAGGAAGGATTCCATTCCCAATCACATTAACATCACTCTGGTACTTTTATTCTTTCTAAACTTGTTCCTTTTTTTTTTAAAAAAATATATTTTTTTAGAATCTTATGAACGGGCTGTGATTATTAAAGAAACTGGTCACTTTTAAGATAATGTTTGGTATGTTGGCGCTATATAAATACATGTTAATAATAATAATGTTATAGAATGTCCTATTCCTAGCAACTTTACAACTTTTTGTATTCTTTGTAGTTTATAAAGGGGTTGATCACCTTTAAATTAACTGTTAGTATGATGTAGAGAGGGATATTCTGAGACAATTTTCAATTGGTTTTTATTTTTTGCTATCCGTGATTTTTGAGTTATTTAGCTTTCTATTCAACGGCTCTTTAGTTTGCAATTTCAGCCATCTGGTTGGTAGGGTTCAGATTACCCTAGCAACCATTCGCCGATTTGAATAAATGGCTAGGATATGAATTGGAGAGGCAGGATTTTGATCTATTGATCTATTGATCTATCTGTCTGTCTGTATTTCTATCTGTCATCTCTCTCTCTCTCTCTATCATCTCTCTCTCTCTCTCTCTCTCTCTGTCTGTCTGTCTGTCTATCTATTATCTATCTATCTATCTATCTATCTATCTATCTATCTATCTATCTATCATCTATCTATCCATTATCTATCTATCTATCTATCTATCTATCTATCTATCTATCTATCTATCTTTCTTTCTATCTATCTATCATCTATCTATCTATCATCTATCTATCCATCATCTATCTATCTATCTATCTATCTATCTATCTATCTATCTATCTATCTATCTATCTATCTATCTATCTATCTATCTTTCTATCTATCTATCTATCATCTATCTATCTATCATCTATCTATCCATCATCTATCTATCTATCTATCTATCTATCTATCTATCTATCTATCTATCTATCTATCTATCTATCATCTATCTATCTATCTATCTATCTATCTATCTATCTATCTATCTATCTATCTATCATCTGTCTATCGTAAAAAGCAACTGAGACAAATAAACCCAGTTGAGGTAATAATCAAGTTACAAGGAAAAAACTCTTTCTTGAAACAGTCTAGTATATCTGCCAGTATATCCACTGCCAACAGGCAATTTCTGAACTTGTGAGACTGGGAAGCCTGGAGAGGCCAATTTAACCTTCGTTTTACCATTTCCAAATTTTAAATCCATCAAATAAAACATAAAAACATCCTCTTTTGCTAATACCAATATGCGTATAACAAGTGCAACAATGGCAAAAGCTGTTTTATTTAAGGGCCCCATTAATTCCATCCCTATTGTGTTTTCATTAAACGCATGACCTTAGGTCATAGAGTCATGTATAATGCATTTCCCTTATGGGTTGTCACGGCGATTGCTGGGATTATAAACCACATAAAAGGCTTCTTCGGCCCTCAGGCAACTACAACAAGAAGAAGAATCCACTGGAGAGTAATACGAATTGTTTCCACCCAGAAGATTCCCCAGTACCAATAAGTCTCTATTATCTATACAGCTAAATTCCCCATGCATTATTAAACATGACACCATTATGATCCATCATTTATTCAATTTATCTTCTGAAATAATGAGGATACACACCTCAGGATGCTGGGATCACACCTTATGTCTCCTCAGTAATTTATTTCTCACATATATAATACATCTGTTCTAGGGGCCCCACCAGGGCTAGGAGATCCAGTCATAGCCAATAAGAACAGGGATTCACATTAATCCTGGGGACAAAAGAGATTCCAAACTGTAGCCCTTTAGCTGTTATCAAACTAGGGTTCTGAGCACACCATTGACAGCCTTTTGTTTTCAGTAGGAACTGAAGGGCCACAGATTGACCTGGTGCCCCGTGGGACATTAATAGGTACTGGCCTAGGCAGATGGCCCAATAGTAGACCATTTAAATGATTACTAAAACAATACAATAAAGAAGCTAGAAACCTACAGTAGTTAGTCATGGACACACAACAAAACTAACTAGACCTGGATACAAGCTGAAGAAGTCATAGAAAAAAAAACTAGTCAAATTGGGACATTTATGACACATGACTAATGAAGAAGGGATAAAGATGTCCTACATACAAAAAGGCAGTCTAAGGAATAAACCAAAAAAATCAATTGTGTAAATCCTTCTGGAAATGACAAAAGACTGTGCAGGGGCCTATCATATGGCAATTTCATCCCAACATAGTTGTCACGATTGGTATCCAAAAACCAAAACTAAGGTCCCAGGCTCACACTTTGGCCCATAACTACCACCTTTGACATCGGGGGGAGCTCTTCAATTCTCAATTTCCACTAGGACTTAAAGTGAAAGGACCACATTGAGGGTTCTGGGCAGGCAATGGAACCAGATTGTATGACTGGAGGAATGGGTAGAGAGAAAGTGTAGTTGTGGAACAGGCTGGGTCAAAACCAAAAAAAGCTCAGTGCTGAATCAGGAACCAAGAACGTAGTGAGGATAAACAGGCCAGGGTCAACCCAAATAGTAACACAGTACAAAGTAAAGATCTGAAAGAATGGTCAACAACAGGCAAAGGTCGGTACAGGCAGCAAAACAGCAAAAGTCAAGGACAGGCAAGTGTCAGGAACAGTAAAACAGACCAAGATCACACCAGGAGCTATCTGAAATAGGGGGTTATACAGGCAGCTTAATGTCTTACACTGATCAGTTGTGGCCAGACTAGCAACAGGTGAAACAAGCCAAGCCTACTTGCAATTACAAGGAAAGCAATAGGAGTGAACCAGGATCATAGCTGTCTGCTCACATAGGGTAGAGGTAATGCGGACAACATGGAAACACCAGATCACTGGTTCGACTTCAGGCAGGTTGCCACAATAGTACTGTCTCATTAGAGTTCAGTCAACTGGCTTGGGTACATATTCCAGGTTAGGACAATGAACTACCTTGAAGTGATAGGTGCCTCACATCCATCCCCTTAACTGTGGTCTAAGTGTGGCTATCAATATGTAGACCAATGGCTGATATTTGCTTGTTTGGTCCATGAAGTTGACCTCTTGGTGAAGTTGCAGCTAATATGTCTGTTTTAGCATATGGAGAATTCCCCCATGACTACAGCTCATCTATTCATATTTTCTTCTTAACCCACTTAAATGAATGAATTAAAATGAACATGAATTAAAATGAACTGTTGAGGTAAAAATAAAGTACCCTCCTTGTTATGATTAAAAGAATCCTTTGAATCCTCCTCAACAAGAAAGTTACTTTTGGAAGACTTTGGAAGACACATACATGGTATTTGTTTATGTGCAATTGGCTATACTGGAACAAGACAATGCATTAACCTTCCTAGTTTGGTAGTCAGCCTGGTATTTGTGTTTGGTTTATCTCTATGGGGTAAAATATTTCTACCATTGTGAACTCGTCTTCCCAACAAACTATTGGGTTTAATCAGGAATGAAGCCTTTGGTGCCATGACTTTTGTTTCAATACAACATTGACATTTTTATGTTTAAACAAACTATGTTATTGCGATTCGATCAGTGAAGACTGAAATGGACTCCAAGTCATTTAACACAGTGATTATTATGAGTAGCATTACAAAATAAAACTGGATTTATCTTATTGTTTTATTGGCCAAATATGGCTCATTGGTACTACTCTACCATCCTCAACTGATGGAATTCATTAAACGGTCCTACATTACCATCCATAACTGATGGAACTTCATCAAACGGTTCTACTCTACTATCCTCAACTGATGACACTTCATTAAACTGTCCTACTCTACTATCCTCAACTCATGGAACTTCATAAAACGGTCTTACTTTACCATCCTGAACTGATGGAACTTCATCAAACAGTCCAACCCTACCATCCACAACTGATAGAACTTCATCAAATGGTCCTACTCTACTATCCTCAACTGATGGAACTTTATGAAATGGTCCTACTCTACCATCAACAACTGATGGAACTTGATCAGATGGTCCTAATCTACTATCCTCAACTTGTGGAATTTCATCAAACGGTTCTACTCTACCATCCACAACTGATGGAACATCATCAATGGTCCTACTATACTATCCTCAACTCATGGAACTTCATCAAACGGTCCTACTCTTCCATCCACAACTGATGGAACTTTATCAAATGGTCCTGCTCTACTAGCCTCAACTGATGGAACTTCACCAAACAGTCCTACTCTACCATCCTCAACTGATGGAACTTCATCAAACGGTCCTTCTCTACCATCCACAACTGATGGAAAAAAAATTGTCGCCCATAGACTTCAATCCATTTGGTGTTTTTTTTTTTGCTGTTTTACAAATTTTCTGTGAAGCAAAACAGGTCATATTTGCCCATCACTATCCTCAACTGATGGAACTTCATCAAGCTTTGACCAGAAGAGAACTTTGATGGATTGGAGCAGGCATCATTCTGAGCCCATGCTTGGGCCCACAAACCTTGAAGTGCCTATACAGTATCTTATACGGCAACATCAAATAAACCCACAATTTGAAATGGTCCTCTGATAACATGAATTAAACTTACTCAGCTGTAACAGGATACACCAAAATATATTTAAGGGTGGGGGGGGTCAAGTTATCTATACAATATTTTTATGAAATCAATACTTTCTTGTGTACAATGGATGTATAAGTGAAGGGTGAAATAAGAAAAATGTACTTTGTTTACTGTATGACACATGAAAATAAATGGAGTAAATGAACAGAACTCTAACCTCATTAATCTTTGTTTCTCTTATCTGTTTCCTTATTGATTTTCCTGTTTGAATCTACTTTAATATAAATACAGATCAAATTTAAAGCATTTAGTGGAGATAGATTTGCTGTCTGAAATGATAGAATAGGGGGAGACTTGCAGAGATTTATTGTTCGGGGCTTTTTACTCTGTTTAGCAATTTTGATGCTCAGGATGTTGGACGAAGATTATTGAATAAAGATTTCTATGGCAGAATGTTTATTTCAGTATGGGATCCATTATCCTGAAACCTGTTATCCAGAAACTCAATTTTATCCAAATAATATTTCCTTTTTCTGTGTAATAATAAAACAGTAGCTTGTACTTGATCCCAACTAAGATATAATTAATCCTTGTTGGAGGCAAAACCAGCCTATTGTGTTTATTAAATGTTTAAATGATTTTCTAGTAGACAAGGTATGAAGATCCAAATTACAGAAAGATCTGGAAAACCTCAGGCTCCGAGCATTCTGGATATCAGGTCCCATACCTGTACCTTGTACTTGATCCCAACTAAGATATAATTAATCTTTTTTGGAGGCAAAACAGTACTGTTGGGTTTATTTGATATTGAAAAGATATATTAGTATGGAGATCCAAATTACAGGAAAAAAAAAACATTATCCTGAAAACCCCATGTCCCGAGCATTCTGGATAACAGATCCAATACCTGTATATGAATGTCTGGTTATTTGATGGATTAAACTCATTATTTTAGTAATTTAACCAAATTTTTCAATAATCTTTAAAAGAACTTCAGACAAGCCCCACTTATTTTGCAGTAGGCCTGGTCCCTGTCTGAAAGTGGACCCCTGACATGACTCTGAGCTGGATGTCAGCCCTGAATGTCTATGTTTATTTTAAACCAATTAATGATCCAGTTACACTCAGCTTCCATGAATGTATGAGACTACAGAGCTGAAGAACTGGAGTTCCCCCTAGGGCTGAAATGTTGGGCACTGCATAGGTGGCATCTGAGAAACTTCAATGCAATGGGCAGAAAGTACAGTCGTTGACTCAAGGACAAGGGAACTTTGTACTTGACTCCTTGACCTTGACCTGATTCCTAGGGGATGAAGGAAAAGTGCCAAATGCAAAAAAATGGTGAATTAGGATACATGGGGCAAAATGTAGAAAATGGGAGCATTGATCTGTTTCTTTCACTCTTATTTTGGTTCTTTCTGCCTCAAAATCAGTTGCACCCAGAAAGGGCAGTAGGTCGTTAGCACCTGGACCTTCCCTGGGATGCCCTCCAGTTTGATTGTCATTTAAGGTTGGTAACATGGGGGGGGGGGGTAATGTCATGCCCAGTGTCGGACTGGCCCACCGGGATATCTGGAAAACTCCCGGTGGGCCCAGGTGTCAGTGGGCCCTCATGCTGCTAAACATTTGATATGCGGATATGACGAGATAGCGGGTAATTGAGGTTAATTGAGGTTAAGGTTAGAAGTACTTCTGTACTTCAGGGTAGACATCAAGTAGAAAGTCAGGCTGCAGCTCATTGGATTGAATGGTGGGACAGGGTGGGTAAAAATCTAGGTTGTAGGCCTGGGTGCAGGTTGCAAGCAGTGGGGTAATGGGGGCACAGAGACACAAAAATGCCACTTGCAGGTCACAAAGGGAGGTGAAGCTTGAAGGGAAGAATTGTGGATGGGGTTTTGGCATAATCGTGCATGAATTGTTTTGCAGAGATGTGACAGAGTGTTTGCGGGCCATTGTTTTTTCGTTTGGGCCTCACTGGCCCAGGTGACAAATGGGCTCATAATTGGACCCCTTGGGGGGGAGGGGTGATACTAATTTAGTAGAGTATGGCCCAATGATTTCTTAAGGGGGTCTTGGTTGTGGGTGAGAGCCAGGAGAAGGTCAGGTTAACTGGTTCTACATATGTCTATAGTGGAGGGTGGTTTTCATGTTTGGTTGCCCAAACATTCTTAGAATTCCACAGTATTCCCATCTCATTCCCAATTTTCTGGGTTAAACATTACCCTTTGGATAGAAATATTGGCAGCACAGATTTCATTACAGTCCCAGATTTCCCTCTATCATAATTTTATTGTGTCCCCACTGCTGTCACAACCTCCTAACAACCCCCCACAATATAGTGGCACTTTCCCAGTATTTCCTGCAGAGCCTGATGCTTATAATACCCCCCAGGCATAGCAGTAGGGCTGTATATAACAGGAGATAATAACCAGATGGGGCAAGCAATGCAAAGGCAAGGGATGCTGGCCTTTGAGCAGATTAAAGGATAAGTAAACCTTTAAAATAAGTGAATGTAAAATTGATGAGGGTGCTATTCTAAGCAATGTACATTTATTATTTATTTTCCAAGATATTAAGGGATACATGTACTGTTAATATGAATTTTGTTACACCTGCTGTTCATTTTCCCACCAGTCTGACCACCAAGTAGTCAAGGAAGTTGTCAGTAGAAAGAAAGAGGCTGCTCTGATGTTCTTCTGCTTAGGAAAAAAAATAGAAACCTTTCTAAAATCTTTCCTAAGCAGAAGAACATCAGAGCAGCCTCTTTCTTTCTCCTGACAACTTCCTTGACTACTTGGTGGTCAGACTGGTGGGAAAATGACCAGCAGGTGGCGCTGTTGTAACAAAATTCATTCATATTAACAGTACATGTATCCCTTAATATCTTGGAATTTAAAAAAAATAAACAACAAACGTACATTGCAAAAGTGCTTAGAATAGCCCCCTCATCAATTTGACATTCTCTTATTTTAGTGGTTTACTTATCCTTTTAGGAGCTTGATGTAGGAGTAGTATTACCATGTTCTACATTTGCCCTGAATCTTACCTTGGCACTGACAGCCTTGTTGTGCCTGTACTTAACTACAGTATGTTGAATTCTCATTTCCCATGTAACTAGTACTGTACGCTGTTCCCTGTAAGCCGATACCGGATCCTTTTTTCATTGCTGCATTCTTTGCTGATGTAGTTCAGGGCTTTCATTATCCAGGGATACAGCTCGTTCTGTTCTGGCATGTTTATTCAATTATATTCCATTAGAACAATGTCACTGGCAGTGTCTGCCTGTCATTAGAAGCAGCCCATACCCAATGATAGAATTATTGAGAGAACATTCTACGGGAAAATGCTGATAGTGGTGAATATAGAATAAAGTTCACCTCTACATGGGCTCCAGCCAAGCACTCAGATAAGCTGAACCGCTGCCATTGAAATCTTGAGAGAATACATCATAGATCGCTCCGGATAAATCACAGACAGATCCCATTCCAACTCCGGGCTCTCTGGATAAAGCTCACAACGCGCAGGAATATTAAAGCTGATGGCTCAGAGGAAACCGTCTACCTTCTTGAAACACAACCAAGATTATGTAAGGTTATGCCGAAAATTAGACTTCGCTGTAAGGACTGTAAGGGTTTTGAAGGGATTTATTTCTGGAACATGTTTTAGGTGAACAGAGACTAAACACAAGGAATAGAATATTAACTCCAGATTTTAGGAAGTTATCTGTAGACCTATGAATAAATACAGTGTACAGCTTTGGCCAGGTTTAATCTCTTTACTTTATAGGGGTTTTATATTGTAAATAATTTTATTTGGAAGACCATAGTAGGCAGGGGCTTAATTGTGGGCACACCCCTGCATATAATTGCAGATGCAACATTGTGGGTCACCCACAACCCCCTTATTTCCCCAGTCCCCATCCCCCCTGCAGTCACAGAGTATGTTCCTCCATAGCTGGGCCAATGCTAGTAGGTCTTTTAGGTTTGTACATAAAGGTTCATAAAGACTTGTCTGCTGGGACTTTCCCCTGGGTACAGACCAGGAGTCCCCAACCTTTTTTACCCGTGAGCCATATTCAAATGTAAATTGGAGTTGGAGAGCAAATCAAGCATGCAAAATGTTCCTATGCGTGCCAAAATAAGGGCTGCGATTGGCTATTGGTAGCCCCTATGTGGACTGGTAGACTACAAGGGTCTCTGTGTGGCAGTACAACTGTTTTTTATGCAACCAAAACTTTCCACAATCACATGCTTTGAGGCCACTGGGAGCAACATCTGGGTAAAACATGGAGGCACAATGCGACAATGTAGGGAACTGCTCATGGTTGGCTACTGTTCCACCTGGGAAAAGCTTTACTTTCGAATGCCAAAAACTTTTTGTTTACTATAAAATCAAATTTTTCAAGATCCCAGAGGATGCAAAAAATCTGAATCCGAAAATCCGTCAGTTCAGACCTACCGAGGTTGTATATAGAGTAAGTCAATGCGAGAGGTCCCAATCCTATTTGGAAGTTTCTGTGGTCTGTGCTGGAATTAGCCCGAAAAAAAATCTGACTTTTGGGAAAAAGCCTGAAAAAATCAAGGGATTCTGGAAAAATCTCAGAAAAAATCGTGATTTTTTAATAATAAATACGGTCACATTGTGGATTCTAGTTTGGCCGGATCTTTTATATTAAAATATGCCCCTCAGTATTAGATCTACTATGTGTATCTGTCCATCAGTTTCAGTATTACACCTACTATGTGTATGGGACCTGTTATTCAAAATGCTTGGGACCTGGGGTTTTCTGGATAATGGATCTTTCCATAATTTGGATCTACATACTGTAATATGTAATTCACTACATCAATTAAATATTAATTAAACCCAATAGGCTGGTTTTACTTCCAATAAGGATTAATTATATCTTAGTTGGGATCCAACACCACATACTGTCTCATTATTACAGAAAAAAAGGATATTATTGTTAAAAATTTCAGTTATTTGATTAAAATGGGAAACGGCCTTCCAGTAATTCTGAGCTTTCTGGATAATTGGTTTCCAGATAGCGGATCCTGTACCTGTTTATGTAAATCTATTAAGCAACTGGTTGAGTGTAGCCAACTCAGATGATGATGAGGGCCTGTAGCAGAGTCAGAAAGGCCCCTGTGTAAGGCTCGTCGTGTATCAGAACTATTTGTACCAGCAGAACAATATGAAAACAAATTATTTGCCAAGATTCATTATGAATGAATACTCTCCAGTGTTTCCATTTTTTCCTCCCTCTCCACTGGAGCCCCTAACGTGGCTCTTTGTGCAACAGTTGTCAAATTGATTTGACTTCATGGATAAAAATGTCAGCTCAGATGCCGAGTGAGAGATGATTTATATGTTCTAAGGCTCCGTACGACGCGGCACCTGTTGTACAACACATGGTTCATGCAGGCTTTAAGAGAAGATGAAATATGTGCTCTTTTTTAAACAAAATTAAGATATTTTGCGAAGATTTTTTAACTTCTATCCTTTGAACAGAAAAAAAAAACTGTTTCTTTTTTGTTCACAGGCCCCAATGTCTCTATATCCACAGTATGATATGATAAATGGTCAGAGCTTGGCACTTGAATAATGAGGCTGAATAACCTGCAATTTTTCAGTTATCAATGTAGAACAGCTCCAGACAAGCCATGGGAAATGCTGGAAATCTCTTAATCTCTGCCATCTTGCCTTTCCACCATATATACAATCCTAAAGACAAATATCTTAGTAGTGCAATTAAGTTGCCTATATATTCACTAGTGGGTCCTTTATAAAAGGTAATGCAACATTAAGGGGCCAATTCACCAAGCTCGAGTGAAGGATTCGAAGTAAAAAAACTTCGAATTTTGAAGTGTTTTTTGGGCTACTTCGACCATCAAATGGGCTACTTCGACCTTCGACTACGACTTCGAATCGAAGGATTCGAACTAAAAATCGTTCGACTGTTTGACCATTCGATAGTCAAAGTACTGTCTCTTTAAGAAAAAACTTCGACCCCCTAGTTCGCCATCTAAAAGCTACCGAACCCAATGTTAGCCTATGGGGAAGGTCCCCATAGGCTTGCCTAAGTTTTTTTGGTCGACGGATAATCCTTCGATCGTTGGATTAAAATCCTTCGAATCGTTCGATTTGAACGATTTAATCGTTCGATCGATGGATTATTCCTTTGATCGTTCGATCGCACTATTTGCGCTAATATCCTTCGACTTTGATATTCGAAGTCGAAGGATTTTAATTCCCAGTCGAATATCGAGGGTTAATTAACCCTCGATATTCGACCCTTGGTGAATTTGCCCCTGAGCAGCCGTTTAGTAAGTGAAGTAAGTGAACTAATTTCAAGGGATGTCTTTTGTGCCAAGACATATTAGAGCAGCATGGTTGCACTCATATCAAGGAGAATGGTAAGGAAAGAGACATATAGAAGACATTTAGCTCATTAGTTGTGAGAGTTCCCTCAAATGTTAAAAGTGGCTTTATTAAACAAAGAGACAGCCAGTATAAGTTCAAGCGGGTATTCAACTGTGTTTTATTCCCAGCAGGGGTTTCCCACAAATCAGTACACTTTGTACACAAGATGCAAACAAACACATTTAAACTTCATTCTTCTGAAACCAAAAGAGACAGGTCCAATGGAACCTCTGACTATTTTAGAGCCTCTTAATCCAGTAAAGAAATATAATTGATCCTCACTCACACCTTTTTTTCATTTTCTTTCATTCCTTACTGCACGGATAAAGTGAGCCCACCTCCAGCCCCTGCACTTTTATCTCAGGTGATGACTAATTCATTCCAATACTACACAGCCCATGTAATATTTTCTATATCTGCTCTGTCTCATTGTGTATTCTGGGGGAGACATACCTTCACTCATGTGGGCAAATTCACTAAGATTCAAAGTAGCGCCAGGTGCAACTTCGCCGCACTTCGCCGCACTTCACCAGGCGAAGTTTCGCCAGCGCTCCACAAATTCACTCAAATCCGAAGTTGTGCTCAGGGGTAGCGTAAGGTTGCGAAGTTGCGCTAGCGTTGATTCGCTATGTAAAGCGAAGTTACGCTAGCAAAGGCTAATTTGCATACGGCGCCAAATTCAAATTTCAATGGAGGAATATGTATCAGCACTACAAATGCCAAGAAAACCTTCAAATCATCAAATAAAAATTTTAATTTGCCCTACACATGTGCCCACTGTCTAGGTAAGTTGCCATGAGTCAGGAAATGTAGGGGGGAAGGAGGGGAGCCCCAAAAATTTTTTCGATCTTTTTCAGCTTATCACCCATAATGTAGAAAACACGCCAGCGTTTTTTGGGACTTAGAAAAATTTTTGACTTTATTTGCAACAATCCCTATCTACTCTATTGCGCTTCGCCTGGTCTGAGGTGGCGAAGGAAGTCTAGCGTAAAAGGTAGCGTTCAGTACACTGGGCAAGTTAGTGAATTTGCGTAGTTACGTCCCTAGTGAAAATTCGCCTGGCGTAAGGGTGCGAAGTAACACTAGCGAAACTACGCCAGCGTTCGTTAGTGAATTTGCGCAGTAACGAAAATGCCAAACGCTAGCGAATTAACGCAAGCATTCGGCGCTTCGGCGCTTAGTGAATTTGCCCCTAGGACAGGGATCCCCAACCTTTGTTACCTGTGAGCCAAATTTAAATGTAAGAAGAAATGGAAAGCATCAGACGCATGAAACAAAGTACCTGACAATGGAAAATGAAGCCTTTGACTGGCTCATTGGTGGTCCCTATATGGACTGACAACCTACAGGAGGCTTCACTTGCCAATACACCTTGATTTTATGCAACCAAAACATGCCTACAAATCTGGAATTCAAAAATAATCTTCTGCTATGAGGCCACTCGGAGCAACATTCAAGGGTTTGGTTGAGTTGTTTCTTGCGAGCCACTGGTTGGGGACCACTGTTCTAGGGTATTCCCATTACTGTGCTTCTCAAGTGATAATATCAGTCTACTTTTTTAAACACTTTACACCAGTGATCCCCAACCAGTGGCTTATGAGCGACATGTTGCTCTCCGACCCCTTGCATTAATTATTTTTCAATTTCTGGTTTGTAGGCAAGTTTTGGTTGTATAAAAACAGATGGACTGCCAAACAGTCCAGTCCACATAGGGGCTTCCAATATCCAATCACAGCCCTTATTTGGCACCCAGGAACATTTTGCTTTCTTGTCTTGCTCTCCAACTCCAATTTACATATTATTTTTTGAATCCTGGCTTAGAGGCAAGTTTTGGTTACATAAAAACCAGGTGTTCTGCCAAACAGAGCCTCTAGTATACTGCCAGTCCACATAGGGGCTACCAAATAGCCCTTATTTGGCATCCCCAGGAATTTGTGTTGCTCCCCAACTCTTTTCACATTTGAATGTTGCTAACGGATAAAAAATGTTGGGCCCCCCGGCTTTAAACAATCAAATACATGTAAATTCTACCCTGAACCTCTATGGTTTGGTGTTCAGCTTGTGTGGTTCTTGTCTCACTTGGGTCTGTCTGTGTCCTCATTTTCCCATAGTTTAGCTCTGTCTGTGTTACATCAGCCATGTCCTAACCAAGATGGGCCCGTGGGTTTCTAACATATGTTTAACATGTTAGGCTGCCTTAGAAATATTGGCTCTTGAATAAATCTTGATTAGACGCTTGGCTTATATGCACAGGAACAAGAAATGTATCCCGAAAGTGTGTGTTTTCAACATTTATTATTCCTCTTTAATATATGATTTAATGAAGTATTGTCCCAAAGGTGATGGCCTCTAATGTTCCCCCCGACTAGTAAAAAAAAAGGGGGCAATAAAACAGAGAGAGAGAGAGCACTAGAATCCCACACATCTGGGATGCAGTCACTTTCTAGTCACGGAAATAGTTTGGATTCCTTTTTTATCCATTAAACGACTGTAGCTACATAGAACGCTACATTCATAACAAAGCTTAAATATAATAGGAAAACCATAAGGGGCGAAATTTACGGCAATATGGATATTCTTATTTCCAGAATGTGCTCATGGGAGATCTCATTGTTACTCCAAATGCTTCCCCGCTGGAAACTTCAGTGAAAAAGCGCCATAAAGTTATAGTGCCTTGCGAGATCCCAGCCGTAAATCGTAGCCTTGAATCATTTCATATCTGGATGGGATTCAACTCATTTGAGAAATTTTCATCGGAAAAGATATTTCAATATACGTTATCCCCCAAATTATTCTTTGTAAATAATTTTTAAATGGCGCGATAAAAGAAGCAAAACTGCTGATGAGGGAGGCAATAACATGCGTTTTTATTTAATGGAATTTTTATATGGAGATATACATAGGTATGGGTTCTGTAATCCAGAAACCCCTTATCCAGAAACCTCCAAATTACAGAACCAGTAGCTCATACTTGATCCAAACTAAGATATCATTAACTCATATTGGAAGCCAAACAAGTCTATAGAGTTTATTTGATGTTTAAATGATTTTTTTTTAGCAGTATGGCGATCCAAATTATGGAAAGACCCATTATCTGGAAAACCTCCAAGCATTCTGCATAACAGGTCCCATACCTATATGCAATTAACACTTTGCACCATTTTCTGGGCAACTAAAAATAGTTTTAGAAGAAAAAAATGTGAATTTCTCATTTTCTCATTAAAATTTTACATTCCCACCATTAACCTGGAACGTAATTGTCTTTTTCTTTTCTTATTTGGACATTATTTATTGTGTCTATATGGGAATTATACATTTATATTTTCAGTTAAAATATACTCAACTGTTCAGCTCATGTGTTCAGGTCCAAACATCCTGAATTCAGATCAGAACCAGCTCAGAATCAATCCTACATGTGCATACATACACTCAATGGATCAATGGATTCATTAGCAGTTAAATAACCTTATAATAGATGTTAATGGCAAGAATAGCAGGCCTTCCAGGAAACAAGACAATTAGAGCAATCTACCACTGCAAGTACATTGTACAAAGACCAAGACCCACTCTAACTCTCCCACCAAGACCCAGACTAACTCTCCCACCAATAGTAGTAATTAGGAGCGCTCTACCTTCATTAAAACTGATGTAGGTTCCTGGTGCTAGACTGGGAAACCCCCACCTGCTTTTTGGTGTCAACTGCAATATCCAAAGAAAGAAATCCAGTAGCACACTGTAATTGATGCAAAATCCGTGGTGATTTATTTAGCCCATATATGAACAGACAAGGGCAACATTTCGGGTCCCAGTCTTGATAAAGGGTCCAGTGGGACCCGAAACGTTGCCCTTGTCTGTTCATATATGGGCTAAATAAATCACCACGGATTTTCAATCAATTAAAGTGTAACTCTCCCACCAAGACCCAGGCTAACTCTTCCACCAAGACCCAGGCAATCTCTCTCTCCCATACCCAGGCTTACTTTCCCACCAAGACCCAGGCGATCGATCCCATCCATACCCAGGCCACTACCCAACCCAAACCCAGGCCACTACCCCACCTGAACCCAGGCCCGGTCGCCCGCTTGGACCATCCCTCTCCCCGAGCACAGGCAGAAAGTTCAAGAGAAGTGAGGTAAAAGGAATAGGGGGCATGTGTCGAGGAGAGGAGGGCAAACACAGGGAGGGGGCCTCTCAAGCAGGGCTCTTGAAGTCAGCCCCAGTGGGCTGAACCTGTTTTTTTATTCAAAGTGCAGTGTATTTTTCCCCACAGTTGAAGCATCATTGAAGACCAAAGGGACAGTTGTGTCTGTAGCAATTTGTTAAAGAACATGAAATTGCACTTAGCCAAGATCAGGTCATTCCCAATGCCCGTCATCAAAACGGCATCTGTCTGTGGTTCTCAAGTCCACTGTGAATTTTGTCTCATCCCACAGTAGGAACCCTGAAATTAACACCAGTTTGAAGTTGGCAGTTACAGCTGCATCAATAGGCCCACTGTGTGCAGTATGGGATGCAAGGAGCATCTTTAGATAAAAGTACCTTTAAGGAATGGTGTCAATGCAATATTTCTGTCTTAAATGAGTAAATTAATCACTGGAACCAAGTGAAATCATGGCACCAAAACTGATTGGAAATTGCTAAATATTCATCACCTAAAACAGTCCTTTCCAAACTATGAGCTTGGGGCAGTGGCAGGAAGGACTCAGCCCAAAGGTCAGTTAAGGTTAGATGGGGGAGAGTGCCTATTTGTTCCCCTAGATATACCTGAAAGTCCAGCTTAAAGGTTACTTGAAGGAAAAAACTAGGCTAAAAACCTTTTTTCAGTACTAAAACATCTTTGGAAGTATGGCTGAATGACTATATAACTTTGTTGTGAGTCAACGGAAGCCCCTGACAAATGGTAGGACTTCCAAGAAACCTTGAAGTAAAAATGGCCAACAAGCACTGATCTAAAAGATGTTAGGAGATACAAGACATCTCAGCCTTTGACCATTGCATGGCCTTATGCAACAGATGTTTCCCGCTTAGCAGTGGCAAAGGGAAAGAACATCTTACTAGAAGTTCTATATGAGTACACACTTTAGTAATTCTAATCTATATCTAGAAGAGTTTATTAGGACAACAGCTGTTTCTCCAGCTTTCACATTACATAGTCATTACCAGTTACCTAGAGGTATTTGTTGGAACACTTTCATTTATTTTATTAGTGCAAGAAACTCCATAGCTAGTAAATGCCACATCTCTCTAACTTTTTGATGAGTGAATTTCCCTGCTTATTGGGAACAGAATGTCCTGATGTACCCAACATATCACACCAGTCCCTGGATTATCTCTGGGCTTTTCTTGACGCTTTCAACTGAATTATCTAGGGAAGAAAATCCACAACCTCATAGTTCTCACCTTACACATTTCTATTCTCACCTTAATATAAAACCTAATTTATTCTAATGTTAAGACAAAAGGTGGAAAGATCCACTGGAGCAGGGCTGGAACTAGTGGTAGGCAGGAGAGGCATGTGCAGGGGCACTCCGCCTATGAGGAAAGTTGAGGGACTCGTTTCAGACGGCAGCACCCCCGGTTGCCAGGGGCAGCAAAAATGCCGTTCCTGGTAACTAAGAGCCAAATTTCGCTCACTGCACTAGCGATGTGGACCTCCCGACCCCCGTCCAGCGCTGAAGGTGAGTGCCGTGGGGAGGCGGTAAAAACAAAGGCTGCATCGGGAGGCAAATTGGGCAGGATGGCCCCTGGGCATGTGCCAAGGGCGCAATGGATGGGGATTGGGTGCAAGGCATATACCTCTTCTGTTGCCTACCACTATTCTCCTTCTCCCCCACTTGCCTAGGGTGTACAGTCTAACGATTCCAAAAAAACAGTATAACAAAAGTGATTCCAATGCAGCTGGGCCTTAGAATGCAGAGTTTCCAGCTACTTCAATATAATCCTTTAGTTATACAATAAAGCTGCTGATTTTATAAACCAGCCAGAGTGTTCCTCTTTAATTGGAATTAGTCTCAGCAGCAAAGAGAATACAGAATGGCTCAAATCAACCAGGAACATCTGTCTCCTTTAAAATATTGCATAACTGTAGCAATTAAAGGCAAAACGTGCACATTCCATAAGTGTTACAGTCATTTTGGGTGTCCCCTAAGGGCAGTCATTCATAGAATCAGTTCAGGCATTAGTTCCGTTTGAAATAATAGATGTAATGGTTACATCATGTTCACATGATACAGCACTACTCAACTATCATACACAATCACCATCATCTGACAACGTGGCCTCCATTTATTTATAGCCCATTATGAAAAGCCTCATCAAGGCATCAAGAAGGTTCTTTGGAGCAACCCTGGAGGCTGTGGGGCCATAATACAAACCCGGTATAGAAAGTAGTGTTAGTGTGGACTTTTAACAGTAGAATAAATAATAGAGGATCACAAGGTTTGTCTGTCAAAGGGCTGCTGTGTATAAAGTCATGCACCGTATCTCTCTGACGCCAAACGCCATTTTCAGTGGATTTATGGTTATTATCCAGGACTCTTTGCTAACCACTGATAATGACTCTGCACTCAATACTAAATGTAGGACATATTCTCAAAACCCAAGGTTGATCTTCTACTTGCATGTTTGGATGATCAAACGTTAGTAGGGTTCTATCATGTGCTGGTTTTGTGTAGTGATGGGTGACGCCGGAAAATTCGGGAATTTCACGAAACGGCGAAAAATTTGTTTTTTTGACGCCGGCGGTCGTTTTTTCTGACGCAGTGAAAAATTATTTTTTAACGCCGGCAATTTTTTGCCGCGAATTTTCACGGGCGTTTTGCGAATTTATTCGCTGGCGGTGAATCGCGCAAATTCGCAGCGAAGTCGCGCCTGCCGAATACATTCGCCCATCACTAGTTTTGTGGTCAAACACATTGAGGTTTACATTAAAGGGATACTGTCATGGGAAAACATTTTTTTCTAAAAAGAGCAAACAGATTTTTTTATATTCAATTTTGAAATCTGACATGGGGCTAGACATATTGTCAATTTCCCAGCTGCCCCAAGTCATGTGACTTGTGCTCTGATAAACTTCAATCACTCTTTACTGCTGTACTGCAAGTTGGAGTGATATCACCCCCTCCCTTCCCCCCCAGCAGCCAAACAAAAGAACAATGGGAAGGTAACCAGATAGCAGCTCCCTAACACAAGATAACAGCTGCCTGGTAGATCTAAGAACAACACTCAATAGTAAAAACCCATGTCCCACTGAGACACATTCAGTTACATTGAGAAGGAAAACCAGCAGCCTGCCAGAAAGCATTTCTCTCTTAAAGTGCAGGCACAAGTCACATGACTTGTGACTACGAAATTTCATTAGAGTCTATGGGCGACAGTACAACACATTTTTTTGATGGCCAACAATTTTTTTCACCCATTGGAGTCATTTTCACTGTGAAACATTCACTCGTCACTAGTTGCATCTACCACTTTCAGAGAGGGAATAACATCACATCAGGAGCATGCGCTTAAAAAAGTGCTTGCATAAAGTTTACTGTGAGTCTGGTGGGCCTATTGACTCAACCCACTGTGGGAATCCAGTGCCACCAGGTCCAGCGTGGTGGCATCTCCAGGGATTCCCAGTTTCAATAGGCAAAGTTGTTCACCATTAATCAGAAGAGACATTCTCATTTTAGCATCTTCCTGTATGTTATGGATGTCAATTACAAATGGTTACATATAGGTGACACCATGACATGGATCCATCTCACCTGTTATGCCCCCACACATTTCTACTTACAACTATTGCTTTGTGGGAGCTGCCCTGGACAATAGCCTCTGTGTTCATTAGCTTGTAAGGCTATTGCTATTGTTTTATAGAATTAGAACCAACATTTTAATTTTAGGCCTGGTCTATGAATTATTTTTTGTTACTCTTTACATGATCTTATATATTATTTAATTCTATTTTGTCACAGTGCTTTTAATGAATAATTGATGAAAACTCTTCAGATTCACTAGATTAATACACTTCAGAAGATGAGCTAGGAAGGAAATGGAATGATGGATTATTTATTTACTAGCATCATAAGGGCTGTCTACAACGTCTACAGATCCCATGAGTACAGTCAAAATCCTTTGTTAAGTTCACATAGGACAAGGCACGGATGAGCAACATTTTCTTTTCAGAATTTATAGCTTCCCCCCCAACTAGGAACTACAGCTATATTTCCTTGCATTATTTCTAATATTGAGGTTCAAAAGCTGTGGACTTCTACCTCTACCTCTTCTAACAAAGCTCATAAGAGAGCAATAAAGTCACAGCCTCCTAGGTCAGGTAGGCCATCAGTTCCGTGCCTTTTCCACGTTTGTGCATTTTGTAACGGTTGGCACCCGAAATCTAGAACCAATGCCAAGCACCCTGGTCTCGGCTCGTGCTTCTGCCTGTAGCAGCCGCCTTTGGCCTCGGGAGGAGCCCTCAGCTATTTAGAGAGGTCTTATAACGAGAGGTTCAAGGCGAGGGGTTCTAGACAGGCAGAGGAGCACAACTGTAGGCAAAGTCTTTGGGCAGAAGGCTGCGGTACAAGGCATTAGGCAATAGAGTAGTCAGATCAGGCTGGTTTGGGGCAGGCAGAGAATAAACATAGTCAGGCAGGCAAGGGTCAAACCAGGAAGTCAATCAGAGGGGTTAAGCCGAATCGAAGTCAGTTATCAGGCGAGGGGTCAGGATTCAGAAGTCAGGATAGTCAAATAGCCAGGCAGGGGTCACACAGGAATCAGTTATACAGAATCAGAAGCTTAACAGCACGAAAACCAAAGGAACAAGATCCTATAATTGGCAAGGTCTGAAAGCCCGAATGAGTCTTATATAGGGTTCAATTTTCGCGCCATTGCGTGCCTGCGTCATTACGCCAGCACGTCCACATCCATATAACCCACGAGACACAGGCGCGCGCCCAAAGTAACCAAGATGGTGGCTGACGAGGAGCGGCATGGCGAGCGTCCCTGCCAATGGCAAGGCGGGCGTCCCTGCCACACCATTGGACCACCAGGGTGAGTGATTTTCATTACAATTTACTCCAAACAGTCCTCTTTCCTATTTTGTTGTGTCTTCTGGTACCTGGGTGTCACCAAACTTAAAACATGAGTTCAAAAGTTTCTTGTCATAGTAGCAGAAATACCAGAGCCCAGCAGGCTACTTTGGCCAATTCAAGGTCAACTATATCTGAAAACCAGTTCAGCATAGTTGGGTTTTGGTTGGAGTATGGAGTAGGCAGCAAGCCGCAGAATCCAGGGATGAAACACATGTCAAAACAGACCACAGGCAGACTTAGTACAGGGTCACAACAAAGAACACCAGATGAGCATGTCCAGGAAGTCTCCCAACAAGATTCCACTTAGGGCTCCTTATTTTATATTTACAAGACAACAATAACATCTTGGTTTCATGAAGAGACTTGGAACATTTACATTTATAGGAGAAGGGTAGGCTGTAAAACTTCACAATGTTCACACTTTAGGGCTAACTGAATCTACTCCATGTTTTGTCCTTGCAAGGTAAATAATTAGATTGTCAGTGGCCAAAGAACCCCTCTGCATAATGAACTCCTGCTAGAAAAACAGTTATAACAAAGACTTAAGGAAAATAGTTTTCTGGTAATCTAATTATCTTCCCTAGAGTAGACATTATTATTGAATTTGTTCATAGGAGTCCCATGATATCTGAATTAAGCTGCTACAGGAAACCTCTGAGAAAACCACTCTTGTCAAATCATACATCAAGAGGATTATCTATCCTCATTGCTCTGTGTCCATTGCTCTGATGAATTCCTGACTAGGGATGCATCTAGGCAGTCAGTCACCCAACCCCCCCCCCCCCCAGTTCAAACTGACCAGTCCCCTTTGCCCACTTGGATAACCATGGAGCCTTTCCCAGTCTATGAAGAGCCCAAGGTGAAGGAGAATAGGGAAAGGATCAGTAATTCAGGCCCCTTTGTGGTGGTGGTCGTGAGAAGAGAAGCTAGGGTTACCACCTTTGACTTCTGCAAAAACCAAACATGAGGGCATGATGATGGTATTGGGAGTGGAGCAGTGACATATAGGGTGGGGTTAGGACATTTCAGAGCATGTTTGGGCTTCGTGAGGGAGGGGTTTTGACAAGTGACCGGCGAATCTGTCCCGTTTCGCTTCACCGAAAAATTCACGAAACGGAGAGAAAAATTGTGAAATGGTGAAAAAATTTGTGAAACGCATTGTAGTTAATGGATTTCAAAATTAAAAATTATTTTGAAGCGCTACAATTTTTATATGCGTGATTATTTTGTCCAAATGCATTTAAGTCAATGGGCATCTAAATAATTTTGATGCGTGACAATTTTATGCCGGCAACAATTTTGACGCACAACAATTTTTTTTGTTGCGCGGATTTTCCTAATTTTGCAACAGTTTCGTGAAAGCATTCAAGGCCATAGAAACACGGAAATTCACCGCAAATCCATGCCTGGCGAATAAATTCGCCCATCACTAGTTTTGACATCAGAGATGGTTATTAGCCAGTTGTGACCCTAAACGACCCTAAGATAAATCAAATTGTTTGGATCAAACCTGAACAGGCGGCAACCCTAGGAGAAGCATCCACAGTCCTAACAATCATGGTGGAGCAAGGATTCAAAAAGAGCAATGAGAAAAAGAAATCAGAAGGTATAAAGAAACCTCCTGAGGTATGATTTGCCAGTGTAGATTTATCAAAGGTCTTGTAATTGCCATAATTAGGAAATGATGGGACTCAGAGATCTGTGGAACTAATATAATAAGGATTTCTACTCTAGGGGGAAAAAAAGCCTTATCCCATTAAAAAAAAATGTTTATTATAACCTTTGCAAAGACCTTACTAGACTTCCAACATTTCACAGGGTTAACAGAAAGAATGGCAGCTCTGTGCTTGCGGTTGAAAGGATAACATCTCGTTTCATAAATATAATACCTTCATTACCAAGAAGATCTAGCAATTCTGGTTTATGGCAATCATACCAGAAATTCCAGACACCAGCAATTATGATGTATGGAAGCTCTTCTTTGTTTTGAAACTCTAAATCTTCTCTGTAACACAATGAAAGAAGCTGGAGCTAAATATAGACCCAAACGCTCCTATTTTGGTTGCGGATTGGAAGCAGAGCAAAGGGAAATGTTTACTTTGAAATCCGTTGGACTGGGCAGAAAGCCCTCAGAACCTCACTGATCCATCTGCCGCAGGAGATTTGATTTATTCAAGCCTTGCAGATAATACCTATTCAGCATTGTTCCTTTAAGTGTTAACACAATTGTAGCAAATACAAACACCGAGAAACATTTGACGATTCTAAGCAGAGCTTTAAATTGCCCAATGTATTTTTATTAACTACAAAATATATCTCAGAGCCATTTCATAAATCAGATTTATTCCCACCAATGCAGGCTAGATGTGTCTTTATTTTCCTTCCAGCTCTCTTGCAGGCAGATTTATTGCTTTACTTGTAGTTTAAAGACTTGTACAATTGTTGAAATGACATTCAAGTAACTTTTCCATAAAGGAGGAGGACTGACCATGAGTTTGACTCATTGGCACAGATAAGACATATGTTTTACCGCTCCCATGTACTTTACAATTGATATAATATGAGCTGCCACAATGTGGTCAGTAACTCAACTAACCTCTACTGGCCATCTAATAACCCCAAAACCATTTACAGAAGAAGTGTGATGACTCATTGAGATTGAGATTGAGACTCAAGTAGACTGATGTCCAAGGTGCTAGACATCTGTCCTTCTGTGACTCCTCTTCACCTGCAGAATAAAACAAATGAGGGGTTGATAAGTTGGATAGAAGGGTGAGGGACATGATTACGAGGATTTAAAGCACTCCTTAAGTTAAAAATGCATTTTGAGTGTATCTAGGGGACACAACTTCCAAATGTCACCCACTTGTCCAGTGGGCGGACCAGTCCCATAGCTTGGGAGACACTTCTAAGAAAAATGTTTAGGTGTATAGTGTGTTAACAACTGCTGACATATTATAAAGATAAGCAGGTAGGTCATTTTTTTTCTTGCACCATGGATGCTAGAATGCTCTGATGTCCATGTGTAACCTCAGTCTGTTCTGATGTCCATCATAGCGCCATGTCTGTGTGAAAAACAAGAATTATTACCCAACACACATGTACCCTAACAGGCTTGCATGATACTGGCACCTCTGATAACTATATTGAAATCATTTCTTTAAGTCTTCCTCAAGTGGGACAACCAACCACCTTCCCAAAATCTGTCTTGCCAGGCATTGACCTTTACGGCATTCCCATAACTCCATATCCAATTATACAACATCTTCAAGACTTGAATTGGTGCTCTCCAATGTCCTCATTTCCTTTCTGACAAGAACCTTTAACCTTCACTTTGTTTGATAGTTTTAATGAAACCATTTGGCTTTTTATTATTCCATATTATACTGTTGCCATTATGGAGATTGTATTGATTATGCAGGGCAGTTATGCTTCTGGTTACAATGGGGCAATAGCTACATAGACCTGAGTGATCTAATTACTGCTAAATAATCTATAAAATATTAACTCAAAAAATATGTTAATTAAGTAAAGCCAAAACATTTAACAAAACAAGTGTGGTACACGATATGGCCATAAGTATGGAGACCTGGCTGTCCAACATCTCATTCCAAAACCAAGGATATCAATATGAAGTCATTCCGTTTCTTGCTGCTTCAATCAACGGCCTTTTGGAAGGTTTCCACTTGATGGTGGAACATTGTTTGTGCACTTTGCTTCCATTCATGTATAACGAGTAGGGAATCAGGCCTGGCTTGCATAGGCATTCCAATTTATCCCTCAAGCGTTCAGTTGGGTTGAGGTTTGAGAAGGCCATTTGGGATCCTCCTCTCCTATCTCAGCAAATCTGTTCTGTATGGATCTTACTTTTTGCATGGGGGTCAGTATTGTTCTAAAAATGAAAGGGCCTCCCACAAATTATTGACTCGAAGCACAGAATTGTCACGCATGTTATTATATGATGTAGTGATCTGAGTTGGGCATGGCTTAAACAGCTAATTGTAATCATTACAAGGGTAGTCCACATACTACTGGCCATGCTGTATATCACTTGGTTTATATTAATAAAATGTAAGGATTTTGCACACCATTTTTCATCCATTATTTTGTCATGTAAATTTATTTTCCATTATTCACTGACACATTGGTTAAAGCAGGGGTCCCCAACCTTTTTTTTTACATGTGAGCCACACTCTAAGATAAACACAAGCAAGAAAAAAATCCTTAGGGATGTCAAGATTGGCTGTGATAGGCTTATTGGTAACTCCATGTAGACTGCTAGTCTGCAGGAGGCTTTGTTGGAGTAAACCTGTGTCTTCATGCCACCAAAATTGAATTTAAGCAAGGCATTTCAAAAATGGAAAGTCATTATGAGGCCAGTAGGAGCAACATCAATGGGAGTGGAGAGCAACATGTTGCTTGCGAGTCAATGGTTGGGGGAAAACTGGGTTATAGTCATAGAGCAACACAAAGGGACATAGTGAAAAGGGAGCAAGAGACATAGACATCAAGATGCCACATACAAAAGTAGTGATGGCTGGGTATCAAAAATCAGTGGCCTTATGTAATTTAAAACCCTGACTTTCCATTTCACACTTGAGCTGTTGGTCATCATAGACGTTATACAATATAAGAAAGGCTAATGTAATTATTTAATCCCATTCATATGTTCTTATGAGTCCAGGAAGAGTCTAGATGAGTAGGGATGTAGCGAACGTCGGAAAAAAAGTTCGCGAACATATTCGCGAACTTGCGCAAAAATGCGAGCGGTTCGCGAACGGTTCGCGAACCCCATAGACTTCAATGGGAAGGCGAACTTTAACATCTAGAAAAGACATTTCTGGCCAGAAAAATGATTTTAAAGTTGTTTAAAGGGTGCAACGACCTGGACAGTGGCATGCCAGAGGGGGATCATGGGCAAAAATGTTTCTAAAAAATCCATTGTTGACACAGCGCTGCGTTTTGTGCTGTAAAGGGCAGAAATCACACTACATTTCTAAACCTGTGTAATAAAATGCTTTAAAACGTCCGGCGTCTACATGCCAATCAAGTCGTGTAAAAGTTACAGCCTGTTCACACGCAAAGACGAAACGCGGTGCTTACTGCAACGCAAAAAGACGCAAAGAGCTTTAATGAATGATACCGTCAAGTGAGCAAATAATAGTTTTTAATTACTAGTTGCTTGTCACCTCCAGGATGTTCGTCCTGTTGGTGGCAATATTTCTGTAGTGGTGTGTTTAGCAGTCACCGTGCTTGTGCGCACGTGCACGGTCAGGCAGAGGTAATTCAATGTACAGTGAAGTGAACCAAAAAACACAGATTCTGCAGTGTGGGCCCAGTTTTGGTCTACTTTATTGATCACCTGCGGTGACCATAAAAGATGCGATTTTGCCACTGTTGCAGAACCCTGAAAAATTAGGCATGTGTACTTTCCTGAAAAATTATGTTTTTTTTGTCGCAGCCACTGAACCAGAAGTCCAGAAACAATATGCCATATAAATGCTGAAAATATTAATTTTTTTTGTGGCAGCCACTGCAGCACAGAGGCCAGAAAAAATATGCCATATAAATGCAAACAATATTAATTTTTTTTTGTCGCAGCCACTGCAGCACAGAGGCCAGAAAAAATATGCCATATAAATGCAAACAATATTATTTTTTTTTGTCGCAGCCACTGCAGCACAGAGGCCAGGAAAAATATGCCATATAAATGCTAACAATATACATTTTTTTTGTCGCAGACACTGAAGCACAGAGGCCATAAAAAATATGCCATATAAATGCAGAAAATATGCATTTTTTTGGTCGCAGCCACTGAAGCACAGTTGACAGAAAAATTATGCCATATAAATGCAGAAAATATAAATTTTTTTGGTTGCAGCCACTGAAGCACAGAGGCCAGAAAAATTATGTCATATAAATGCAGAAAATATGCATTTTTTTGGTCGCAGCCACTGAAGCACAGTTGACAGAAAAATTATGCCATATAAATGCAGAAAATATAAATTTTTTTGGTTGCAGCCACTGAAGCACAGTTGCCAGAAAAAATATGCCATATAAATGCAGAAAATATAAATTTTTTTGGTTGCAGCCACTGAAGCACAGTTGACAGAAAAATTATGTCATATAAATGCAGAAAATATGCATTTTTTTGGTCGCAGCCACTGAAGCACAGTTGACAGAAAAATTATGCCATATAAATGCAGAAAATATAAATTTTTTTGGTTGCAGCCACTGAAGCACAGAGGCCAGAAAAATTATGCCATATAAATGCAGAAAATATGCATTTTTTTGGTTGCAGCCACTGAAGCACAGAGGCCAGAAAAATTATGCCATATAAATGCAGAAAATATGCATTTTTTTGGACGCAGCCACTGAAGCACAGTTGCCAGAAAAAATATGCCATATAAATGCTGAAAATAGTCATTTTTCGCCATACGTTGACCTTGTAGACATTGTTTGCCCAGTTTTTTTGGTTGCAGCCACTGAAGCACAGAGGCCAGAAAAAATTAAACCAGTAGGGTTTGCACCCTAGTTTGTAACGGTGGCGGAGGGAGGAGGACGCTAAAGGACAGCTGTGTGTGGAGTCATGAGGCTTGAAGAGAAGGACAGCTGCATAGAAGTCAGAACAAGTCTTCCGGCGTGCAGTAACCCTCCGAGATCCACCCCTCATTCATTTTAATAAAGGTCAGGTAATCGACACTTTTGTGACCTAGGCGAGTTCTCTTCTCAGTTACAATCCCTCCTGCTGCACTGAAGGTCCTTTCTGAGAGCACACTTGAGGCTGGGCAAGACAAGAGGTTCATGGCAAATTGTGACAGCTCTGGCCACAGATCAAGCCTGCGCACCCAGTAGTCCAGGGGTTCATCGCTCCTCAGAGTGTCGATATCTGCAGTTAATGCCAGGTAGTCCGCTACCTGCCGGTCGAGGCGTTCTTTGAGGGTGGATCCAGAAGGGTTGTGGCGCTGCCTTGGACAGAAAAACATTTGCATGTCTGACGTTACAGACTGGCCAAAGGGCTTTGTCCTTGCAGGTGTGCTCGTGGCAGGATTACTGGCACCTCTGCCCCTGGAATGTTGATGAGTTCCTGAAGTGACATCACCCTTAAAAGCATTGTACAACATGTTTTGCAGGCTGGTTTGTAAATGCCGCATCTTTTCGGACTTGTGGTATGTTGGTAACATTTCTGACACTTTATGCTTGTACCGAGGGTCTAGTAGCGTTGCGACCCAGTACAGGTCCTTCTCCTTAAGCCTCTTGATACGGGGGTCCTTCAACAGGCATGACAGCATGAAAGACCCCATTCTCACAAGGTTGGATGCAGAGCTATCCATCTCCGCTTCCTCATTATCAAGGACTGCATCATCCATGGTCTCCTCCCCCCAGCCACGTACAAGACCAGGGGTCCCCAAAAGGTCACCACTAGCCCCCTGGGAAGCCTGCTCCTGTTGGTCCTCCTCCTCCTCCTCCACAAAGCCACCTTCCTCCTCTGACTCCACTTCTGGCACCTCTCCCTGCGTTGCAGCAGGTGCCTGGGTTCGTTCTGGTGATTCCGACCAGAAATCGTGCGCTTCCAGCTCCTCGTCACGCTGGTCTACAGCCTCATCTGTCACTCGTCGCACGGCACGCTCCAGGAATAAAGCGAAGGGTATTAGGTCGCTGATGGTGCCTTCGGTGCGACTGACCATATTTGTCACCTCTTCAAAAGGTCGCATGAGCCTGCAGGCATCGCGCATAAGCACCCAGTAACGGGGGAAAAAAATCCCCAGCTGTGCAGATCCAGTCCTACCACCCAGTTCAAAAAGGTACTCGTTGACGGCCCTTTGTTGTTGCAGCAGACGTTCCAACATAAGGAGCGTTGAATTCCAGCGAGTCTGGCTGTCAGAAATCAAACGCCTGACTGGCATGTTGTAGCGCTGCTGAATGTCAGCAAGGCGTGCCATGGCTGTGTAGGAACGCCTGAAATGGGCCGACACCTTTCTGGACTGGGTGAGAACGTCCTGGAATCCTGGGTACTTGGAGACAAAACGTTGGACTATTAAATTTAACACATGTGCCATGCAGGGCACATGTGTTAAATTGCCTAGTCTCAACGCTGCCAACAGATTGCTTCCATTGTCACACACCACTTTTCCGATCTGCAGTTGGTGTGGGGTCAGCCACCGATCGGCCTGTGACTGCAGAGATGACAGGAGTACAGATCCGGTATGGTTTTTGCTTTCCAGGCACGTCATCCCCAAGACAGCGTGACAACGGCGTACCTGGCACGTCGAATAGCCTAGGGGGAGCTGGGGGTGCACAGGTGTGGAGGAGGAGAAGGAGGACCCAGCAGCAGAGTAAGAAGAAGAAGAAGAAGACGAGGTAGAGAGCGATGGAGGAGTAGAGGTGGTGGCAGAACCGCGTGCAATCCGTGGCGGTGACACCAACTCCACTGTTGTTGTTGAGCTACCCATTCCCTGCTTCCCAGCCATTACCAAGTTCACCCAGTGGGCAGTGTAGGTGACATACCTGCCCTGACCATGCTTGGAGGACCATGCGTCAGTAGTCATATGGACCTTTGGCCCAACACTAAGTGACAGAGATGCGGTAACTTGGCTCTGCACATGTTGGTACAGGTGTGGTATTCCCTTTTTAGAAAAAAATTGCGGCTGGGTACCTTCCACTGCGGTGTCCCAATTGCTACAAATTTGCGGAAGGCCTCAGAGTCCACCAGCTGGTATGGTAAAAGCTGGCGGGCTAAGAGTGCAGACAAGCCAGCTGTCAGACGCCGCGCAAGGGGGTGACAGTCAGACATTGGCTTCTTACGCTCAAACATGGCCTTCACAGAAACTTGGCTGGTGGCAGATGACTGGGAATGGGAACAGGTGGTCAAGGTGGAAGGCGGAGTGGAGGGTGGTTCAGACGGGTCAAGGAGAGCAGAGGTAGAGCAGTAAGATGCTGGACCAGAAGGAGTGTGGCTTTTAGTTTGCCTGTTGCCTTTGAGGTGTTGCTCCCAAAGTGCTTTGTGCTTGCCGCTCATGTGCCTTCGCATAGAAGTTGTACCTATGTGGCTGTTGGGCTTACCAAGGCTCAGTTTCTGACTGCACTCATTGCAAATTACAATGCTTTTGTCAGAGGCACACACATTAAAAAAATCCCACACTGCTGACTTTTTGGAAGTGTGCGATCTGGCGGTAACAGTAGAAGTTGGCGGAGTTGGCGGTATTGGCGGCAATGGCGGGTGCGTTGGCCGGCTGAACACAGGTGCCGATACATGTTGTTGCCCTACTGATCCCTGCGGGCTGTCCTCCCTGCTTCTTCTAGGTCTTATTCTCCTACTGCCTCTCTGACTCTCCGTCTCTCCATCTGAACTACCCTCCTCTTGCTCTCTTCTACTAGGCACCCACAAAACATCAATCTCCTCATCATCATTCTCCTCAGATGCATCAATTTCTTCTGACACATCACAGAAGGAAGCAGCAGCGGGGACCTCCTCCTCATCACTCATTATGTCCATCTCTATCGTGTTCTCTGCCAGAATTAAATCTGGTGTAAGGTCCTCATCTCCTTCATCTTCTTCTGGCAATAATGGTTGCGCATTACTCAGTTCAAGAAACTCATGGGAAAATAACTCCTCTGACCCCAGTGAAGAAGGGGCACCGGTGGTGGAGGAAGTGTTACGTGGGGTGGCCATAGCAGTGGAGGATGAGGAGGATGTTGTGGTAAAGTTAGAAACGGTAGAGGATGGGGTGTGCTGTGTAAGCCAGTCAACTACCTCTTCAGCATTTTGGGAGTTCAGGGTCATTGGCTTTTTAAAACTGGGCAATTTGCTAGGGCCACAGGATTGCATAGCAGCACGGCCCCTAGCACGGCCTCTGCGTGGCGGCCTGCCTTTGCCTGGCATTATTTTTAAAAAAACAACAACAACAAAAACTCAGTTGGTTTTTCTGGAAACGATAATACACACAGCTAGATGGCAGTTTGAAGAAAACAGTGTGCAAATAATGCCTACAAGGTCAACGTATACACAGCGGTGGATACGGATTACGTAAAATATATGAATGCTGCTTGAAAAAAAGTACTCAAGTGGTTTTTCTAGAGACGATAATATTATCAATATTTAGACAAAATGTGAACAAGCTCACACAGCTAGATGGCGGTTTGAAGAAAACACTGTGCAAATAATGCCTACAAGGTCAACGTATACACAGCGGTGGATACGGATTACGTAAAATATAAGAATGCTGCTTGAAAAAAAGTCACTCCGGTGTTTTTTCTGGAGACGGTAATATTATGGATATTTAGACAGAATGTGAACACGGGCACACAGCTAGATAGCAGTTGGTTGAATAACACACTGGGCAAAAAATGCCTACAGGGCAAATAATGCCTAAAAGGTCAACGTATACACAGCGGTGGATACGGATTACGTAAAATATAAGAATGCTGCTTGAAAAAAAGTCACTCCGGTGTTTTTTCTGGAGACGGTAATATTATGGATATTTAGACAGAATGTGAACACGGGCACACAGCTAGATAGCAGTTGGTTGAATAACACACTGGGCAAAAAATGCCTACAGGGCAAATAATGCCTAAAAGGTCAACGTATACACAGCGGTGGATACGGATTACGTAAAATATAAGAATGCTGCTTGAAAAAAAGTCACTCCGGTGTTTTTTCTGGAGACGGTAATATTATGGATATTTAGACAGAATGTGAACACGGTCACACAGCTAGATAGCAGTTGGTTGAATAACACACTGGGCAAAAAATGCCTACAGGGCAAATAATGCCTAAAAGGTCAACGTATACACAGCGGTGGATACGGATTACGTAAAATATAAGAATGCTGCTTGAAAAAAAGTCACTCCGGTGTTTTTTCTGGAGACGGTAATATTATGGATATTTAGACAGAATGTGAACACGGGCACACAGCTAGATAGCAGTTGGTTGAATAACACACTGGGCAAAAAATGCCTACAGGGCAAATAATGCCTACAAGGTCAACGTATACACAGCGGTGGATACGGATTACGTAAAATATAAGAATGCTGCTTGAAAAAAAGTCACTCCGGTGTTTTTCTGGAGACGGTAATATTATGGATATTTAGACAGAATGTGAACACGGGCACACAGCTAGATAGCAGTTGGTTGAATAACACACTGGGCAAAAAATGCCTACAGGGCAAATAATGCCTACAAGGTCAACGTATACACAGCGGTGGATACGGATTACGTAAAATATAAGAATGCTGCTTGAAAAAAAAGTCACTCCGGTGTTTTTTCTGGAGACGGTAATATTATGGATATTTAGACAGAATGTGAACACGGGCACACAGCTAGATAGCAGTTGGTTGAATAACACACTGGGCAAAAAATGCCTACAGGGCAAATAATGCCTACAAGGTCAACGTATACACAGCGGTGGATACGGATTACGTAAAATATAAGAATGCTGCTTGAAAAAAAGTCACTCCGGTGTTTTTTCTGGAGACGGTAATATTATGGATATTTAGACAGAATGTGAACACGGGCACACAGCTAGATAGCAGTTGGTTGAATAACACACTGGGCAAAAAATGCCTACAGGGCAAATAATGCCTACAAGGTCAACGTATACACAGCGGTGGATACGGATTACGTAAAATATAAGAATGCTGCTTGAAAAAAAGTCACTCCGGTGTTTTTTCTGGAGACGGTAATATTATGGATATTTAGACAGAATGTGAACACGGGCACACAGCTAGATAGCAGTTGGTTGAATAACACACTGGGCAAAAAATGCCTACAGGGCAAATAATGCCTACAAGGTCAACGTATACACAGCGGTGGATACGGATTACGTAAAATATAAGAATGCTGCTTGAAAAAAAGTCACTCCGGTGTTTTTTCTGGAGACGGTAATATTATGGATATTTAGACAGAATGTGAACACGGGCACACAGCTAGATAGCAGTTGGTTGAATAACACACTGGGCAAAAATGCCTACAGGGCAAATAATGCCTACAAGGTCAACGTATACACAGCGGTGGATACGGATTACGTAAAATATAAGAATGCTGCTTGAAAAAAAGTCACTCCGGTGTTTTTTCTGGAGACGGTAATATTATGGATATTTAGACAGAATGTGAACACGGTCACACAGCTAGATAACAGTTGGTTGAATAACACACTGGGCAAAAAATGCCTACAGGGCAAATAATGCCTAAAAGGTCAACTTATACACTACTACAGCGATGGATACGGATTACGTAAAATTTATTATGGCTGCTTGAAAAAAGTCACTCCGGTGTTTTTTCTGGAGACGGTAATATTATGGATATTTAGACAGAATGTGAACACGGTCACACAGCTAGATAACAGTTGGTTGAATAACACACTGGGCAAAAAATGCCTACAGGGCAAATAATGCCTAAAAGGTCAACTTATACACTACTACAGCGATGGATACGGATTACGTAAAATTTATTATGGCTGCTTGAAAAAAGTCACTCCGGTGTTTTTTCTGGAGACGGTAATATTATGGATATTTAGGACAGAATGTGAACACGGGCACACAGCTAGATAGCAGTTGGTTGAATAACACACTGGGCAAAAAATGCCTACAGGGCAAATAATGCCTAAAAGGTCAACTTATACACTACTACAGCGATGGATACGGATTACGTAAAATTTATTATGGCTGCTTGAAAAAAGTCACTCCGGTGTTTTTTCTGGAGACGGTAATATTATGGATATTTAGACAGAATGTGAACACGGGCACACAGCTAGATAGCAGTTGGTTGAATAACACACTGGGCAAAAATGCCTACAGGGCAAATAATGCCTAAAAGGTCAACTTATACACTACTACAGCGATAGTAAAATAAAAAAAAGTTAAATAAAAAAAGAATGAATATTAAAAAAAAAAAATTAAAGTTGGTGCTGCTGAACTACTAGGAGCAGCAGATTAGCACACCAGTCCCACTCCCCAACACTGCTAGACTAATAGCACTGGGCTCTTATAGTAGTAGTAGTAGTAGTAGTAGTAGTAGTAGTAGTAAAACAACAAAAAATAAATAAAAGCAGTCCTTACAAGGACTATTGCTATTGCAGCAGTCAGCAGATGAGATCAGAAGCAGGACAGCTGCCCACTGCAGCTACATACAGAGCACTGCAGTAGAAGGTAGATTACTAGCCAGCAAAGCTACCTAAGCTTAAATGTCCCTCAAACCCCTGCAGACTTCTGTCCCCTCCAATAACAGAGCAGTATCAAAACGATTACTAGCCAGCAAACTTTCAACTGTCCCTGAAATCACTAACAGGCAGCAGCTCTCTCCCTACACTATCTCTTCAGCACACACAGGCAGAGTGAAAAAACGCTGCAGGGCTTCGGTTTTTATAGGGAAGGGGAGTGGTCCAGGGGAGAGCTTCCTGATTGGCTGCCATGTACCTGCTGGTCTGGGGTGAGAGGGCAAAAAAAAGCGCCAACAATGGCGAACCCAAAATGGCGAACGTCGCGCGACGTTCGCGAACTTCCGGCGAGCGCGAACACCCGATGTTCGCGCGAACAAGTTCGCCGGCGAACAGTTCGCGACATCTCTATAGATGAGTCTAGAGAGACCTATAGATCTTTTCTTGGGATGATAAACATTACAGTACATATCTGTTTTCTTATACTAACGCATGTTATGATAAATATGCTAAACATAAGCTTTTCATTCAGAAAATTATTTTAAAAATGTTGTGGTTTCCTTATTCCACATTATATATATCACACTGACTCCGCATTCTTCTCATGCAACGG